>NW_027641677.1:0-15131 GCF_949987615.1 Pollachius pollachius
TGGTGTGTGTGTGTGTGTGTGTGTGTCTGTGTGGGGTACAGCCTGTCATACAACAGGGTGACAATGGGGTGCTGCATGTGAATAACCCCGAGCAGCAGGGATTAAGGGGGCGGAGTCAGTGGCTCGTAGGAACCCCAGAATTCCTCCTCCCTGATTGGTCCGAAGAGGGCGGCTTTACCGCGTGTGTGGTTTTCTTGCTGGATGGGGCTTCTGTGTGAGTTTGTCTTTGTGTCGTTACGCACGTGCACGTATGTGCACAGTCTTGTGTAAGTCCCCGTGTGTGCATGTGTGTGGGCTTGCGGAGCTGCATGCGTGTGCTGTTGCAGTGTGTGTGTCTTGTGTGTGTGAGTATGTGCGTGCGTGCGTGCACTTGCATGTGTATGGGGTTGCTTGGGTTGCATTTGTGTGTGTGTGTGTGTGTGTGTGTGCATGTGCGTGCGTGCGGTTTCATGCGGTTGTGCCTGCATGGTGCATGCATGTGCGTGCGTGCAGTTGCATGCGTTCGGGCACGTTCATGCACGTGGGCATGAACGTGTGTGTGTGCAGGGCTGATGTGAACAGCGTTTGCCCGCTGTCGTCCTGTGGTCTCGTGATGGGGGCGGGGGGCAGCCGAAGGGCGCTGCTGTAATCACGCCGCTTAGCCAATAAATATTGATCTGCTTGTTAGGGTTTTATCCCCGGGCCACAGTTGACTCGTAGCCACGCACGGTGCCCACATTTGGGCATTATTAATGGGCTGTAGAGAGACGGGGAGGGGATAGAGGTGAGAGGGGGGGGGGGGGGGGGGGGGGGGGGGGGGCAGAGGCATTTTTAAGTAGTGACAGAATGGGCTTCTGGCAGAAAGCACACGACTCAGCAAAAAAAGAAATCGGTGTGTTTGTGTGTGTGTGTGTGAGTGTGTGTGAGTGTGTGTGTGTTATATGACATTTATACAGATGAAATATAATCTCTCCATATATACGTCTTCCTATGTGTCCAGTATGTCCGTGATGCATAGCCTGTGAAGCCCGCTAGCCTTTACCCTGACAGGCCGTTTGCCATGATTGTCAGTATTTTCCAGAGTGCTTCTTAAGGACACTGCACCTCTGCGGCAGGGACGCAGCATTTGGCCTTCCTCTATTGCTATACGCTAGACACTGTTTAGCTTAGCTCTTGTGCTTAAACGGGCCAGTGTTTAGCTTAGCTCCGGCTATAAACTGTAGCCGGTGTTCAGCTTAGCTCCAGCGATAAACTCTAGTAGTGTTCAGCTTAGCTCCTGTTCTTAAAGCAGTCCAGTGGTTAGCTTAGCTCGCGCGATAAATGCTAGCTGGTGTTTAACATTGCTCCTGTGCTTAAAGCAGGCCAGTGGTTAGCTTAGCTCCGGCTATAAACTGTAGCCGGTGTTCAGCTCTGCTCCAGCAATAAACGCTAGCCACTGTTTAACTTATCCCCGGTGCTAAAAGCAGGCCAGTGTTTAGCTAAGCTCCTGTGCTACACTTAGGTCAGTGTTTTGCTTAGCTCCATTGCTCAAGGCTAGCCAGTTTTAGCTGAGCTCCAGCTTGCCAGCGTTCAGCGCTGGCTGGGATGCCTTCTGTCTCAGAAGAGCCACTTATTAAGACATCAGAGAAAGCAGCACTTAGCCGCTACAAATGGTCCCAACACACAACCACACACGCACAGACACACACACACAAACACACACACACACACACGCACGCCAACCACACGCACGCACACACACACACACACACACACACACACTCATGTAGCACAGAGAGAGGCACACATTATAAAACTCAGCAAGATAGGTAGACCGAGAGAATAAAGAGAGTAGAAAGATAGTAGAAGGAGAGTGGAGAGATAAACGGAGATTAGAGAGAGAGTGTAGAGAGAGAGAGAGAGAGAGAGAGAGCGAGAGAGAGAGAGCGAGAGAGAGAGAGAAGTAGAGATAGAAAGAGATTAGAGAGAGAGAGGAGAGGGAGAGAGAGATAGTAGAGAGTGAGAGAGAGTAGAGATAGAGACATTAGAGAATGAGAGAATAAAGAGAGAGTAGGGAGAGAAATTAAAGAGAGAGAGAGAGAGAGAGAGAGCAGAGAAGCAGAGAGCAGTGCCAGTGAGTCACTGCATGGACCTGAACAGTGTTAGCATCCTTCTCCTGTTTAAACAGAGCCGCCCTGGTGCCGGTAGACAGCGAGACAATGACACAGCCTGTTAGCCTGTTACCCGTTAGCCTGTTGGCCCGCTCCAGTGCGCTGGCCCTGCCGCCAGATGTGAAGGCCCCGGGTGCGAGGCCTGGATCACGGCTTTAATTAAGCCACCGTGCGTTACACGCAGTGCCGGCGGAACGCTCGCTCCTCCGCTCCCTGTTCCTTGCTGCACTCTGACCGAGAGACGAGTCAGACCGCTGGAGACAGCTCTACCACTGCTGCTGCTCACTCTCTGTCTCTCTCTCTCTCTCTCCAGCTGTCTCTCTCTCTATTTCTCTCTCTCTCTAGCCGTTTGTTGTTGTTCTTCAACTCTATATTCGCTGGAACACATCGAGTCAAAAATGTGGAATGAAATTGAAATTTCGTTAAAGGTGGGTCTTGGATAGCCTTACCCTCAGATCTCACTCGCCATCCAAACCCTAATCTGTAATCTCCCTTTATTATCCACCATTATCCTTCATTATCCTGGATGATCTGCAGCATTTACCCCTTTCCTCTCTCCCTATCCCTCTCTCTCTTCCTCTCTCTCTTTATCTCTCTCCCTCTCTCGCTTTCTCTCTCTCCCACTCCAACGCTCCCATTCCCCCTCTCTCTCTTCCTCTCTCTCTTTATCTCTCTCCCTCTCTCGCTTTCTCTCTCTCCCACTCCAACGCTCCCATTCCCTCTCTCTCTTACTCTCTCCCACTTTCCCACTCCCTCTTCCTCTCTCCCTCTTCCTCTGTCTCTCTCTCTCTCTCTCTCTCTTCCTCTCTCTCTCTCTTTATATCCCACTCTCTGTCTTTATCCCTCTGCCACTCTATGTCTCCCTCTTCCTCTCTTTCTCTTTTTCTGTCCCCCACTCTCTTTATCTCTCTCCCACTCTCGGTCTCTCTCTTCCTCTGTGTCTGTCTCCCACTCTCTCTTTATCTCTCTCCCACTCTCGGCCTCTCTCTTCCTCTGTGTCTGTCCCCCACTCTCTTTATCTCTCTCCCACTCTCGGCCTCTCTCTTCCTCTGTGTCTGTCTCCCACTCTCTCGTTATCTCGTTATCTCTCTCCCACTCTCTGTCTCTCTCTTCCTCTGTGTCTGTCTCCCACTCTCTCTTTATCTCTCTCCCACTCTGTCTCTTCCTCTCTGTGAAAAGAACAAAGATAGCGCAAACAGACAAGAATATTAAACCCCTGACTGAACAGGGACAATATAACCGTTATGTTCGCTGTATCTTTAACAAAATCAACACAATCTGTAAGGGGGACCTTATATCAGAATGAAATGGAGTATTGTCCTTCCCTGTTAAGGCAATACGATTCTGGAAAGATTTCTGCAGAACCTCAGATATCCTGAAGGTCCATTCGTAAGACTGTGTGAATGTGTGGGCTGGCTGGGCAAGCAGGGGGCGCTTTGCAGTTTCTTTTGGGAAACGGTACCTTTTTCAGTATTTTCTAAACGTGTTATTTATCTTAGGTTCAGAGTAAAATTTTCTACTGATCAAAACAAAAGGCATTAATTACCGAGTACACATTTGATAGTGAGGGAGAGGAATACATGCAAGAGAATGTTTTACGTTATGCCGTTCCACCACACACACAGACAATCAAATCACCTCATTAAATCACCAACTCAGGAAGGTCAGCCAATGCTTGACAATGCTTCGTCAAAAGTTACAAAGTAACTTGTACTCAAAGTACAATTTCAGCAACACTTTCTACTTCTACTAGAATCATTTCTTTATTCATACCGGTACTTTTCCGTCTACCGGAGCTGAGCTTCATCAAAGCAGCAGTGATTCTACTTGAGTCGTCTCAGCGCTGTGTTGACACGGCGGTGTGAGCCGCGTGGCATGGCCTCGCCCTATTGGCTCAGCCCTCTGGGCCTGCCTGGTCGCCGCCCACTCACAGCTCAGAGAGGTCACAGCGGCCATGTTGGCAAGGCTGAGCAAAACGTCCGCGTACTGAGTACTGACTCAGCAGACTGTCTAACACACACACACATACACACACGCCTTCAAACCGGGGACGGTGGGTGTGTCGTGGTGTCTGGCTGGGTCATGCCAGGGCACAGAGAGAGGGGGAGAGAGGGGGGGAGGGAGACGATAGTCACAGGAAGAGAGAGAGAGAGAGGGGGGAGGGAGAGAGAGGGGGAAAAGAGAGAGAGAGAGCGAGAGAGGGAGAGAGAGAGAGAGAGAGAGAGAGAGAGAAAGAGAGACTGGCAGATAGAGGGGAGGCAGGGAGAGAGTCAGGATGTCAGGAAAGTGGAAGAAGGCATGTAAATAGCGTAGGAGAGATAGTAGGATCAGGGTAAACAGATAGTTAGCAGGAGGCCAAGGGCTGCTGGAGCGGGAGGGGACAGCGGGGGGGGAGGGGGGAGAGGGGAGGCGAGGCGGGGGGTGGCAGGAGGGGAGAGCAGGAGTGGAGGCAGTGCGACACCGTTGGATTTGGAGTTAAAAACAAACAACATGGGTGACATCATTGCCGTTACTGTATTTAGTGTGTGTACTTTTTCAAGTGTGTGTAAATCTGTGAGTGACTAATGCCACGAGACGCATCCTAAATATTATAATAATAATTCTGATGTCATATCCCTAACCTGTTCCTGGATCTGAACCGGCCTTGATCCCAGTGTGCTGGGTGGAGGGAGAGAGGAGCGGCTAGCCTCGGTTAGCTCGCTAGGCTCATCGTTTAGAGCGTAGCCGGCTACTTAACTCCAGCTGATGACAACACCAACAGGTTGTTAGCCGTGGTGGGGGCTAGGTTGCGTAGCGCTGTGCTAAGCAGCCGTTGGAAGGGTCAGCTGCTACAGTAGAACTCAAAGGAAACAAGAAAACACCCTATCCCCCGACCTAAGACTCCTTCAGTTCCGGGCTGGGCTCCCAGGAGAGACAAAATGCAATTATTTAAATACATGTCAGCCCTCTACACACAATTATTATTCCTCAAGGGCTCTGAAGTGACGGAGGCATATGAAAAAGGGCTTCTCTAATTGAACAACTCTCCTCTAATTCCTCCTCCGGTTGTCAAATGATGGTATCCTACCAGTGTCTGAATTTGGCCTTGGAATAATCGGTCAACTATCCCCTTGTGACAGCCCCATGTTTAGTGTGCGTGTGTGTGTGCGTGTGCCGGTTTGCTTGTGTGCATGTGCGTATGTGCGTGTGTGTGTACACATGAAGGTGATCTGTCTGTCGATTCCTCTGGGGAGAGAGAGAGAGAGAGAGAGAGAGAGAGAGAGAGAGGGAGGGAGAGAGCATTGGCAGCAGATGAGAAACCACAAACACCTGAGCAGTCATCAGACACAGCAGACGAGCGATGGCTCATTCTCGGGACGATTGAGAGATATTCATGAGGAACCCGAGAACATCCATTACCTTCAGATTGAGTGAAGGCAGATTGATGGGGGGAGGAGGAGGAGGAGGGGGGGGGGGAGGAGGAGGAAGCAACAATGCCGAGATATGAATGATGGCGCGACAAAGAGAGCACGGGAAAAACAGAACGGTCGGGTGGGGCCGCCAACGCAAAGTTTTGCGCCTCGTCCCGTTGCCATAGAGACACCAGCGGGGGCTACCAGAAGTGTCGGCTGGGCTGCGCTCCAACATGGCCGCCGGAGCCTTCCTGTGTGTGTGTGAGTTCTGGCTGCGCTGTCACCGGCGATGGCGGTGGCGTTATGGGCGGACACACTAATTGGCAGGGCCTTTCAAGGGGAGAGGAAACGTCGTCGCTCAAGGCGACGTTCGTAATTGCGGCCCCCAGCCCAGCGTCCCTCATGTCGTCGAGCTCCCCCTGATGTCCCCCTTGTGTCTCTCCCACCGTCTGTCCCCGTCTCTCTTGGCTTTTGTTCTGGGCTCTGTGTGTGTGTGTGTCTCTCTCTCTCTCTCTCTCTCTCTCTCTCTGATCAACTGATTTGGAGATAAATGATTTTGCTGGCTTTACGCCACACACCACAGCGCACTCGTTGCCATAACGACGCTACGTGTGGCAGCTGAGCTGGTGTTAATGGTTTTCGTTTTTTTTTTTGGCGTGAACCAATAGCTTCCGCTGGCTAGGGAACAGACAGACATTCTTAACACAATTTAGTCTGGTTAATTAATTACTTTTGTGATCGTTTTATTTTGAAGCACTGTCTGGGGACGGGTTAGGTTATGTGTGTTAGCACGGACAGATGCGGTCCCAACACAGCCGATAACCTGTTCCTGAAAGCAAAACACCGAGCTCATAGATTTAACCAGGCAGGGTCATTTGAACTAGTTCACTCATTTACCACGTGTGAGAGGTCATTCCTCCTACTGAGTGTGTATTGACTATTTCTGTTGTTGACTGAAATGCTCATTGCAAGCTTCCTATTAATGTCTGGTGTCCCCCTAGTGTACACAAGCCCCCCCCCCCCCCGTATGTGTATATGGAGAATTGTTGCCACGCCCCAGTGGTTGGGGTGGCATTTATAAGAAAGAGGGCTTTAAAATATACCACAATGATCGATTAGGAGGTCGTAGCCCTACATGAAGTGATGCAATGAGCAGGTGACTCGGTGGTCCCAGACTATAACTAGTGAGCTTGAGACCTGGGGTCTCTTTTATGTATAAAAGGGTCTCAAGGATATATGCCAGAGTTGTTGTATGTCCTGGCACTTAATGCACGCACTTATTGTATGTTGGACGTCCTGTCACTTTAAAACAGTACTTAGCATTGTGTAGCGTCTTATCCTAGCTATCTTTGTTGTGTTCAAGGAATGGGTGAACCTGAAAATTGTTAGTGCTTAGCACTTGGTTCTATGAACGTCCTTACTATACCGGCCGCGATATATTGTTGTTTCTCTTTCTTTTGACAAATGTACTTATTGTAAGTGGCATACAGTAAGTCCCTTTGGATGAATGCGTCTGATAAATGCCAAATGGCCTAAATGTAAAATGTTAATGTAACCACTATCATTTTGGGAGCGGAGGCCAGAGCCTCCAAACTGATCGTTGTCCTCGTTCACATGAAAGCGGTCCATAGGAGTACGACCAGCCCCACCCTGTAATTTGGGTTGATGACGAGGGAACTGGCTGTCACCCGTGGGCTGCGGTAACGCACACACGCACACACACACATACGCACGCACGCACACACGCACACGCAATTGAAGAGCATACTCGACTCTTGTCCAATCACACACCCAAAGATGTGGTGGATAATTGAGATGATTTAGATATCTTAAATGATTAACCACATGTTTCTAAATGTTACGAAATATTCCATCCGTAGAAATTGTTGCTTTCTGCATAAGTCCACGAGCAGTTTAACTAAAGGACAAAACATCTTATCATAACGTTATAAGTCGGGGACGAAAGTCTCATTCAGGAAAACTCTGTTTGTTTAACCACTTAAACTTTGCCCAATCAATAACGGTGTAAAACAGTAAATCAACTGTGGCTCAAACGAACGTAACAGTCAACAATGCCACAAAACATGGTAAAGACCCTGGCCCCTGCCGTTCCACCAACCACAAGCTCACACCATCACCATCATTCCACGCACTCCTGTGGTTGGGTGAGAGCGGATTGATTGACAGGCAGACCCCGCCAACCCAGAACAGGACCATAAAGGGCGCACTTCTCACAAGAAATATTATGCAAACGCATTTGAATGACGAAACAATCTTAATATTGTTAAGTGAATAGTCATGGTAGTCAAGTCATGATTGGTTTTCAGCGATAGCAGTGTCCATATAAATCACCATAGCAACAAAGGAATGTATTCCCATAATTTTCTTGCGAGAGCTGAAACCATATTCGTAATAATAACTAGCAAACGTAACCTCATATACAATCACTGAACGAAGACCGTGACAATAAAGTGCATCTCATTTTCTAGAAATGTTATCAAAAAAACATTTGAATGCGGAAACTATATTACAACATTGCAATTCCATTGAGAATAAAATGAATGTCAGCCATCTTGTTCGCTAGGCAGACATAAAGGAATGAATAGACCAAAAAACAGAAGTGAGACTTGGTTTGCTTATATATACAGTTGAATGTATATATATATATATATATATATGTGTGTGTGTGTGTGTGTGTGTATATATATATATACACAACTGCACAAAGTCATAATTTCATCTCCAATTTTAAGAGGACTAACAGTCATTCAAAAAACCTTCTCACACACACACACGCACACACACACACACACACACACACACACACACACACACA
Organism: Pollachius pollachius; assembly: GCF_949987615.1. Classification (NCBI taxonomy): domain Eukaryota; kingdom Metazoa; phylum Chordata; class Actinopteri; order Gadiformes; family Gadidae; genus Pollachius; species Pollachius pollachius. The sequence continues at coordinate 8,358 of NW_027641677.1, forward strand.
CACTAGATGCTACACACTACTTAGACTATAATTTGGTGTAACTGCAGTGTTGCAACAGAAGCCAGTAATAAACACAAGTATTTCAGTCATTGCTGGCAGATTAAGTCATTTATCTGCCAGACAGAACCAGAGACAGAGCCAGAGACAGACAGAACCAGAGACAGGGAGAACCAGAGACAGAACCAGAGACAGGGAGAACCAGAGACAGAGCCAGAGACAGACAGAAACAGGGACAGACAGAACCAGAGACAGGGAGAACCAGAGAGAAAGAGAACCGGAGACAGAACCAGAGACAGGGAGAACCAGAGACAGAACCAGAGACAGAACCAGAGACAGAGAGAACCAGAGACAGAACCAGAGACAGAGAGAACCAGAGACAGAACCAGAGACAGAGAGAACCCGAGACAAAGAGAACCGGAGACAGAACCAGAGACAGAGAGAACCCGAGACAAAGAGAACCGGAGACAGAACCAGAGACAGAGAGAACCGGAGACAAAGAGAACCGGAGACAGAACCAGAGACAGAGAGAACCAGAGACAGAACCAGAGACAGAGAGCACCAGAGACAGAGAGAACCAGAGACAGAACCAGAGACAGAGAGAACCAGAGACAGAGAGAACCAGAGACAGAGAGAACCAGTGACAGAACCAGAGACAGAGAGAACCAGAGGCAGACAGAACCAACCAGAGACAGAACCAGGGACAGACCCAACTTGTCCAATACAGAGCCCACCACCGTGATCCCTCGTTAGCCCCCCACCTCCAGCCCCACCTCGATCTCCACCCCCACCCCCGCCTCTCCTCCAACTCCGCCCACAAACAACCAATCGTCCGGCTTCCTGTAAGTCACTGCAGTCAAACCGCCGACTTACAACGCAAAACGTCTGAAATAGCCGTCGCAGACTCTCTGGACAGAGACAGTAGCCGGGAGGGACAGGATAGGTCCTGGTGGTTAAGCCCCGTCACTGTCATGCTGTCACACTGCGTGGTCATCAGACCAGGGGGCTGTCTGCCTGTATTGTCTTTACTGTTTTGTTCTGGCAGCCCCTGGGTGTGGACAGGAAACACGCGATTAAAACAAAGATAGGCGCTACGGCTGGTGTGTTGGAACACTCCCTCTCTCCTTCACCCCCTCTCTCCCTCTCCCTCACTCGCTCTCTCGCTCTCTCCCTCTTTCCCCCTTCTCCCTCTCCTTTTATCCCTCGCTCTCTCTCTCCCTCACTCTCTCTCCATCTCGCTCCCTCTGGCCGTCGCTCCCTCTGGCCCTTTCTCCCTCTCTTAATTACCATTCGACTTTGTGGTTAAAGATTGGCTGTGCTAAAACAAAGGAGAATGAATACTCCATATAAAGTTAAATAATTGTGTGAATTTTAAATACGCTCTTCAAAACGAAACATTAGCATAAAATATTTTAATAAAAATGTTTATACCTGCACTGCTTAACCATTTTTCTCTAACCCTAGTTTTTACCTTACTTTAACTCAACAGCGTGATGACATTTAATACCAATAATTAACAAGGATATATATTCACAAAATATAGATTTGCGTTAAATCTGCACTATGTTACTAGTTCCTTGTAGATTATTATTGATGAATACGTTTTAGAAAACGGTTAAACACATCCGCCCTCAACGCCGTCAGCACAGCTCTTCAGCTTGGTGTCTCCAGGGAAAATGTTGAACAAAGATCAGCCTGTCCTTGCATCCAAACAGAAACATAGTGCAGCTTTAATCCAGAGTGTGTTGTCAGTTTGATAAAGGCGCCACTGTCGAAGCAGAGCCCACCAGACCATTATCTAAAGCCTCCCTTCTAGTTCTTGGAGAATGTGAACGTCAGATGTAGAACTAGTTGGAGCCACTCTGTAATAAAACGCCTATAAACACAACCGTAGAGGCCTTTTACGGCGCAGCTTCTAAACGACTTTACGACTGACTTTAATGTGGCTGAATGTCATCGCCGCATTCGGTTGCGGCGGTGTCAGCAAATTTTGAAAAACTGAAATTACCTTTTCTGGAAATTGAACGAGAGTGTGATTTTCCTTTGCGGTTTGGGGACGTCCCCGGCTGCGGTCGGTAACGAGCGGTCTGCCTCCTAACGACGCAGCGTGGAGGTGATCCAACCTCTGGGTCCCATCCCTCCGGATGTGGGGGCGGGAACACACACTCTGAGCAGGTGGAGTGTATGACTTTACCTCGGCTTTGGGTGGTCTTTAAATCAGGGGACTGGAATACTAAGAGATGAGGATGCGGCGAAAGTTAAAGCTGAGTGTTGGGAACGTGTGATGGGAAACAGATTCCCCCGTTACCTAGGTTACCTTTGACGAGATTTACATGTAAGACACAGAGTGGATGGGGAGTGGCGGAACGAATGGTGAAGAGGGTGGATGTGTGTGTGTGTGTTTGTGTGTGTGTGTGTATGTGTGTGTTTGTGATAAACAGCCTGATTATTCAATTATACTCATTAGGTATTCATAGCAGCAAACATACGCCCCCTTCCCTAGCCCCATATCACGCCCCCCCCCACACACACACACACACACACAAACACACACACACACACACACACACACACACACACACACACACACACACACACACACACAAACACAAGCACAGTCACCAACACGCACACCAACACGCACACACACACACACACACACACACAAACACAAGCACAGTCACCAACACGCACACACACACACACACACACACACACACACACACAAACACAAGCACAGTCACCAACACGCACACACACACACACACACACACACACACACACACACACATACGCAAGCACATCCACACAAGCACACACATAGACAGACACACACAAATACAGACACTAATAAACATACACACTTTCAACCACACACACACACACACACACACACACACCCTTTCACACTTTCTCCCAGGCTGTCTAGACACACCCACCTTGTGTGCGGGCGTGGGCAGGCTGATCCTCTCTTCATGGACTCCGCCCTACCCAGAAGCCACCTGGGTGTGCGTGGAGCGGAGGGGCGTAGCAGACCTTGAGGCCAGGGGACGTGGTTAATGCTTTCATAATCACAGCCTGCGTCTCCGCGGTGATCGCACTTCAAAGCGGACATCTGGGGAGGAGGAGGAAGAGGAGGAAGAGGGAAACTGTCGTTTTTTTGTCCAATATATATTTATTAAATTTTTCACGTTATTCTTTTGTTTTTCGTTCGTCCTAGGTCAGTGGTTTGTGGTCGTGGTGATCCCGTGTTTCCCCAGCCCTTCAGCTAAGCTTTTAACCATCTGTGATGCTCTCTCTCTCTCTCTCTCTCTCTCTCTCTCTCTCTCTCTCTCTCTCTCTCTCTCTCTCTCACACTTTCGCTCTCTCTCACTCTCTCACTCTCTCTCACACACACTAATACAGACTTTCTTACCACACATGCACACTTGCGTTTTCCAGCATACACTGATCCACTGGGTGTGTTGAGATCCAGCTGTGGTATATGAGTGTGTGTGTGTGTGTGTGTGTTTGTGTGGGGGTGTTTGTGTCGGTGTATACGTTTATGTGGGTGTGTGTGTGTTTATAAATGAGTGTGTGTGTGTGTGCGTGTGTGTGTATGAATATCTGTGTGTGTGTATAAGTGTATGAATGTGTGTGTGTATATGTGTGTGTGTGTGTGTGTGTGAGTGTGTGTGAGAGTGTGTGTGTATGAATGTGTGTGTATAAGTGTGTGTGTGTGTGTGTCTCAGGGGAGCTGAGGCAGCTAACCCTGTGTGAGGCAGAGCGGAGCGGCTGTTAGATTGCAATCAATGACCTCCGCTGACTATCCCCAGCGGACCGGCCTGACAGCGGCTAGCGTAGCCGCTAACCTCATACGCTAGCATCCATCCGATCTCGACTCCATCTCTCTCTCACAGCACAAAACGGCATCGCTTCTTCTCACACATTTGATTGGTCGATTGGGTTCCCCCCCCCCCCCCAAACACCAACCCTTTGCCCTCATATGTTTACGGCGCGGGAATCGGTCCCGCTGGATGCCAGCACCACGCGCAGGCTAGTCGCTATCGAGGTTAGCCCTTAACGCAGGTTAGCCCTTAACGCAGGTTAGCCCTTAAGGCAGGTTAGCCCTTAAGGCAGGTTAGCCGCTAACGCAGGTTAGCCTCATGGCTAGCGTGAGCGAAGCCTAAATTGACCGCTTCTCCAGTAATCCGGCGCCTCTGAAAATTCCATACTTTAAATGTGTTTTTTATGCTTTGAACGCAGAATACCACGTCGCTTTAGAGACTACTGGAACCGGGACCAGTAAAACCTGCTCACCCTGGACGGGCTGGTGAAACGCACCGCAGCCGTATTAGAAGTGATATTGATTAGTGATTTCTAGTCAAATCAATCACAACACCAGGCAGAGTTCCCACGCTCATATTGATGCATCGCTGCGTCGGTGACACTTATCCACCATTATTGAATTTCTTTTGGTTAATCTGTCTTCGTGTTGGAGGTCGTTGTTCTCTCTCTCTCTCTCTCTCTCTCTCTCTCTCTGTTCAGACCTGAGGTCTCTCTTTCTCTCTCTCTCTCTCTCTCTCTCTCTCTCTCTCTATATATATATATATATATATATATATATAGGGGCCCAGGGCTGTGGTGGGGCCCCAGTATGGGGGGTGTTTCTGCTCTGCTTCCCCAGTTCAGAACACCCTCTCTGGGATGCTCCCAGTAACCCCCTAATCACACGGGGCGACCACACCCAGGGGGCAGTTGCAGCAGGGTGCGCTGGTGGTGTGTGTTTGTGTGTGTGTGTTTGTGTGTATGATTGTGTGTGTGTGTTTGTGTCTCTGTATGACTGTGTGTGTGTGTGTGTATCTGTATGAGTGTATGTGTGTGTGTATGTGTTTGTGTCTCTGTATGAGTGTGTGTGTGTGTGTGTTTGTGTGTGAGTGTCTCTCTATGAGTGTGTATATGTGTGTGTGTGCATGATTGTGTGTTTCTCTGTATCAGTGTCTGTGTGTGTTTGTGTGTATGTGTCTGTGTGTGTGTTTGTGTCTCTCTATGAGTGTGTGTGTGTGTGTGTATCTGTATGAGTGTGTATCTGTGTGTGTGTGTGTGTGTGTATGTGTTTGTGTCTCTGTATGAGTGTGTGTGTGTGTGTGTGAACTTAATTAAGTAGTAAAGTATGTTTGAGGGATAAAAATGAGGGAAAGAAGCTCCGACTGAGTTCATAAAAAGCTTCTCATTATCTCTGAGCTGGAATCTTGTTTCTTCTTTTATTCTCAGCTGCGGGACTCAGCACACAAACACACACACACACACACACACACACACACACACACACACAGGTGTGCTTGGATATCCAAGCTGTAATCAGCAGTGTTTGCCGGCCTCGCTGTGTATCGATTGCATTGTGTCTGATGGAGTCTCATGGTGCTCGTGTTTTGGTTTGACTGCTGGCCATCGCTACACCGCATGAGAACCATGAGACTCAATCACAACACTGATGAATCAATACAAAGTGGGGCGAGCTAAAAAGTCGGATAATGGACTGCATTGATACAGCGCTTTTCTAACCCGTGGCCACTCGAAGAGCTTTACTGTTATCGCAAAACACTCATTCTTGCACATATTCACACACCGACGGCGGAGTCAGCTTTGCAGGGCGACATCCAGCTAGTCAGGAGGTTTAGAGGTGTCTTGCTCAGGGATATCTCGACACTCTAGGACAGGGGTCTCAAACTCGCGGCCCGGGGGCCAATTGAGATGGATGAAATATTGTGGCCCCCTACTTGACATCAGAGTTTAGTGTTAGTGTGGCCCGCGCGTTGTTGTCAAACGCACATTTTTGCTGAGTCGCTTGCCACGCTTTTTTATCACTTGTGATAGGGCTACCAGATGTACCGGTTTTGCCAGGTTAGTCCCAATTTTGCGTTAGGTGTCCTGAGTCCCGACAAAAGCCAAAGGACGCTAAAAATGTCCCGGTTTCCACCAACCACTATGAAATGTCCCCTGTTGCCAGCGATTACATAGCCAACGTGATCTAATGATAGCCCGATCATTAACTTAGATTGGGTCAGTTGTGCTCCTTTTTTTTGTGGAATACTTGATGCGGCCCAGCCTGACCCAGACTCTACTTCCAGCGGCCCCCAGGTAAGTTGGGTTTGAGACCCCTGCTCTAGGAGGAGCCGGGGTTCGAACTAGCAACCTTCCTTTTGCCAACCAGGTAACCCTCCTGAGCCGATGCCTGATAGCATACACATTCCCACCCGGTGAATCCGTATGAGCACCCTTAACGACGTGCTCTTAACGACCGCAAGGCTGATGAGACTGAGATGAGATGAGTGCTGATGCCATGGCGATAGGGTGGTGACTCAGCAACTCAGTTTGACCCCCAAATGTTTTGAATCAGGCTGTGAGTGGATCTGAGATGCCATGTGTGAAGTGAGAACACTTTAGGACCGGGATGTTCCACAAAATGTGTTTCAGTGGGGCTGAGCTGAATACAAACCAGATTCACTCCCTAAACTGGCTCCAGGTCTGCTCTTGATCCTCATCGGTTGTCTTTAGAAAGCTGTGTTGATGTGGTGAGTTGATAGAATGAGTTAGAAGGACATTATTCGTTCTAAGGTTTTGTTTTAGACAAGGTGCATTACCGTAGGAACAGTTACACTGTTACCTGTTACAGGTTTTAGTTGTCTAACGAGAGTGACCAATTGTGAAGCAGTGAGAAAATATCAGTTTTAAATAGCAGGCTTTCCTGCAATTTCAGACAATGGTAGAGAAGTGTCCGGTGAATGGATAACAGAG
>NW_027641676.1:7500-8521 GCF_949987615.1 Pollachius pollachius
TTGCACGTGTGGAAGCGTGTATATCTGTGTCTGCATGTGTGTGTATGTGTCTGCATTTCCATCTGAATATGATTCAATGTTTGTGTGCGTGTATGTGTGTGTGTTCCGGCCTGTGCTATTTGTGTGTATCTCGGTATCTGTGTCTGCATGTGTACGGTTGTGTATCCGAGTGTGTATCTGCACGTGTGTATGTGTGCGTTTGTATCTGTGTGTGTCTGCATCTGTGTATGTGTGTATCTTTCTCTGCATCAGGCTGCTGTGTTCCTGCTGTGTGATAGGGCAGCCTGTGTGTTCATTATGTGTAATGAATGTGTATGTAGGCTCAACAGATGGTGAGTTAACATGCTGAAATATGCTCTGCTGCATGACAATATGCCGGCACACCAGTGTTTACAACACACACATTACACCCTGGCTCACGACATCGGGCTGAAGACATCGGGCGGAAGACATCGGGCTGAAGTCATCGGGCTGAAGACATCAGGCGGAAGACATCGGAGGAAGACATCGGGCTGAAGTCATCGGGCTGAAGACATCGGGCGGAAGACATCGGAGGAAGACATCGGGCTGAAGATATCGGATGATGACATTGGGCTGAAGGCATTGGGCTGAAGACATTGGGCTGAAGACATTGGGCTGAAGACATCGGAGGAAGACATCGGGCTGAAGACATCGGGAATGAAGACATCGGGCTGAGACATCGGAGGAAGACATCGGAGGACGACATCAGCCGATGATACAAATTTTAAATAACAAACAAATATCTATTTTATATTTTTAGATGAATGGATTTTTCATAATTGGTTAACTTCCCTGTGGCGGATAAGAGATATATCAGGGAGAACCTGCTCACACACCTGGACCCGAAGTCTTTGATTCAGCTTCTGACCTGAGTCTTCGTGTCTAAAGCTATCAGTCCCTGCTCCTGCTTTCCCCACTCGTCTTCTGGCCTCTTCAACAGCGTCAACAGCGTCTGACTCCATGCTTCCTCTCCTGCTATAGCTCCGACCGAGGTGGAAAC
>NW_027641675.1:0-56265 GCF_949987615.1 Pollachius pollachius
TTTTGCACACATAAAAACTAGAAACGTGAATATTTCTGTTTCTTTCAATGGAAACGTGTTATTATGCTTACAAAAGGGTTATTTAAGCATAAACCACCATTTGGGAGTGAATTCCATTAGTTTTGAGCAATATCAACATTGTAAGGTAAAAATCACATTGTTGGTCAAAAAGTGCTTCTCTCGCTCTGAAAAGCATTTTGCACGCATAAAAACTTGACATGTGAATATATCTGTTTCTTTCAATGGAAACGTGTTATTATGCTTACAAAAGGGTTATTTAAGCATAAACCACCATTTGGGAGTGAATTCCATTAGTTTTGAGCAATATCAAAATTGAAAGGTCAGAATCACATTGTTGGTCAAAAAGTGCTTCTCTCGCTCTGAAAAGCATTTTGCACACATAAAAACTAGAAACGTGAATATTTCTGTTACTTTCAATGGAAACGTGTTATTATGCTTACAAAAAGGTTATTTAAGCATAAACCACCATTTGGGAGTGAATTCCATTAGTTTTGAGCAATATCAACATTGTAAGGTAAAAATCACATTGTTGGTCAAAAAGTGCTTCTCTCGCTCTGAAAAGCATTTTGCACGCATAAAAACTTGACATGTGAATATTTCTGTTTCTTTCAATGGAAACGTGTTATTATGCTTACAAAAGGGTTATTTAAGCATAAACCACCATTTGGGAGTGAATTCCATTAGTTTTGAGCAATATCAAAATTGAAAGGTCAGAATCACATTGTTGGTCAAAAAGTACTTCTCTCGCTCTGAAAAGCATTTTGCACAATAAAAAATTGACATGTGAATATTTCTGTTACTTTCAATGGAAACGTGTTATTATGCTTACAAAAGGGTTATTTAAGCATAAACCACTATTTGGGAGTGAATTCCATTAGTTTTGAGCAATATCAAAATTGAAAGGTCAGAATCACATTGTTGGTGAAAAAGTGCTTCTCTCGCTCTGAAAAGCATTTTGCACACATAAAAACTTGACATGTGAATATTTCTGTTACTTTCAATGGAAACGTGTTATTATGCTTACAAAAGGGTTATTTAAGCATAAACCACCATTTGGGAGTGAATTCCATTAGTTTTGAGCAATATCAACATTGTAAGGTAAAAATCACATTGTTGGTCAAAAAGTGCTTCTCTCGCTCTGAAAAGCATTTTGCACGCATAAAAACTTGACATGTGAATATTTCTGTTTCTTTCAATGGAAACGTGTTATTATGCTTACAAAAGGGTTATTTAAGCATAAACCACCATTTGGGAGTGAATTCCATTAGTTTTGAGCAATATCAACATTGTAAGGTCAGAATCACATTGTTGGTCAAAAAGTGCTTCTCTCGCTCTGAAAAGCATTTTGCACACATAAAAACTAGAAACGTGAATATTTCTGTTACTTTCAATGGAAACGTGTTATTATGCTTACAAAAGGGTTATTTAAGCATAAACCACCATTTGGGAGTGAATTCCATTAGTTTTGAGCAATATCAACATTGTAAGGTAAAAATCACATTGTTGGTCAAAAAGTGCTTCTCTCGCTCTGAAAAGCATTTTGCACGCATAAAAACTTGACATGTGAATATTTCTGTTTCTTTCAATGGAAACGTGTTATTATGCTTACAAAAGGGTTATTTAAGCATAAACCACCATTTGGGAGTGAATTCCATTAGTTTTGAGCAATATCAAAATTGAAAGGTCAGAATCACATTGTTGGTCAAAAAGTGCTTCTCTCGCTCTGAAAAGCATTTTGCACACATAAAAACTTGACATGTGAATATTTCTGTTTCTTTCAATGGAAACGTGTTATTATGCTTACAAAAGGGTTATTTAAGCATAAACCACCATTTGGGAGTGAATTCCATTAGTTTTGAGCAATATCAAAATTGAAAGGTCAGAATCACATTGTTGGTCAAAAAGTGCTTCTCTCGCTCTGAAAAGCATTTTGCACACATAAAAACTAGAAACGTGAATATTTCTGTTACTTTCAATGGAAACGTGTTATTATGCTTACAAAAAGGTTATTTAAGCATAAACCACCATTTGGGAGTGAATTCCATTAGTTTTGAGCAATATCAACATTGTAAGGTAAAAATCACATTGTTGGTCAAAAAGTGCTTCTCTCGCTCTGAAAAGCATTTTGCACGCATAAAAACTTGACATGTGAATATTTCTGTTTCTTTCAATGGAAACGTGTTATTATGCTTACAAAAGGGTTATTTAAGCATAAACCACCATTTGGGAGTGAATTCCATTAGTTTTGAGCAATATCAAAATTGAAAGGTCAGAATCACATTGTTGGTCAAAAAGTACTTCTCTCGCTCTGAAAAGCATTTTGCACAAATAAAAAATTGACATGTGAATATTTCTGTTACTTTCAATGGAAACGTGTTATTATGCTTACAAAAGGGTTATTTAAGCATAAACCACTATTTGGGAGTGAATTCCATTAGTTTTGAGCAATATCAAAATTGAAAGGTCAGAATCACATTGTTGGTGAAAAAGTGCTTCTCTCGCTCTGAAAAGCATTTTGCACACATAAAAACTTGACATGTGAATATTTCTGTTACTTTCAATGGAAACGTGTTATTATGCTTACAAAAGGGTTATTTAAGCATAAACCACCATTTGGGAGTGAATTCCATTAGTTTTGAGCAATATCAACATTGTAAGGTAAAAATCACATTGTTGGTCAAAAAGTGCTTCTCTCGCTCTGAAAAGCATTTTGCACGCATAAAAACTTGACATGTGAATATTTCTGTTTCTTTCAATGGAAACGTGTTATTATGCTTACAAAAGGGTTATTTAAGCATAAACCACCATTTGGGAGTGAATTCCATTAGTTTTGAGCAATATCAACATTGTAAGGTCAGAATCACATTGTTGGTCAAAAAGTGCTTCTCTCGCTCTGAAAAGCATTTTGCACACATAAAAACTAGAAACGTGAATATTTCTGTTACTTTCAATGGAAACGTGTTATTATGCTTACAAAAGGGTTATTTAAGCATAAACCACCATTTGGGAGTGAATTCCATTAGTTTTGAGCAATATCAACATTGTAAGGTAAAAATCACATTGTTGGTCAAAAAGTGCTTCTCTCGCTCTGAAAAGCATTTTGCACGCATAAAAACTTGACATGTGAATATTTATGTTTCTTTCAATGGAAACGTGTTATTATGCTTACAAAAGGGTTATTTAAGCATAAACCACCATTTGGGAGTGAATTCCATTAGTTTTGAGCAATATCAAAATTGAAAGGTCAGAATCACATTGTTGGTCAAAAAGTACTTCTCTCGCTCTGAAAAGCATTTTGCACACATAAAAACTTGACATGTGAATATTTCTGTTACTTTCAATGGAAACGTGTTATTATGCTTACAAAAGGGTTATTTAAGCATAAACCACCATTTGGGAGTGAATTCCATTAGTTTTGATCAATATCAACATTGTAAGGTAAAAATCACATTGTTGGTCAAAAAGTGCTTCTCTCGCTCCGAAAAGCATTTTGCACGCATAAAAACTTGACATGTGAATATTTCTGTTTCTTTCAATTCAAACGTGTTATTATGCTTACAAAAGGGTTATTTAAGCATAAACCACCATTTGGGAGTGAATTCCATTAGTTTTGAGCAATATCAACATTGTAAGGTCAGAATCACATTGTTGGTCAAAAAGTGCTTCTCTCGCTCTGAAAAGCATTTTGCACACATAAAAACTAGAAACGTGAATATTTCTGTTTCTTTCAATGGAAACGTGTTATTATGCTTACAAAAGGGTTATTTAAGCATAAACCACCATTTGGGAGTGAATTCCATTAGTTTTGAGCAATATCAACATTGTAAGGTAAAAATCACATTGTTGGTCAAAAAGTGCTTCTCTCGCTCTGAAAAGCATTTTGCACGCATAAAAACTTGACATGTGAATATTTCTGTTTCTTTCAATGGAAACGTGTTATTATGCTTACAAAAGGGTTATTTAAGCATAAACCACCATTTGGGAGTGAATTCCATTAGTTTTGAGCAATATCAAAATTGAAAGGTCAGAATCACATTGTTGGTCAAAAAGTGCTTCTCTCGCTCTGAAAAGCATTTTGCACACATAAAAACTTGACATGTGAATATTTCTGTTACTTTCAATGGAAACGTGTTATTATGCTTACAAAAGGGTTATTTAAGCATAAACCACCATTTGGGAGTGAATTCCATTAGTTTTGATCAATATCAACATTGTAAGGTAAAAATAACATTGTTGGTCAAAAAGTGCTTCTCTCGCTCTGAAAAGCATTTTGCACACATAAAAACTTGACATGTGAATATTTCTGTTTCTTTCAATGGAAACGTGTTATTATGCTTACAAAAGGGTTATTTAAGCATAAACCACCATTTGGGAGTGAATTCCATTAGTTTTGAGCAATATCAACATTGTAAGGTAAAAATCACATTGTTGGTCAAAAAGTGCTTCTCTCGCTCTGAAAAGCATTTTGCACGCATAAAATCTTGACATGTGAATATTTCTGTTACTTTCAATGGAAACGTGTTATTATGCTTACAAAAGGGTTATTTAAGCATAAACCACCATTTGGGAGTGAATTCCATTAGTTTTGAGCAATATCAACATTGTAAGGTAAAAATCACATTGTTGGTCAAAAAGTGCTTCTCTCGCTCTGAAAAGCATTTTGCACGCATAAAAACTTGACATGTGAATATTTCTGTTTCTTTCAAATCAAACGTCTTATTATGCTTACAAAAGGGTTATTTAAGCATAAACCACCATTTGGGAGTGAATTCCATTAGTTTTGAGCAATATCAAAATTGAAAGGTCAGAATCACATTGTTGGTCAAAAAGTGCTTCTCTCGCTCTGAAAAGCATTTTGCACACATAAAAACTAGAAACGTAAATATTTCTGTTACTTTCAATGGAAACGTGTTATTATGCTTACAAAAGGGTTATTTAAGCATAAACCACCATTTGGGAGTGAATTCCATTATTTTTGAGCAATATCAACATTGTAAGGTAAAAATCACATTGTTGGTCAAAAAGTGCTTCTCTCGCTCTGAAAAGCATTTTGCACGCATAAAAACTTGACATGTGAATATTTCTGTTTCTTTCAATGGAAACGTGTTATTATGCTTACAAAAGGGTTATTTAAGCATAAACCACCATTTGGGAGTGAATTCCATTAGTTTTGAGCAATATCAACATTGTAAGGTAAAAATCACATTGTTGGTCAAAAAGTGCTTCTCTCGCTCTGAAAAGCATTTTGCACGCATAAAAACTTGACATGTGAATATTTCTGTTTCTTTCAATGGAAACGTGTTATTATGCTTACAAAAGGGTTATTTAAGCATAAACCACCATTTGGGAGTGAATTCCATTAGTTTTGAGCAATATCAAAATTGAAAGGTCAGAATCACATTGTTGGTCAAAAAGTGCTTCTCTCGCTCTGAAAAGCATTTTGCACACATAAAAACTTGACATGTGAATATTTCTGTTACTTTCAATGGAAACGTGTTATTATGCTTACAAAAGGGTTATTTAAGCATAAACCACCATTTGGGAGTGAATTCCATTAGTTTTGATCAATATCAACATTGTAAGGTAAAAATAACATTGTTGGTCAAAAAGTGCTTCTCTCGCTCTGAAAAGCATTTTGCACACATAAAAACTTGACATGTGAATATTTCTGTTTCTTTCAATGGAAACGTGTTATTATGCTTACAAAAGGGTTATTTAAGCATAAACCACCATTTGGGAGTGAATTCCATTAGTTTTGAGCAATATCAACATTGTAAGGTAAAAATCACATTGTTGGTCAAAAAGTGCTTCTCTCGCTCTGAAAAGCATTTTGCACGCATAAAATCTTGACATGTGAATATTTCTGTTACTTTCAATGGAAACGTGTTATTATGCTTACAAAAGGGTTATTTAAGCATAAACCACCATTTGGGAGTGAATTCCATTAGTTTTGAGCAATATCAACATTGTAAGGTAAAAATCACATTGTTGGTCAAAAAGTGCTTCTCTCGCTCTGAAAAGCATTTTGCACGCATAAAAACTTGACATGTGAATATTTCTGTTTCTTTCAAATCAAACGTCTTATTATGCTTACAAAAGGGTTATTTAAGCATAAACCACCATTTGGGAGTGAATTCCATTAGTTTTGAGCAATATCAAAATTGAAAGGTCAGAATCACATTGTTGGTCAAAAAGTGCTTCTCTCGCTCTGAAAAGCATTTTGCACACATAAAAACTAGAAACGTAAATATTTCTGTTACTTTCAATGGAAACGTGTTATTATGCTTACAAAAGGGTTATTTAAGCATAAACCACCATTTGGGAGTGAATTCCATTATTTTTGAGCAATATCAACATTGTAAGGTAAAAATCACATTGTTGGCCAAAAAGTGCTTCTCTCGCTCTGAAAAGCATTTTGCACGCATAAAAACTTGACATGTGAATATTTCTGTTTCTTTCAATGGAAACGTGTTATTATGCTTACAAAAGGGTTATTTAAGCATAAACCACCATTTGGGAGTGAATTCCATTAGTTTTGAGCAATATCAAAATTGAAAGGTCAGAATCACATTGTTGGTCAAAAAGTACTTCTCTCGCTCTGAAAAGCATTTTGCACACATAAAAACTTGACATGTGAATATTTCTGTTACTTTCAATGGAAACGTGTTATTATGCTTACAAAAGGGTTATTTAAGCATAAACCACCATTTGGGAGTGAATTCCATTAGTTTTGAGCAATATCAACATTGTAAGGTAAAAATCACATTGTTGGTCAAAAAGTGCTTCTCTCGCTCTGAAAAGCATTTTGCACGCATAAAAACTTGACATGTGAATATTTCTGTTTCTTTCAATGGAAACGTGTTATTATGCTTACAAAAGGGTTATTTAAGCATAAACCACCATTTGGGAGTGAATTCCATTAGTTTTGAGCAATATCAAAATTGAAAGGTCAGAATCACATTGTTGGTGAAAAAGTGCTTCTCTCGCTCTGAAAAGCATTTTGCACACATAAAAACTTGACATGTGAATATTTCTGTTACTTTCAATGGAAACGTGTTATTATGCTTACAAAAGGGTTATTTAAGCATAAACCACCAATTGGGAGTGAATTCCATTAGTTTTGAGCAATATCAACATTGTAAGGTAAAAATCACATTGTTGGTCAAAAAGTGCTTCTCTCGCTCTGAAAAGCATTTTGCACGCATAAAAACTTGACATGTGAATATTTCTGTTTCTTTCAATGGAAACGTGTTATTATGCTTACAAAAGGGTTATTTAAGCATAAACCACCATTTGGGAGTGAATTCCATTAGTTTTGAGCAATATCAAAATTGAAAGGTCAGAATCACATTGTTGGTCAAAAAGTACTTCTCTCGCTCTGAAAAGCATTTTGCACACATAAAAACTTGACATGTGAATATTTCTGTTACTTTCAATGGAAACGTGTTATTATGCTTACAAAAGGGTTATTTAAGCATAAACCACCATTTGGGAGTGAATTTCATTAGTTTTGAGCAATATCAAAATTGAAAGGTCAGAATCAAATTGTTGGTGAAAAAGTGCTTCTCTCGCTCTGAAAAGCATTTTGCACACATAAAAACTTGACATGTGAATATTTCTGTTACTTTCAATGGAAACGTGTTATTATGCTTACAAAAGGGTTATTTAAGCATAAACCACCATTTGGGAGTGAATTCCATTAGTTTTGAGCAATATCAACATTGTAAGGTAAAAATCACATTGTTGGTCAAAAAGTGCTTCTCTCGCTCTGAAAAGCATTTTGCACGCATAAAAACTTGACATGTGAATATTTCTGTTTCTTTCAATTCAAACGTGTTATTATGCTTACAAAAGGGTTATTTAAGCATAAACCACCATTTGGGAGTGAATTCCATTAGTTTTGAGCAATATCAACATTGTAAGGTCAGAATCACATTGTTGGTCAAAAAGTGCTTCTCTCGCTCTGAAAAGCATTTTGCACACATAAAAACTAGAAACGTGAATATTTCCGTTACTTTCAATGGAAACGTGTTATTATGCTTACAAAAGGGTTATTTAAGCATAAACCACCATTTGGGAGTGAATTCCATTAGTTTTGAGCAATATCAACATTGTAAGGTAAAAATCACATTGTTGGTCAAAAAGTGCTTCTCTCGCTCTGAAAAGCATTTTGCACGCATAAAAACTTGACATGTGAATATTTCTGTTTCTTTCAATGGAAACGTGTTATTATGCTTACAAAAGGGTTATTTAAGCATAAACCACCATTTGGGAGTGAATTCCATTAGTTTTGAGCAATATCAAAATTGAAAGGTCAGAATCACATTGTTGGTCAAAAAGTGCTTCTCTCGCTCTGAAAAGCATTTTGCACACATAAAAACTTGACATGTGAATATTTCTGTTTCTTTCAATGGAAACCTGTTATTATGCTTACAAAAGGGTTATTTAAGCATAAACCACCATTTGGGAGTGAATTCCATTAGTTTTGAGCAATATCAAAATTGAAAGGTCAGAATCACATTGTTGGTCAAAAAGTACTTCTCTCGCTCTGAAAAGCATTTTGCACACATAAAAACTTGACATGTGAATATTTCTGTTACTTTCAATGGAAACGTGTTATTATGCTTACAAAAGGGTTATTTAAGCATAAACCACCATTTGGGAGTGAATTCCATTAGTTTTGATCAATATCAACATTGTAAGGTAAAAATCACATTGTTGGTCAAAAAGTGCTTCTCTCGCTCTGAAAAGCATTTTGCACGCATAAAAACTTGACATGTGAATATTTCTGTTTCTTTCAATTCAAACGTGTTATTATGCTTACAAAAGGGTTATTTAAGCATAAACCACCATTTGGGAGTGAATTCCATTAGTTTTGAGCAATATCAACATTGTAAGGTCAGAATCACATTGTTGGTCAAAAAGTGCTTCTCTCGCTCTGAAAAGCATTTTGCACACATAAAAACTAGAAACGTGAATATTTCTGTTTCTTTCAATGGAAACGTGTTATTATGCTTACAAAAGGGTTATTTAAGCATAAACCACCATTTGGGAGTGAATTCCATTAGTTTTGAGCAATATCAACATTGTAAGGTAAAAATCACATTGTTGGTCAAAAAGTGCTTCTCTCGCTCTGAAAAGCATTTTGCACGCATAAAAACTTGACATGTGAATATTTCTGTTTCTTTCAATGGAAACGTGTTATTATGCTTACAAAAGGGTTATTTAAGCATAAACCACCATTTGGGAGTGAATTCCATTAGTTTTGAGCAATATCAAAATTGAAAGGTCAGAATCACATTGTTGGTGAAAAAGTGCTTCTCTCGCTCTGAAAAGCATTTTGCACACATAAAAACTTGACATGTGAATATTTCTGTTACTTTCAATGGAAACGTGTGATTATGCTTACAAAAGGGTTATTTAAGCATAAACCACCATTTGGGAGTGAATTCCATTAGTTTTGATCAATATCAACATTGTAAGGTAAAAATCACATTGTTGGTCAAAAAGTGCTTCTCTCGCTCTGAAAAGCATTTTGCACACATAAAAACTTGACATGTGAATATTTCTGTTTCTTTCAATGGAAACGTGTTATTATGCTTACAAAAGGGTTATTTAAGCATAAACCACCATTTGGGAGTGAATTCCATTAGTTTTGAGCAATATCAACATTGTAAGGTAAAAATCACATTGTTGGTCAAAAAAGCTCTGAAAAGCATTTTGCACGCATAAAAACTTGACATGTGAATATTTCTGTTTCTTTCAATGGAAACGTGTTATTATGCTTACAAAAGGGTTATTTAAGCATAAACCACCATTTGGGAGTGAATTCCATTAGTTTTGAGCAATATCAAAATTGAAAGGTCAGAATCACATTGTTGGTCAAAAAGTGCTTCTCTCGCTCTGAAAAGCATTTTGCACACATAAAAACTTGACATGTGAATATTTCTGTTACTTTCAATGGAAACGTGTTATTATGCTTACAAAAGGGTTATTTAAGCATAAACCACCATTTGGGAGTGAATTCCATTAGTTTTGAGCAATATCAACATTGTAAGGTAAAAATCACATTGTTGGTCAAAAAGTGCTTCTCTCGCTCTGAAAAGCATTTTGCACGCATAAAAACTTGACATGTGAATATTTCTGTTTCTTTCAATGGAAACGTGTTATTATGCTTACAAAAGGGTTATTTAAGCATAAACCACCATTTGGGAGTGAATTCCATTAGTTTTGAGCAATATCAAAATTGAAAGGTCAGAATCACATTGTTTGTCAAAAAGTGCTTCTCTCGCTCTGAAAAGCATTTTGCACATATAAAAACTTGACATGTGAATATTTCTGTTTCTTTCAATGGAAACGTGTTATTATGCTTACAAAAGGGTTATTTAATTATAAACCACCATTTGGGAGTGAATTCCATTAGTTTTGAGCAATATCAACATTGTAAGGTCAAAATCACATTGTTGGTCAAAAAGTGCTTCTCTCGCTCTGAAAAGCATTTTGCACACATAAAAACTTGACATGTGAATATTTCTGTTACTTTCAATGGAAACGTGTTATTATGCTTACAAAAGGGTTATTTAAGCATAAACCACCATTTGGGAGTGAATTCCATTAGTTTTGAGCAATATCAAAATTGAAAGGTCA
This sequence comes from Pollachius pollachius, assembly GCF_949987615.1. Lineage (NCBI taxonomy): Eukaryota > Metazoa > Chordata > Actinopteri > Gadiformes > Gadidae > Pollachius > Pollachius pollachius. The sequence goes on from NW_027641675.1 coordinate 10,669, forward strand.
GAATCACATTGTTGGTCAAAAAGTGCTTCTCTCGCTCTGAAAAGCATTTTGCACGCATAAAAACTTGACATGTGAATATTTCTGTTACTTTCAATGGAAACGTGTTATTATGCTTACAAAAGGGTTATTTAAGCATAAACCACCATTTGGGAGTGAATTCCATTAGTTTTGATCAATATCAACATTGTAAGGTAAAAATCACATTGTTGGTCAAAAAGTGCTTCTCTCGCTCTGAAAAGCATTTTGCACACATAAAAACTTGACATGTGAATATTTCTGTTTCTTTCAATTCAAACGTGTTATTATGCTTACAAAAGGGTTATTTAAGCATAAACCACCATTTGGGAGTGAATTCCATTAGTTTTGAGCAATATCAACATTGTAAGGTCAGAATCACATTGTTGGTCAAAAAGTGCTTCTCTCGCTCTGAAAAGCATTTTGCACACATAAAAACTAGAAACGTGAATATTTCCGTTACTTTCAATGGAAACGTGTTATTATGCTTACAAAAGGGTTATTTAAGCATAAACCACCAATTGGGAGTGAATTCCATTAGTTTTGAGCAATATCAACATTGTAAGGTAAAAATCACATTGTTGGTCAAAAAGTGCTTCTCTCGCTCTGAAAAGCATTTTGCACGCATAAAAACTTGACATGTGAATATTTCTGTTTCTTTCAATGGAAACATGTTATTATGCTTACAAAAGGGTTATTTAAGCATAAACCACCATTTGGGAGTGAATTCCATTAGTTTTGAGCAATATCAAAATTGAAAGGTCAGAATCACATTGTTGGTCAAAAAGTGCTTCTCTCGCTCTGAAAAGCATTTTGCACACATAAAAACTTGACATGTGAATATTTCTGTTTCTTTCAATGGAAACGTGTTATTATGCTTACAAAAGGGTTATTTAAGCATAAACCACCATTTGGGAGTGAATTCCATTCGTTTTGAGCAATATCAAAATTGAAAGGTCAGAATCACATTGTTGGTCAAAAAGTACTTCTCTCGCTCTGAAAAGCATTTTGCACACATAAAAACTTGACATGTGAATATTTCTGTTACTTTCAATGGAAACGTGTTATTATGCTTACAAAAGGGTTATTTAAGCATAAACCACCATTTGGGAGTGAATTCCATTAGTTTTGATCAATATCAACATTGTAAGGTAAAAATCACATTGTTGGTCAAAAAGTGCTTCTCTCGCTCTGAAAAGCATTTTGCACGCATAAAAACTTGACATGTGAATATTTCTGTTTCTTTCAATTCAAACGTGTTATTATGCTTACAAAAGGGTTATTTAAGCATAAACCACCATTTGGGAGTGAATTCCATTAGTTTTGAGCAATATCAACATTGTAAGGTCAGAATCACATTGTTGGTCAAAAAGTGCTTCTCTCGCTCTGAAAAGCATTTTGCACACATAAAAACTAGAAACGTGAATATTTCTGTTTCTTTCAATGGAAACGTGTTATTATGCTTACAAAAGGGTTATTTAAGCATAAACCACCATTTGGGAGTGAATTCCATTAGTTTTGAGCAATATCAACATTGTAAGGTAAAAATCACATTGTTGGTCAAAAAGTGCTTCTCTCGCTCTGAAAAGCATTTTGCACGCATAAAAACTTGACATGTGAATATTTCTGTTTCTTTCAATGGAAACGTGTTATTATGCTTACAAAAGGGTTATTTAAGCATAAACCACCATTTGGGAGTGAATTCCATTAGTTTTGAGCAATATCAAAATTGAAAGGTCAGAATCACATTGTTGGTCAAAAAGTGCTTCTCTCGCTCTGAAAAGCATTTTGCACACATAAAAACTTGACATGTGAATATTTCTGTTACTTTCAATGGAAACGTGTTATTATGCTTACAAAAGGGTTATTTAAGCATAAACCACCATTTGGGAGTGAATTCCATTAGTTTTGATCAATATCAACATTGTAAGGTAAAAATCACATTGTTGGTCAAAAAGTGCTTCTCTCGCTCTGAAAAGCATTTTGCACACATAAAAACTTGACATGTGAATATTTCTGTTTCTTTCAATGGAAACGTGTTATTATGCTTACAAACGGGTTATTTAAGCATAAACCACCATTTGGGAGTGAATTCCATTAGTTTTGAGCAATATCAACATTGTAAGGTAAAAATCACATTGTTGGTCAAAAAGTGCTTCTCTCGCTCTGAAAAGCATTTTGCACGCATAAAATCTTGACATGTGAATATTTCTGTTACTTTCAATGGAAACGTGTTATTATGCTTACAAAAGGGTTATTTAAGCATAAACCACCATTTGGGAGTGAATTCCATTAGTTTTGAGCAATATCAACATTGTAAGGTAAAAATCACATTGTTGGTCAAAAAGTGCTTCTCTCGCTCTGAAAAGCATTTTGCACGCATAAAAACTTGACATGTGGCTATTTCTGTTTCTTTCAATGGAAACGTGTTATTATGCTTACAAAAGGGTTATTTAAGCATAAACCACCATTTGGGAGTGAATTCCATTAGTTTTGAGCAATATCAAAATTGAAAGGTCAGAATCACATTGTTGGTCAAAAAGTGCTTCTCTCGCTCTGAAAAGCATTTTGCACACATAAAAACTTGACATGTGAATATTTCTGTTTCTTTCAATGGAAACGTGTTATTATGCTTACAAAAGGGTTATTTAAGCATAAACCACCATTTGGGAGTGAATTCCATTAGTTTTGAGCAATATCAAAATTGAAAGGTCAGAATCACATTGTTGGTCAAAAAGTACTTCTCTCGCTCTGAAAAGCATTTTGCACACATAAAAACTTGACATGTGAATATTTCTGTTACTTTCAATGGAAACGTGTTATTATGCTTACAAAAGGGTTATTTAAGCATAAACCACCATTTGGGAGTGAATTCCATTAGTTTTGATCAATATCAACATTGTAAGGTAAAAATCACATTGTTGGTCAAAAAGTGCTTCTCTCGCTCTGAAAAGCATTTTGCACGCATAAAAACTTGACATATGAATATTTCTGTTTCTTTCAATTCAAACGTGTTATTATGCTTACAAAAGGGTTATTTAAGCATAAACCACCATTTGGGAGTGAATTCCATTAGTTTTGAGCAATATCAACATTGTAAGGTCAGAATCACATTGTTGGTCAAAAAGTGCTTCTCTCGCTCTGAAAAGCATTTTGCACACATAAAAACTAGAAACGTGAATATTTCTGTTTCTTTCAATGGAAACGTGTTATTATGCTTACAAAAGGGTTATTTAAGCATAAACCACCATTTGGGAGTGAATTCCATTAGTTTTGAGCAATATCAACATTGTAAGGTAAAAATCACATTGTTGGTCAAAAAGTGCTTCTCTCGCTCTGAAAAGCATTTTGCACGCATAAAATCTTGACATGTGAATATTTCTGTTTCTTTCAATGGAAACGTGTTATTATGCTTACAAAAGGGTTATTTAAGCATAAACCACCATTTGGGAGTGAATTCCATTAGTTTTGAGCAATATCAAAATTGTAAGGTAAAAATCACATTGTTGGTCAAAAAGTGCTTCTCTCGCTCTGAAAAGCATTTTGCACGCATAAAAACTTGACATGTGAATATTTCTGTTTCTTTCAAATCAAACGTCTTATTATGCTTACAAAAGGGTTATTTAAGCATAAACCACCATTTGGGAGTGAATTCCATTAGTTTTGAGCAATATCAAAATTGAAAGGTCAGAATCACATTGTTGGTCAAAAAGTGCTTCTCTCGCTCTGAAAAGCATTTTGCACACATAAAAACTAGAAACGTGAATATTTCTGTTACTTTCAATGGAAACGTGTTATTATGCTTACAAAAGGGTTATTTAAGCATAAACCACCATTTGGGAGTGAATTCCATTAGTTTTGAGCAATATCAACATTGTAAGGTAAAAATCACATTGTTGGTCAAAAAGTGCTTCTCTCGCTCTGAAAAGCATTTTGCACGCATAAAAACTTGACATGTGAATATTTCTGTTACTTTCAATTGAAACGTGTTATTATGCTTACAAACGGGTTATTTAAGCATAAACCACCATTTGGGAGTGAATTCCATTAGTTTTGAGCAATATCAAAATTGAAAGGTCAGAATCACATTTTTGGTCAAAAAGTACTTCTCTCGCTCTGAAAAGCATTTTGCACACATAAAAACTTGACATGTGAATATTTCTGTTACTTTCAATGGAAACGTGTTATTATGCTTACAAAAGGGTTATTTAAGCATAAACCACCATTTGGGAGTGAATTCCATTAGTTTTGAGCAATATCAACATTGTAAGGTAAAAATCACATTGTTGGTCAAAAAGTGCTTCTCTCGCTCTGAAAAGCATTTTGCACGCATAAAAACCTGACATGTGAATATTTCTGTTTCTTTCAATTCAAACGTGTTATTATGCTTACAAAAGGGTTATTTAAGCATAAACCACCATTTGGGAGTGAATTCCATTAGTTTTGAGCAATATCAACATTGTAAGGTCAGAATCACATTGTTGGGCAAAAAGTGCTTCTCTCGCTCTGAAAAGCATTTTGCACACATAAAAACTAGAAACGTGAATATTTCTGTTACTTTCAATGGAAACGTGTTATTATGCTTACAAAAGGGTTATTTAAGCATAAACCACCATTTGGGAGTGAATTCCATTAGTTTTGAGCAATATCAACATTGTAAGGTAAAAATCACATTGTTGGTCAAAAAGTGCTTCTCTCGCTCTGAAAAGCATTTTGCACGCATAAAAACTTGACATGTGAATATTTCTGTTACTTTCAATGGAAACGTGTTATTATGCTTACAAAAGGGTTATTTAAGCATAAACCACCATTTGGGAGTGAATTCCATTAGTTTTGAGCAATATCAAAATTGAAAGGTCAGAATCACATTGTTTGTCAAAAAGTGCTTCTCTCGCTCTGAAAAGCATTTTGCACATATAAAAACTTGACATGTGAATATTTCTGTTTCTTTCAATGGAAACGTGTTATTATGCTTACAAAAGGGTTATTTAAGCATAAACCACCATTTGGGAGTGAATTCCATTAGTTTTGAGCAATATCAAAATTGAAAGGTCAGAATCACATTGTTGGTGAAAAAGTGCTTCTCTCGCTCTGAAAAGCATTTTGCACACATAAAAACTTGACATGTGAATATTTCTGTTACTTTCAATGGAAACGTGTTATTATGCTTACAAAAGGGTTATTTAAGCATAAACCACCATTTGGGAGTGAATTCCATTAGTTTTGATCAATATCAACATTGTAAGGTAAAAATCACATTGTTGGTCAAAAAGTGCTTCTCTCGCTCTGAAAAGCATTTTGCACACATAAAAACTTGACATGTGAATATTTCTGTTTCTTTCAATGGAAACGTGTTATTATGCTTACAAAAGGGTTATTTAAGCATAAACCACCATTTGGGAGTGAATTCCATTAGTTTTGAGCAATATCAACATTGTAAGGTAAAAATCACATTGTTGGTCAAAAAGTGCTTCTCTCGCTCTGAAAAGCATTTTGCACGCATAAAATCTTGACATGTGAATATTTCTGTTACTTTCAATGGAAACGTGTTATTATGCTTACAAAAGGGTTATTTAAGCATAAACCACCATTTGGGAGTGAATTCCATTAGTTTTGAGCAATATCAAAATTGTAAGGTAAAAATCACATTGTTGGTCAAAAAGTGCTTCTCTCGCTCTGAAAAGCATTTTGCACGCATAAAAACTTGACATGTGAATATTTCTGTTTCTTTCAAATCAAACGTCTTATTATGCTTACAAAAGGGTTATTTAAGCATAAACCACCATTTGGGAGTGAATTCCATTAGTTTTGAGCAATATCAAAATTGAAAGGTCAGAATCACATTGTTGGTCAAAAAGTGCTTCTCTCGCTCTGAAAAGCATTTTGCACACATAAAAACTAGAAACGTGAATATTTCTGTTACTTTCAATGGAAACGTGTTATTATGCTTACAAAAGGGTTATTTAAGCATAAACCACCATTTGGGAGTGAATTCCATTAGTTTTGAGCAATATCAACATTGTAAGGTAAAAATCACATTGTTGGTCAAAAAGTGCTTCTCTCGCTCAGAAAAGCATTTTGCACGCATAAAAACTTGACATGTGAATATTTCTGTTACTTTCAATTGAAACGTGTTATTATGCTTACAAAAGGGTTATTTAAGCATAAACCACCATTTGGGAGTGAATTCCATTAGTTTTGAGCAATATCAAAATTGAAAGGTCAGAATCACATTTTTGGTCAAAAAGTACTTCTCTCGCTCTGAAAAGCATTTTGCACACATAAAAACTTGACATGTGAATATTTCTGTTACTTTCAATGGAAACGTGTTATTATGCTTACAAAAGGGTTATTTAAGCATAAACCACCATTTGGGAGTGAATTCCATTAGTTTTGAGCAATATCAACATTGTAAGGTAAAAATCACATTGTTGGTCAAAAAGTGCTTCTCTCGCTCTGAAAAGCATTTTGCACGCATAAAAACTTGACATGTGAATATTTCTGTTACTTTCAATTGAAACGTGTTATTATGCTTACAAACGGGTTATTTAAGCATAAACCACCATTTGGGAGTGAATTCCATTAGTTTTGAGCAATATCAAAATTGAAAGGTCAGAATCACATTTTTGGTCAAAAAGTACTTCTCTCGCTCTGAAAAGCATTTTGCACACATAAAAACTTGACATGTGAATATTTCTGTTACTTTCAATGGAAACGTGTTATTATGCTTACAAAAGGGTTATTTAAGCATAAACCACCATTTGGGAGTGAATTCCATTAGTTTTGAGCAATATCAACATTGTAAGGTAAAAATCACATTGTTGGTCAAAAAGTGCTTCTCTCGCTCTGAAAAGCATTTTGCACGCATAAAAACCTGACATGTGAATATTTCTGTTTCTTTCAATTCAAACGTGTTATTATGCTTACAAAAGGGTTATTTAAGCATAAACCACCATTTGGGAGTGAATTCCATTAGTTTTGAGCAATATCAACATTGTAAGGTCAGAATCACATTGTTGGTCAAAAAGTGCTTCTCTCGCTCTGAAAAGCATTTTGCACACATAAAAACTAGAAACGTGAATATTTCTGTTACTTTCAATGGAAACGTGTTATTATGCTTACAAAAGGGTTATTTAAGCATAAACCACCATTTGGGAGTGAATTCCATTAGTTTTGAGCAATATCAACATTGTAAGGTAAAAATCACATTGTTGGTCAAAAAGTGCTTCTCTCGCTCTGAAAAGCATTTTGCACGCATAAAAACTTGACATGTGAATATTTCTGTTACTTTCAATGGAAACGTGTTATTATGCTTACAAAAGGGTTATTTAAGCATAAACCACCATTTGGGAGTGAATTCCATTAGTTTTGAGCAATATCAAAATTGAAAGGTCAGAATCACATTGTTTGTCAAAAAGTGCTTCTCTCGCTCTGAAAAGCATTTTGCACATATAAAAACTTGACATGTGAATATTTCTGTTTCTTTCAATGGAAACGTGTTATTATGCTTACAAAAGGGTTATTTAAGCATAAACCACCATTTGGGAGTGAATTCCATTAGTTTTGAGCAATATCAAAATTGAAAGGTCAGAATCACATTGTTGGTGAAAAAGTGCTTCTCTCGCTCTGAAAAGCATTTTGCACACATAAAAACTTGACATGTGAATATTTCTGTTACTTTCAATGGAAACGTGTTATTATGCTTACAAAAGGGTTATTTAAGCATAAACCACCATTTGGGAGTGAATTCCATTAGTTTTGATCAATATCAACATTGTAAGGTAAAAATCACATTGTTGGTCAAAAAGTGCTTCTCTCGCTCTGAAAAGCATTTTGCACACATAAAAACTTGACATGTGAATATTTCTGTTTCTTTCAATGGAAACGTGTTATTATGCTTACAAAAGGGTTATTTAAGCATAAACCACCATTTGGGAGTGAATTCCATTAGTTTTGAGCAATATCAACATTGTAAGGTAAAAATCACATTGTTGGTCAAAAAGTGCTTCTCTCGCTCTGAAAAGCATTTTGCACGCATAAAATCTTGACATGTGAATATTTCTGTTACTTTCAATGGAAACGTGTTATTATGCTTACAAAAGGGTTATTTAAGCATAAACCACCATTTGGGAGTGAATTCCATTAGTTTTGAGCAATATCAAAATTGTAAGGTAAAAATCACATTGTTGGTCAAAAAGTGCTTCTCTCGCTCTGAAAAGCATTTTGCACGCATAAAAACTTGACATGTGAATATTTCTGTTTCTTTCAAATCAAACGTCTTATTATGCTTACAAAAGGGTTATTTAAGCATAAACCACCATTTGGGAGTGAATTCCATTAGTTTTGAGCAATATCAAAATTGAAAGGTCAGAATCACATTGTTGGTCAAAAAGTGCTTCTCTCGCTCTGAAAAGCATTTTGCACACATAAAAACTAGAAACGTGAATATTTCTGTTACTTTCAATGGAAACGTGTTATTATGCTTACAAAAGGGTTATTTAAGCATAAACCACCATTTGGGAGTGAATTCCATTAGTTTTGAGCAATATCAACATTGTAAGGTAAAAATCACATTGTTGGTCAAAAAGTGCTTCTCTCGCTCAGAAAAGCATTTTGCACGCATAAAAACTTGACATGTGAATATTTCTGTTACTTTCAATTGAAACGTGTTATTATGCTTACAAAAGGGTTATTTAAGCATAAACCACCATTTGGGAGTGAATTCCATTAGTTTTGAGCAATATCAAAATTGAAAGGTCAGAATCACATTTTTGGTCAAAAAGTACTTCTCTCGCTCTGAAAAGCATTTTGCACACATAAAAACTTGACATGTGAATATTTCTGTTACTTTCAATGGAAACGTGTTATTATGCTTACAAAAGGGTTATTTAAGCATAAACCACCATTTGGGAGTGAATTCCATTAGTTTTGAGCAATATCAACATTGTAAGGTAAAAATCACATTGTTGGTGAAAAAGTGCTTCTCTCGCTCTGAAAAGCATTTTGCACGCATAAAAACTTGACATGTGAATATTTCTGTTTCTTTCAATTCAAACGTGTTATTATGCTTACAAAAGGGTTATTTAAGCATAAACCACCATTTGGGAGTGAATTCCATTAGTTTTGAGCAATATCAACATTGTAAGGTCAGAATCACATTGTTGGTCAAAAAGTGCTTCTCTCGCTCTGAAAAGCATTTTGCACACATAAAAACTAGAAACGTGAATATTTCTGTTACTTTCAATGGAAACGTGTTATTATGCTTACAAAAGGGTTATTTAAGCATAAACCACCATTTGGGAGTGAATTCCATTAGTTTTGAGCAATATCAACATTGTAAGGTAAAAATCACATTGTTGGTCAAAAAGTGCTTCTCTCGCTCTGAAAAGCATTTTGCACGCATAAAAACTTGACATGTGAATATTTCTGTTTCTTTCAATGGAAACGTGTTATTATGCTTACAAAAGGGTTATTTAAGCATAAACCACCATTTGGGAGTGAATTCCATTAGTTTTGAGCAATATCAAAATTGAAAGGTCAGAATCACATTGTTTGTCAAAAATTGCTTCTCTCGCTCTGAAAAGCATTTTGCACATATAAAAACTTGACATGTGAATATTTCTGTTTCTTTCAATGGAAACGTGTTATTATGCTTACAAAAGGGTTATTTAAGCATAAACCACCATTTGGGAGTGAATTCCATTAGTTTTGAGCAATATCAAAATTGAAAGGTCAGAATCACATTGTTGGTGAAAAAGTGCTTCTCTCGCTCTGAAAAGCATTTTGCACACATAAAAACTTGACATGTGAATATTTCTGTTACTTTCAATGGAAACGTATTATTATGCTTACAAAAGGGTTATTCAAGCATAAACCACCATTTGGGAGTGAATTCCATTAGTTTTGAGCAATATCAACATTGTAAGGTAAAAATCACATTGTTGGTCAAAAAGTGCTTCTCTCGCTCTGAAAAGCATTTTGCACACATAAAAACTTGACATGTGAATATTTCTGTTACTTTCAATGGAAACGTGTTATTATGCTTACAAAAGGGTTATTTAAGCATAAACCACCATTTGGGAGTGAATTCCATTAGTTTTGAGCAATATCAAAATTGAAAGGTCAGAATCAAATTGTTGGTCAAAAAGTGCTTCTCTCGCTCTGAAAAGCATTTTGCACACATAAAAACTTGACATGTGAATATTTCTGTTACTTTCAATGGAAACGTGTTATTATGCTTACAAAAGGGTTATTTAAGCATAAACCACCATTTGGGAGTGAATTCCATTAGTTTTGAGCAATATCAACATTGTAAGGTAAAAATCACATTGTTGGTCAAAAAGTGCTTCTCTCGCTCTGAAAAGCATTTTGCACACATAAAAACTTGACATGTGAATATTTCTGTTACTTTCAATGGAAACGTGTTATTATGCTTACAAAAGGGTTATTTAAGCATAAACCACCATTTGGGAGTGAATTCCATTAGTTTTGAGCAATATCAAAATTGAAAGGTCAGAATCACATTGTTGGTCAAAAAGTGCTTCTCTCGCTCTGAAAAGCATTTTGCACATATAAAAACTTGACATGTGAATATTTCTGTTACTTTCAATGGAAACGTGTTATTATGCTTACAAAAGGGTTATTTAAGCATAAACCACCATTTGGGAGTGAATTCCATTAGTTTTGAGCAATATCAAAATTGAAAGGTCAGAATCACATTGTTGGTGAAAAAGTGCTTCTCTCGCTCTGAAAAGCATTTTGCACACATAAAAACTTGACATGTGAATATTTCTGTTTCTTTCAATGGAAACGTGTTATTATGCTTACAAAAGGGTTATTTAAGCATAAACCACCATTTGGGAGTGAATTCCATTAGTTTTGAGCAATATCAACATTGTAAGGTAAAAATCACATTGTTGGTCAAAAAGTGCTTCTCTCGCTCTGAAAAGCATTTTGCACGCATAAAATCTTGACATGTGAATATTTCTGTTACTTTCAATGGAAACGTGTTATTATGCTTACAAAAGGGTTATTTAAGCATAAACCACCATTTGGGAGTGAATTCCATTAGTTTTGAGCAATATCAAAATTGTAAGGTAAAAATCACATTGTTTGTCAAAAATTGCTTCTCTCGCTCTGAAAAGCATTTTGCACATATAAAAACTTGACATGTGAATATTTCTGTTTCTTTCAATGGAAACGTGTTATTATGCTTACAAAAGGGTTATTTAAGCATAAACCACCATTTGGGAGTGAATTCCATTAGTTTTGAGCAATATCAAAATTGAAAGGTCAGAATCACATTGTTGGTGAAAAAGTGCTTCTCTCGCTCTGAAAAGCATTTTGCACACATAAAAACTTGACATGTGAATATTTCTGTTACTTTCAATGGAAACGTATTATTATGCTTACAAAAGGGTTATTCAAGCATAAACCACCATTTGGGAGTGAATTCCATTAGTTTTGAGCAATATCAACATTGTAAGGTAAAAATCACATTGTTGGTCAAAAAGTGCTTCTCTCGCTCTGAAAAGCATTTTGCACACATAAAAACTTGACATGTGAATATTTCTGTTACTTTCAATGGAAACGTGTTATTATGCTTACAAAAGGGTTATTTAAGCATAAACCACCATTTGGGAGTGAATTCCATTAGTTTTGAGCAATATCAAAATTGAAAGGTCAGAATCAAATTGTTGGTCAAAAAGTGCTTCTCTCGCTCTGAAAAGCATTTTGCACACATAAAAACTTGACATGTGAATATTTCTGTTACTTTCAATGGAAACGTGTTATTATGCTTACAAAAGGGTTATTTAAGCATAAACCACCATTTGGGAGTGAATTCCATTAGTTTTGAGCAATATCAACATTGTAAGGTAAAAATCACATTGTTGGTCAAAAAGTGCTTCTCTCGCTCTGAAAAGCATTTTGCACACATAAAAACTTGACATGTGAATATTTCTGTTACTTTCAATGGAAACGTGTTATTATGCTTACAAAAGGGTTATTTAAGCATAAACCACCATTTGGGAGTGAATTCCATTAGTTTTGAGCAATATCAAAATTGAAAGGTCAGAATCACATTGTTGGTCAAAAAGTGCTTCTCTCGCTCTGAAAAGCATTTTGCACACATAAAAACTTGACATGTGAATATTTCTGTTACTTTCAATGGAAACGTGTTATTATGCTTACAAAAGGGTTATTTAAGCATAAACCACCATTTGGGAGTGAATTCCATTAGTTTTGAGCAATATCAACATTGTAAGGTAAAAATCACATTGTTGGTGAAAAAGTGCTTCTCTCGCTCTGAAAAGCATTTTGCACGCATAAAAACCTGACATGTGAATATTTCTGTTTCTTTCAATTCAAACGTGTTATTATGCTTACAAAAGGGTTATTTAAGCATAAACCACCATTTGGGAGTGAATTCCATTAGTTTTGAGCAATATCAACATTGTAAGGTCAGAATCACATTGTTGGTCAAAAAGTGCTTCTCTCGCTCTGAAAAGCATTTTGCACACATAAAAACTAGAAACGTGAATATTTCTGTTACTTTCAATGGAAACGTGTTATTATGCTTACAAAAGGGTTATTTAAGCATAAACCACCATTTGGGAGTGAATTCCATTAGTTTTGAGCAATATCAACATTGTAAGGTAAAAATCACATTGTTGGTCAAAAAGTGCTTCTCTCGCTCTGAAAAGCATTTTGCACGCATAAAAACTTGACATGTGAATATTTCTGTTTCTTTCAATGGAAACGTGTTATTATGCTTACAAAAGGGTTATTTAAGCATAAACCACCATTTGGGAGTGAATTCCATTAGTTTTGAGCAATATCAAAATTGAAAGGTCAGAATCACATTGTTTGTCAAAAAGTGCTTCTCTCGCTCTGAAAAGCATTTTGCACATATAAAAACTTGACATGTGAATATTTCTGTTTCTTTCAATGGAAACGTGTTATTATGCTTACAAAAGGGTTATTTAAGCATAAACCACCATTTGGGAGTGAATTCCATTAGTTTTGAGCAATATCAAAATTGAAAGGTCAGAATCACATTGTTGGTGAAAAAGTGCTTCTCTCGCTCTGAAAAGCATTTTGCACGCATAAAAACTTGACATGTGAATATTTCTGTTTCTTTCAATTCAAACGTGTTATTATGCTTACAAAAGGGTTATTTAAGCATAAACCACCATTTGGGAGTGAATTCCATTAGTTTTGAGCAATATCAACATTGTAAGGTCAGAATCACATTGTTGGTCAAAAAGTGCTTCTCTCGCTCTGAAAAGCATTTTGCACACATAAAAACTAGAAACGTGAATATTTCTGTTACTTTCAATGGAAACGTGTTAATATGCTTACAAAAGGGTTATTTAAGCATAAACCACCATTTGGGAGTGAATTCCATTAGTTTTGAGCAATATCAACATTGTAAGGTAAAAATCACATTGTTGGTGAAAAAGTGCTTCTCTCGCTCTGAAAAGCATTTTGCACGCATAAAAACCTGACATGTGAATATTTCTGTTTCTTTCAATTCAAACGTGTTATTATGCTTACAAAAGGGTTATTTAAGCATAAACCACCATTTGGGAGTGAATTCCATTAGTTTTGAGCAATATCAACATTGTAAGGTCAGAATCACATTGTTGGTCAAAAAGTGCTTCTCTCGCTCTGAAAAGCATTTTGCACACATAAAAACTAGAAACGTGAATATTTCTGTTACTTTCAATGGAAACGTGTTATTATGCTTACAAAAGGGTTATTTAAGCATAAACCACCATTTGGGAGTGAATTCCATTAGTTTTGAGCAATATCAACATTGTAAGGTCAGAATCACATTGTTGGTCAAAAAGTGCTTCTCTCGCTCTGAAAAGCATTTTGCACACATAAAAACTAGAAACGTGAATATTTCTGTTTCTTTCAATGGAAACGTGTTATTATGCTTACAAAAGGGTTATTTAAGCATAAACCACCATTTGGGAGTGAATTCCATTAGTTTTGAGCAATATCAAAATTGAAAGGTCAGAATCACATTGTTTGTCAAAAAGTGCTTCTCTCGCTCTGAAAAGCATTTTGCACATATAAAAACTTGACATGTGAATATTTCTGTTTCTTTCAATGGAAACGTGTTATTATGCTTACAAAAGGGTTATTTAAGCATAAACCACCATTTGGGAGTGAATTCCATTAGTTTTGAGCAATATCAAAATTGAAAGGTCAGAATCACATTGTTGGTGAAAAAGTGCTTCTCTCGCTCTGAAAAGCATTTTGCACACATAAAAACTTGACATGTGAATATTTCTGTTTCTTTCAATGGAAACGTGTTATTATGCTTACAAAAGGGTTATTTAAGCATAAACCACCATTTGGGAGTGAATTCCATTAGTTTTGAGCAATATCAACATTGTAAGGTAAAAATCACATTGTTGGTCAAAAAGTGCTTCTCTCGCTCTGAAAAGCATTTTGCACGCATAAAATCTTGACATGTGAATATTTCTGTTACTTTCAATGGAAACGTGTTATTATGCTTACAAAAGGGTTATTTAAGCATAAACCACCATTTGGGAGTGAATTCCATTAGTTTTGAGCAATATCAAAATTGTAAGGTAAAAATCACATTGTTTGTCAAAAATTGCTTCTCTCGCTCTGAAAAGCATTTTGCACATATAAAAACTTGACATGTGAATATTTCTGTTTCTTTCAATGGAAACGTGTTATTATGCTTACAAAAGGGTTATTTAAGCATAAACCACCATTTGGGAGTGAATTCCATTAGTTTTGAGCAATATCAAAATTGAAAGGTCAGAATCACATTGTTGGTGAAAAAGTGCTTCTCTCGCTCTGAAAAGCATTTTGCACACATAAAAACTTGACATGTGAATATTTCTGTTACTTTCAATGGAAACGTATTATTATGCTTACAAAAGGGTTATTCAAGCATAAACCACCATTTGGGAGTGAATTCCATTAGTTTCGAGCAATATCAACATTGTAAGGTAAAAATCACATTGTTGGTCAAAAAGTGCTTCTCTCGCTCTGAAAAGCATTTTGCACACATAAAAACTTGACATGTGAATATTTCTGTTACTTTCAATGGAAACGTGTTATTATGCTTACAAAAGGGTTATTTAAGCATAAACCACCATTTGGGAGTGAATTCCATTAGTTTTGAGCAATATCAAAATTGAAAGGTCAGAATCAAATTGTTGGTCAAAAAGTGCTTCTCTCGCTCTGAAAAGCATTTTGCACACATAAAAACTTGACATGTGAATATTTCTGTTACTTTCAATGGAAACGTGTTATTATGCTTACAAAAGGGTTATTTAAGCATAAACCACCATTTGGGAGTGAATTCCATTAGTTTTGAGCAATATCAACATTGTAAGGTAAAAATCACATTGTTGGTCAAAAAGTGCTTCTCTCGCTCTGAAAAGCATTTTGCACACATAAAAACTTGACATGTGAATATTTCTGTTACTTTCAATGGAAACGTGTTATTATGCTTACAAAAGGGTTATTTAAGCATAAACCACCATTTGGGAGTGAATTCCATTAGTTTTGAGCAATATCAAAATTGAAAGGTCAGAATCACATTGTTGGTCAAAAAGTGCTTCTCTCGCTCTGAAAAGCATTTTGCACACATAAAAACTTGACATGTGAATATTTCTGTTACTTTCAATGGAAACGTGTTATTATGCTTACAAAAGGGTTATTTAAGCATAAACCACCATTTGGGAGTGAATTCCATTAGTTTTGAGCAATATCAACATTGTAAGGTAAAAATCACATTGTTGGTGAAAAAGTGCTTCTCTCGCTCTGAAAAGCATTTTGCACGCATAAAAACCTGACATGTGAATATTTCTGTTTCTTTCAATTCAAACGTGTTATTATGCTTACAAAAGGGTTATTTAAGCATAAACCACCATTTGGGAGTGAATTCCATTAGTTTTGAGCAATATCAACATTGTAAGGTCAGAATCACATTGTTGGTCAAAAAGTGCTTCTCTCGCTCTGAAAAGCATTTTGCACACATAAAAACTAGAAACGTGAATATTTCTGTTACTTTCAATGGAAACGTGTTATTATGCTTACAAAAGGGTTATTTAAGCATAAACCACCATTTGGGAGTGAATTCCATTAGTTTTGAGCAATATCAACATTGTAAGGTAAAAATCACATTGTTGGTCAAAAAGTGCTTCTCTCGCTCTGAAAAGCATTTTGCACGCATAAAAACTTGACATGTGAATATTTCTGTTTCTTTCAATGGAAACGTGTTATTATGCTTACAAAAGGGTTATTTAAGCATAAACCACCATTTGGGAGTGAATTCCATTAGTTTTGAGCAATATCAAAATTGAAAGGTCAGAATCACATTGTTTGTCAAAAAGTGCTTCTCTCGCTCTGAAAAGCATTTTGCACATATAAAAACTTGACATGTGAATATTTCTGTTTCTTTCAATGGAAACGTGTTATTATGCTTACAAAAGGGTTATTTAAGCATAAACCACCATTTGGGAGTGAATTCCATTAGTTTTGAGCAATATCAAAATTGAAAGGTCAGAATCACATTGTTGGTGAAAAAGTGCTTCTCTCGCTCTGAAAAGCATTTTGCACACATAAAAACTTGACATGTGAATATTTCTGTTACTTTCAATGGAAACGTGTTATTATGCTTACAAAAGGGTTATTTAAGCATAAACCACCATTTGGGAGTGAATTCCATTAGTTTTGATCAATATCAACATTGTAAGGTAAAAATCACATTGTTGGTCAAAAAGTGCTTCTCTCGCTCTGAAAAGCATTTTGCACACATAAAAACTTGACATGTGAATATTTCTGTTTCTTTCAATGGAAACGTGTTATTATGCTTACAAAAGGGTTATTTAAGCATAAACCACCATTTGGGAGTGAATTCCATTAGTTTTGAGCAATATCAACATTGTAAGGTAAAAATCACATTGTTGGTCAAAAAGTGCTTCTCTCGCTCTGAAAAGCATTTTGCACGCATAAAATCTTGACATGTGAATATTTCTGTTACTTTCAATGGAAACGTGTTATTATGCTTACAAAAGGGTTATTTAAGCATAAACCACCATTTGGGAGTGAATTCCATTAGTTTTGAGCAATATCAAAATTGTAAGGTAAAAATCACATTGTTGGTCAAAAAGTGCTTCTCTCGCTCTGAAAAGCATTTTGCACGCATAAAAACTTGACATGTGAATATTTCTGTTTCTTTCAAATCAAACGTCTTATTATGCTTACAAAAGGGTTATTTAAGCATAAACCACCATTTGGGAGTGAATTCCATTAGTTTTGAGCAATATCAAAATTGAAAGGTCAGAATCACATTGTTGGTCAAAAAGTGCTTCTCTCGCTCTGAAAAGCATTTTGCACACATAAAAACTAGAAACGTGAATATTTCTGTTACTTTCAATGGAAACGTGTTATTATGCTTACAAAAGGGTTATTTAAGCATAAACCACCATTTGGGAGTGAATTCCATTAGTTTTGAGCAATATCAACATTGTAAGGTAAAAATCACATTGTTGGTCAAAAAGTGCTTCTCTCGCTCAGAAAAGCATTTTGCACGCATAAAAACTTGACATGTGAATATTTCTGTTTCTTTCAATGGAAACGTGTTATTATGCTTACAAAAGGGTTATTTAAGCATAAACCACCATTTGGGAGTGAATTCCATTAGTTTTGAGCAATATCAAAATTGAAAGGTCAGAATCACATTTTTGGTCAAAAAGTACTTCTCTCGCTCTGAAAAGCATTTTGCACACATAAAAACTTGACATGTGAATATTTCTGTTACTTTCAATGGAAACGTGTTATTATGCTTACAAAAGGGTTATTTAAGCATAAACCACCATTTGGGAGTGAATTCCATTAGTTTTGAGCAATATCAACATTGTAAGGTAAAAATCACATTGTTGGTGAAAAAGTGCTTCTCTCGCTCTGAAAAGCATTTTGCACGCATAAAAACTTGACATGTGAATATTTCTGTTTCTTTCAATTCAAACGTGTTATTATGCTTACAAAAGGGTTATTTAAGCATAAACCACCATTTGGGAGTGAATTCCATTAGTTTTGAGCA
Organism: Pollachius pollachius; assembly: GCF_949987615.1. Taxonomy (NCBI): domain Eukaryota; kingdom Metazoa; phylum Chordata; class Actinopteri; order Gadiformes; family Gadidae; genus Pollachius; species Pollachius pollachius. The sequence goes on from NW_027641675.1 coordinate 28,784, forward strand.
ATATCAACATTGTAAGGTCAGAATCACATTGTTGGTCAAAAAGTGCTTCTCTCGCTCTGAAAAGCATTTTGCACACATAAAAACTAGAAACGTGAATATTTCTGTTACTTTCAATGGAAACGTGTTATTATGCTTACAAAAGGGTTATTTAAGCATAAACCACCATTTGGGAGTGAATTCCATTAGTTTTGAGCAATATCAACATTGTAAGGTAAAAATCACATTGTTGGTCAAAAAGTGCTTCTCTCGCTCTGAAAAGCATTTTGCACGCATAAAAACTTGACATGTGAATATTTCTGTTTCTTTCAATGGAAACGTGTTATTATGCTTACAAAAGGGTTATTTAAGCATAAACCACCATTTGGGAGTGAATTCCATTAGTTTTGAGCAATATCAAAATTGAAAGGTCAGAATCACATTGTTTGTCAAAAATTGCTTCTCTCGCTCTGAAAAGCATTTTGCACATATAAAAACTTGACATGTGAATATTTCTGTTTCTTTCAATGGAAACGTGTTATTATGCTTACAAAAGGGTTATTTAAGCATAAACCACCATTTGGGAGTGAATTCCATTAGTTTTGAGCAATATCAAAATTGAAAGGTCAGAATCACATTGTTGGTGAAAAAGTGCTTCTCTCGCTCTGAAAAGCATTTTGCACACATAAAAACTTGACATGTGAATATTTCTGTTACTTTCAATGGAAACGTATTATTATGCTTACAAAAGGGTTATTCAAGCATAAACCACCATTTGGGAGTGAATTCCATTAGTTTTGAGCAATATCAACATTGTAAGGTAAAAATCACATTGTTGGTCAAAAAGTGCTTCTCTCGCTCTGAAAAGCATTTTGCACACATAAAAACTTGACATGTGAATATTTCTGTTACTTTCAATGGAAACGTGTTATTATGCTTACAAAAGGGTTATTTAAGCATAAACCACCATTTGGGAGTGAATTCCATTAGTTTTGAGCAATATCAAAATTGAAAGGTCAGAATCAAATTGTTGGTCAAAAAGTGCTTCTCTCGCTCTGAAAAGCATTTTGCACACATAAAAACTTGACATGTGAATATTTCTGTTACTTTCAATGGAAACGTGTTATTATGCTTACAAAAGGGTTATTTAAGCATAAACCACCATTTGGGAGTGAATTCCATTAGTTTTGAGCAATATCAACATTGTAAGGTAAAAATCACATTGTTGGTCAAAAAGTGCTTCTCTCGCTCTGAAAAGCATTTTGCACACATAAAAACTTGACATGTGAATATTTCTGTTTCTTTCAATGGAAACGTGTTATTATGCTTACAAAAGGGTTATTTAAGCATAAACCACCATTTGGGAGTGAATTCCATTAGTTTTGAGCAATATCAAAATTGAAAGGTCAGAATCACATTTTTGGTCAAAAAGTACTTCTCTCGCTCTGAAAAGCATTTTGCACACATAAAAACTTGACATGTGAATATTTCTGTTACTTTCAATGGAAAAGTGTTATTATGCTTACAAAAGGGTTATTTAAGCATAAACCACCATTTGGGAGTGAATTCCATTAGTTTTGAGCAATATCAACATTGTAAGGTAAAAATCACATTGTTGGTGAAAAAGTGCTTCTCTCGCTCTGAAAAGCATTTTGCACGCATAAAAACTTGACATGTGAATATTTCTGTTTCTTTCAATTCAAACGTGTTATTATGCTTACAAAAGGGTTATTTAAGCATAAACCACCATTTGGGAGTGAATTCCATTAGTTTTGAGCAATATCAACATTGTAAGGTCAGAATCACATTGTTGGTCAAAAAGTGCTTCTCTCGCTCTGAAAAGCATTTTGCACACATAAAAACTAGAAACGTGAATATTTCTGTTACTTTCAATGGAAACGTGTTATTATGCTTACAAAAGGGTTATTTAAGCATAAACCACCATTTGGGAGTGAATTCCATTAGTTTTGAGCAATATCAACATTGTAAGGTAAAAATCACATTGTTGGTCAAAAAGTGCTTCTCTCGCTCTGAAAAGCATTTTGCACGCATAAAAACTTGACATGTGAATATTTCTGTTTCTTTCAATGGAAACGTGTTATTATGCTTACAAAAGGGTTATTTAAGCATAAACCACCATTTGGGAGTGAATTCCATTAGTTTTGAGCAATATCAAAATTGAAAGGTCAGAATCACATTGTTTGTCAAAAATTGCTTCTCTCGCTCTGAAAAGCATTTTGCACATATAAAAACTTGACATGTGAATATTTCTGTTTCTTTCAATGGAAACGTGTTATTATGCTTACAAAAGGGTTATTTAAGCATAAACCACCATTTGGGAGTGAATTCCATTAGTTTTGAGCAATATCAAAATTGAAAGGTCAGAATCACATTGTTGGTGAAAAAGTGCTTCTCTCGCTCTGAAAAGCATTTTGCACACATAAAAACTTGACATGTGAATATTTCTGTTACTTTCAATGGAAACGTATTATTATGCTTACAAAAGGGTTATTCAAGCATAAACCACCATTTGGGAGTGAATTCCATTAGTTTTGAGCAATATCAACATTGTAAGGTAAAAATCACATTGTTGGTCAAAAAGTGCTTCTCTCGCTCTGAAAAGCATTTTGCACACATAAAAACTTGACATGTGAATATTTCTGTTACTTTCAATGGAAACGTGTTATTATGCTTACAAAAGGGTTATTTAAGCATAAACCACCATTTGGGAGTGAATTCCATTAGTTTTGAGCAATATCAAAATTGAAAGGTCAGAATCAAATTGTTGGTCAAAAAGTGCTTCTCTCGCTCTGAAAAGCATTTTGCACACATAAAAACTTGACATGTGAATATTTCTGTTACTTTCAATGGAAACGTGTTATTATGCTTACAAAAGGGTTATTTAAGCATAAACCACCATTTGGGAGTGAATTCCATTAGTTTTGAGCAATATCAACATTGTAAGGTAAAAATCACATTGTTGGTCAAAAAGTGCTTCTCTCGCTCTGAAAAGCATTTTGCACACATAAAAACTTGACATGTGAATATTTCTGTTACTTTCAATGGAAACGTGTTATTATGCTTACAAAAGGGTTATTTAAGCATAAACCACCATTTGGGAGTGAATTCCATTAGTTTTGAGCAATATCAAAATTGAAAGGTCAGAATCACATTGTTGGTCAAAAAGTGCTTCTCTCGCTCTGAAAAGCATTTTGCACACATAAAAACTTGACATGTGAATATTTCTGTTACTTTCAATGGAAACGTGTTATTATGCTTACAAAAGGGTTATTTAAGCATAAACCACCATTTGGGAGTGAATTCCATTAGTTTTGAGCAATATCAAAATTGAAAGGTCAGAGTCACATTGTTGGTCAAAAAGTGCTTCTCTCGCTCTGAAAAGCATTTTGCACGCATAAAAACTTGACATGTGAATATTTCTGTTACTTTCAATGGAAACGTGTTATTATGCTCACAAAAGGGTTATTTAAGCATAAACCACCATTTGGGAGTGAATTCCATTAGTTTTGAGCAATATCAAAATTGAAAGGTCAGAATCACAATGTTGGTCAAAAAGTGCTTCTCTCGCTCTGAAAAGCACTTTGCACGCATAAAAACTTGACATGTGAATATTTCTGTTACTTTCAATGGAAACGTGTTATTATGCTTACAAAAGGGTTATTTAAGCATAAACCACCATTTGGGAGTGAATTCCATTAGTTTTGAGCAATATCAACATTGTAAGGTAAAAATCACATTGTTGGTCAAAAAGTGCTTCTCTCGCTCTGAAAAGCATTTTGCACACATAAAAACTTGACATGTAAATATTTCTGTTACTTTCAATGGAAACGTGTTATTATGCTTACAAAAGGGTTATTTAAGCATAAACCACCATTTGGGAGTGAATTCCATTAGTTTTGAGCAATATCAACATTGTAAGGTAAAAATCACATTGTTGGTCAAAAAGTGCTTCTCTCGCTCTGAAAAGCATTTTGCACACATAAAAACTTGACATGTGAATATTTCTGTTACTTTCAATGGAAACGTGTTATTATGCTTACAAAAGGGTTATTTAAGCATAAACCACCATTTGGGAGTGAATTCCATTAGTTTTGAGCAATATCAACATTGTAAGGTAAAAATCACATTGTTGGTCAAAAAGTGCTTCTCTCGCTCTGAAAAGCATTTTGCACGCATAAAAACTTGACATGTGAATATTTCTGTTTCTTTCAATTCAAACGTGTTATTATGCTTACAAAAGGGTTATTTAAGCATAAACCACCATTTGGGAGTGAATTCCATTAGTTTTGAGCAATATCAAAATTGAAAGGTCAGAGTCACATTGTTGGTCAAAAAGTGCTTCTCTCGCTCTGAAAAGCATTTTGCACACATAAAAACTTGACATGTGAATATTTCTGTTACTTTCAATGGAAACGTGTTATTATGCTTACAAAAGGGTTATTTAAGCATAAACCACCATTTGGGAGTGAATTCCATTAGTTTTGAGCAATATCAACATTGTAAGGTAAAAATCACATTGTTGGTCAAAAAGTGCTTCTCTCGCTCTGAAAAGCATTTTGCACGCATAAAAACTTGACATGTGAATATTTCTGTTTCTTTCAATTCAAACGTGTTATTATGCTTACAAAAGGGTTATTTAAGCATAAACCACCATTTGGGAGTGAATTCCATTAGTTTTGAGCAATATCAACATTGTAAGGTCAGAATCACATTGTTGGTCAAAAAGTGCTTCTCTCGCTCTGAAAAGCATTTTGCACACATAAAAACTAGAAACGTGAATATTTCTGTTACTTTCAATGGAAACGTGTTATTATGCTTATAAAAGGGTTATTTAAGCATAAACCACCATTTGGGAGTGAATTCCATTAGTTTTGAGCAATATCAACATTGTAAGGTAAAAATCACATTGTTGGTCAAAAAGTGCTTCTCTCGCTCTGAAAAGCATTTTGCACGCATAAAAACTTGACATGTGAATATTTCTGTTTCTTTCAATGGAAACGTGTTATTATGCTTACAAAAGGGTTATTTAAGCATAAACCACCATTTGGGAGTGAATTCCATTAGTTTTGAGCAATATCAAAATTGAAAGGTCATAATCACATTGTTGGTCAAAAAGTGCTTCTCTCGCTCTGAAAAGCATTTTGCACACATAAAAACTTGACATGTGAATATTTCTGTTACTTTCAATGGAAACGTGTTATTATGCTTACAAAAGGGTTATTTAAGCATAAACCACCATTTGGGAGTGAATTCCATTAGTTTTGAGCAATATCAACATTGTAAGGTAAAAATCACATTGTTGGTCAAAAAGTGCTTCTCTCGCTCTGAAAAGCATTTTGCACACATAAAAACTTGACATGTGAATATTTCTGTTACTTTCAATGGAAACGTGTTATTATGCTTACAAAAGGGTTATTTAAGCATAAACCACCATTTGGGAGTGAATTCCATTAGTTTTGAGCAATATCAAAATTGAAAGGTCAGAATCACATTGTTGGTCAAAAAGTGCTTCTCTCGCTCTGAAAAGCATTTTGCACACATAAAAACTTGACATGTGAATATTTCTGTTACTTTCAATGGAAACGTGTTATTATGCTTACAAAAGGGTTATTTAAGCATAAACCACCATTTGGGAGTGAATTCCATTAGTTTTGAGCAATATCAAAATTGAAAGGTCAGAGTCACATTGTTGGTCAAAAAGTGCTTCTCTCGCTCTGAAAAGCATTTTGCACGCATAAAAACTTGACATGTGAATATTTCTGTTTCTTTCAATGGAAACGTGTTATTATGCTTACAAAAGGGTTATTTAAGCATAAACCACCATTTGGGAGTGAATTCCATTAGTTTTGAGCAATATCAACATTGTAAGGTAAAAATCACATTGTTGGTCAAAAAGTGCTTCTCTCGCTCTGAAAAGCATTTTGCACGCATAAAAACTTGACATGTGAATATTTCTGTTTCTTTCAATTCAAACGTGTTATTATGCTTACAAAAGGGTTATTTAAGCATAAACCAACATTTGGGAGTGAATTCCATTAGTTTTGAGCAATATCAAAATTGAAATGTCAGAATCACATTGTTGGTCAAAAAGTGCTTCTCTCGCTCTGAAAAGCATTTTGCACGCATAAAAACTTGACATGTGAATATTTCTGTTTCTTTCAATGGAAACGTGTTATTATGCTTACAAAAGGGTTATTTAAGCATAAACCACCATTTGGGAGTGAATTCCATTAGTTTTGAGCAATATCAAAATTGAAAGGTCAGAATCACATTGTTGGTGAAAAAGTGCTTCTCTCGCTCTGAAAAGCATTTTGCACACATAAAAACTTGACATGTGAATATTTCTGTTACTTTCAATGGAAACGTATTATTATGCTTACAAAAGGGTTATTCAAGCATAAACCACCATTTGGGAGTGAATTCCATTAGTTTTGAGCAATATCAACATTGTAAGGTAAAAATCACATTGTTGGTGAAAAAGTGCTTCTCTCGCTCTGAAAAGCATTTTGCACACATAAAAACTTGACATGTGAATATTTCTGTTACTTTCAATGGAAACGTGTTATTATGCTTACAAAAGGGTTATTTAAGCATAAACCACCATTTGGGAGTGAATTCCATTAGTTTTGAGCAATATCAAAATTGAAAGGTCAGAATCACATTGTTGGTCAAAAAGTGCTTCTCTCGCTCTGAAAAGCATTTTGCACACATAAAAACTTGACATGTGAATATTTCTGTTACTTTCAATGGAAACGTGTTATTATGCTTACAAAAGGGTTATTTAAGCATAAACCACCATTTGGGAGTGAATTCCATTAGTTTTGAGCAATATCAAAATTGAAAGGTCAGAGTCACATTGTTGGTCAAAAAGTGCTTCTCTTGCTCTGAAAAGCATTTTGCACACATAAAAACTTGACATGTAAATATTTCTGTTACTTTCAATGGAAACGTGTTATTATGCTTACAAAAGGGTTATTTAAGCATAAACCACCATTTGGGAGTGAATTCCATTAGTTTTGAGCAATATCAACATTGTAAGGTAAAAATCACATTGTTGGTCAAAAAGTGCTTCTCTCGCTCTGAAAAGCATTTTGCACACATAAAAACTTGACATGTGAATATTTCTGTTACTTTCAATGGAAACGTGTTATTATGCTTACAAAAGGGTTATTTAAGCATAAACCACCATTTGGGAGTGAATTCCATTAGTTTTGAGCAATATCAACATTGTAAGGTAAAAATCACATTGTTGGTCAAAAAGTGCTTCTCTCGCTCTGAAAAGCATTTTGCACGCATAAAAACTTGACATGTGAATATTTCTGTTTCTTTCAATTCAAACGTGTTATTATGCTTACAAAAGGGTTATTTAAGCATAAACCACCATTTGGGAGTGAATTCCATTAGTTTTGAGCAATATCAAAATTGAAAGGTCAGAGTCACATTGTTGGTCAAAAAGTGCTTCTCTCGCTCTGAAAAGCATTTTGCACACATAAAAACTTGACATGTGAATATTTCTGTTACTTTCAATGGAAACGTGTTATTATGCTTACAAAAGGGTTATTTAAGCATAAACCACCATTTGGGAGTGAATTCCATTAGTTTTGAGCAATATCAACATTGTAAGGTAAAAATCACATTGTTGGTCAAAAAGTGCTTCTCTCGCTCTGAAAAGCATTTTGCACGCATAAAAACTTGACATGTGAATATTTCTGTTTCTTTCAATTCAAACGTGTTATTATGCTTACAAAAGGGTTATTTAAGCATAAACCACCATTTGGGAGTGAATTCCATTAGTTTTGAGCAATATCAACATTGTAAGGTCAGAATCACATTGTTGGTCAAAAAGTGCTTCTCTCGCTCTGAAAAGCATTTTGCACACATAAAAACTAGAAACGTGAATATTTCTGTTACTTTCAATGGAAACGTGTTATTATGCTTATAAAAGGGTTATTTAAGCATAAACCACCATTTGGGAGTGAATTCCATTAGTTTTGAGCAATATCAACATTGTAAGGTAAAAATCACATTGTTGGTCAAAAAGTGCTTCTCTCGCTCTGAAAAGCATTTTGCACGCATAAAAACTTGACATGTGAATATTTCTGTTTCTTTCAATGGAAACGTGTTATTATGCTTACAAAAGGGTTATTTAAGCATAAACCACCATTTGGGAGTGAATTCCATTAGTTTTGAGCAATATCAAAATTGAAAGGTCATAATCACATTGTTGGTCAAAAAGTGCTTCTCTCGCTCTGAAAAGCATTTTGCACACATAAAAACTTGACATGTGAATATTTCTGTTACTTTCAATGGAAACGTGTTATTATGCTTACAAAAGGGTTATTTAAGCATAAACCACCATTTGGGAGTGAATTCCATTAGTTTTGAGCAATATCAACATTGTAAGGTAAAAATCACATTGTTGGTCAAAAAGTGCTTCTCTCGCTCTGAAAAGCATTTTGCACACATAAAAACTTGACATGTGAATATTTCTGTTACTTTCAATGGAAACGTGTTATTATGCTTACAAAAGGGTTATTTAAGCATAAACCACCATTTGGGAGTGAATTCCATTAGTTTTGAGCAATATCAAAATTGAAAGGTCAGAATCACATTGTTGGTCAAAAAGTGCTTCTCTCGCTCTGAAAAGCATTTTGCACACATAAAAACTTGACATGTGAATATTTCTGTTACTTTCAATGGAAACGTGTTATTATGCTTACAAAAGGGTTATTTAAGCATAAACCACCATTTGGGAGTGAATTCCATTAGTTTTGAGCAATATCAAAATTGAAAGGTCAGAGTCACATTGTTGGTCAAAAAGTGCTTCTCTCGCTCTGAAAAGCATTTTGCACGCATAAAAACTTGACATGTGAATATTTCTGTTTCTTTCAATGGAAACGTGTTATTATGCTTACAAAAGGGTTATTTAAGCATAAACCACCATTTGGGAGTGAATTCCATTAGTTTTGAGCAATATCAACATTGTAAGGTAAAAATCACATTGTTGGTCAAAAAGTGCTTCTCTCGCTCTGAAAAGCATTTTGCACGCATAAAAACTTGACATGTGAATATTTCTGTTTCTTTCAATTCAAACGTGTTATTATGCTTACAAAAGGGTTATTTAAGCATAAACCAACATTTGGGAGTGAATTCCATTAGTTTTGAGCAATATCAAAATTGAAATGTCAGAATCACATTGTTGGTCAAAAAGTGCTTCTCTCGCTCTGAAAAGCATTTTGCACGCATAAAAACTTGACATGTGAATATTTCTGTTTCTTTCAATGGAAACGTGTTATTATGCTTACAAAAGGGTTATTTAAGCATAAACCACCATTTGGGAGTGAATTCCATTAGTTTTGAGCAATATCAAAATTGAAAGGTCATAATCACATTGTTGGTCAAAAAGTGCTTCTCTCGCTCTGAAAAGCATTTTGCACACATAAAAACTTGACATGTGAATATTTCTGTTACTTTCAATGGAAACGTGTTATTATGCTTACAAAAGGGTTATTTAAGCATAAACCACCATTTGGGAGTGAATTCCATTAGTTTTGAGCAATATCAACATTGTAAGGTAAAAATCACATTGTTGGTCAAAAAGTGCTTCTCTCGCTCTGAAAAGCATTTTGCACACATAAAAACTTGACATGTGAATATTTCTGTTACTTTCAATGGAAACGTGTTATTATGCTTACAAAAGGGTTATTTAAGCATAAACCACCATTTGGGAGTGAATTCCATTAGTTTTGAGCAATATCAAAATTGAAAGGTCAGAATCACATTGTTGGTCAAAAAGTGCTTCTCTCGCTCTGAAAAGCATTTTGCACACATAAAAACTTGACATGTGAATATTTCTGTTACTTTCAATGGAAACGTGTTATTATGCTTACAAAAGGGTTATTTAAGCATAAACCACCATTTGGGAGTGAATTCCATTAGTTTTGAGCAATATCAAAATTGAAAGGTCAGAGTCACATTGTTGGTCAAAAAGTGCTTCTCTCGCTCTGAAAAGCATTTTGCACGCATAAAAACTTGACATGTGAATATTTCTGTTTCTTTCAATGGAAACGTGTTATTATGCTTACAAAAGGGTTATTTAAGCATAAACCACCATTTGGGAGTGAATTCCATTAGTTTTGAGCAATATCAACATTGTAAGGTAAAAATCACATTGTTGGTCAAAAAGTGCTTCTCTCGCTCTGAAAAGCATTTTGCACGCATAAAAACTTGACATGTGAATATTTCTGTTTCTTTCAATTCAAACGTGTTATTATGCTTACAAAAGGGTTATTTAAGCATAAACCAACATTTGGGAGTGAATTCCATTAGTTTTGAGCAATATCAAAATTGAAAGGTCAGAATCACATTGTTGGTCAAAAAGTGCTTCTCTCGCTCTGAAAAGCATTTTGCACACATAAAAACTTGACATGTGAATATTTCTGTTACTTTCAATGGAAACGTGTTATTATGCTTACAAAAGGGTTATTTAAGCATAAACCACCATTTGGGAGTGAATTCCATTAGTTTTGAGCAATATCAACATTGTAAGGTAAAAATCACATTGTTGGTCAAAAAGTGCTTCTCTCGCTCTGAAAAGCATTTTGCACGCATAAAAACTTGACATGTGAATATTTCTGTTTCTTTCAATTCAAACGTGTTATTATGCTTACAAAAGGGTTATTTAAGCATAAACCACCATTTGGGAGTGAATTCCATTAGTTTTGAGCAATATCAACATTGTAAGGTCAGAATCACATTGTTGGTCAAAAAGTGCTTCTCTCGCTCTGAAAAGCATTTTGCACGCATAAAAACTTGACATGTGAATATTTCTGTTTCTTTCAATGGAAACGTGTTATTATGCTTACAAAAGGGTTATTTAAGCATAACCCACCATTTGGGAGTGAATTCCATTAGTTTTGAGCAATATCAAAATTGAAAGGTCAGAATCACATCGTTGGTCAAAAAGTGCTTCATTCGCTCTGAAAAGCATTTTGCACACATAAAAACTTGACATGTGAATATTTCTGTTACTTTCAATGGAAACGTGTTATTATGCTTACAAAAGGGTTATTTAAGCATAAACCACCATTTGGGAGTGAATTCCATTAGTTTTGAGCAATATCAAAATTGAAAGGTCAGAGTCACATTGTTGGTCAAAAAGTGCTTCTCTCGCTCTGAAAAGCATTTTGCACGCATAAAAACTTGACTTGTGAATATTTCTGTTTCTTTCAATGGAAACGTGTTATTATGCTTACAAAAGGGTTATTTAAGCATAAACCACCATTTGGGAGTGAATTCCATTAGTTTTGAGCAATATCAAAATTGAAAGGTCAGAATCACATTGTTGGTCAAAAAGTGCTTCTCTCGCTCTGAAAAGCATTTTGCACGCATAAAAACCTTACATGTGAATATTTCTGTTTCTTTCAATGGAAACGTGTTATTAGGCTTACAAAAGGGTTATTTAAGCATAAACCACCATTTGGGAGTGAATTCCATTAGTTTTGAGCAATATCAACATTGTAAGGTAAAAATCACATTGTTGGTCAAAAAGTGCTTCTCTCGCTCTGAAAAGCATTTTGCACACATAAAAACTTGACATGTGAATATTTCTGTTACTTTCAATGGAAACGTGTTATTATGCTTACAAAAGGGTTATTTAAGCATAAACCACCATTTGGGAGTGAATTCCATTAGTTTTGAGCAATATCAACATTGTAAGGTAAAAATCACATTGCTGGTCAAAAAGTGCTTCTCTCGCTCTGAAAAGCATTTTGCACGCATAAAAACTTGACATGTGAATATTTCTGTTTCTTTCAATGGAAACGTGTTATTATGCTTACAAAAGGGTTATTTAAGCATAAACCACCATTTGGGAGTGAATTCCATTAGTTTTGAGCAATATCAAAATTGAAAGGTCAGAATCACATTGTTGGTCAAAAAGTGCTTCTCTCGCTCTGAAAAGCATTTTGCACACATAAAAACTTGACATGTGAATATTTCTGTTACTTTCAATGGAAACGTGTTATTATGCTTACAAAAGGGTTATTTAAGCATAAACCACCATTTGGGAGTGAATTCCATTAGTTTTGAGCAATATCAACATTGTAAGGTAAAAATCACATTGTTGGTCAAAAAGTGCTTCTCTCGCTCTGAAAAGCATTTTGCACGCATAAAAACTTGACATGTGAATATTTCTGTTTCTTTCAATGGAAACGTTTTATTATGCTTACAAAAGGGTTATTTAAGCATAAACCAACATTTGGGAGTGAATTCCATTAGTTTTGAGCAATATCAAAATTGAAAGGTCAGAATCACATTGTTGGTCAAAAAGTGCTTCTCTCGCTCTGAAAAGCATTTTGCACACATAAAAACTTGACATGTGAATATTTCTGTTACTTTCAATGGAAACGTGTTATTATGCTTACAAAAGGGTTATTTAAGCATAAACCACCATTTGGGAGTGAATTCCATTAGTTTTGAGCAATATCAAAATTGAAAGGTCAGAATCACATTGTTGGTCAAAAAGTGCTTCTCTCGCTCTGAAAAGCATTTTGCACACATAAAAACTTGACATGTGAATATTTCTGTTACTTTCAATGGAAACGTGTTATTATGCTTACAAAAGGGTTATTTAAGCATAAACCACCATTTGGGAGTGAATTCCATTAGTTTTGAGCAATATCAAAATTGAAAGGTCAGAATCACATCGTTGGTCAAAAAGTGCTTCTCTCGCTCTGAAAAGCATTTTGCACACATAAAAACTTGACATGTGAATATTTCTGTTACTTTCAATGGAAACGTGTTATTATGCTTACAAAAGGGTTATTTAAGCATAAACCACCATTTGGGAGTGAATTATATTAGTTTTGAGCAATATCAAAATTGAAAGGTCAGAGTCACATTGTTGGTCAAAAAGTGCTTCTCTCGCTCTGAAAAGCATTTTGCACGCATAAAAACTTGACATGTGAATATTTCTGTTTCTTTCAATGGAAACGTGTTATTATGCTTACAAAATGGTTATTTAAGCATAAACCACCACTTGGGAGTGAATTCCATTAGTTTTGAGCAATATCAACATTGTAAGGTAAAAATCACATTGTTGGTCAAAAAGTGCTTCTCTCGCTCTGAAAAGCATTTTGCACGCATAAATACTTGACATGTGAATATTTCTGTTTCTTTCAATGGAAACGTTTTATTATGCTTACAAAACGGTTATTTAAGCATAACCCACCATTTGGGAGTGAATTCCATTAGTTTTGAGCAATATCAAAATTGAAAGGTCAGAATCACATTGTTGGTCAAAAAGTGCTTCTCTCGCTCTGAAAAGCATTTTGCACACATAAAAACTTGACATGTGAATATTTCTGTTACTTTCAATGGAAACGTGTTATTATGCTTACAAAAGGGTTATTTAAGCATAAACCACCATTTGGGAGTGAATTCCATTAGTTTTGAGCAATATCAAAATTGAAAGGTCAGAGTCACATTGTTGGTCAAAAAGTGCTTCTCTCGCTCTGAAAAGCATTTTGCACGCATAAAAACTTGACATGTGAATATTTCTGTTACTTTCAATGGAAACGTGTTATTATGCTTACAAAAGGGTTATTTAAGCATAAACCACCATTTGGGAGTGAATTCCATTAGTTTTGAGCAATATCAACATTGTAAGGTAAAAATCACATTGTTGGTCAAAAAGTGCTTCTCTCGCTCTGAAAAGCATTTTGCACGCATAAAAACTTGACATGTGAATATTTCTGTTTCTTTCAATGGAAACGTTTTATTATGCTTACAAAAGGGTTATTTAAGCATAAACCACCATTTGGGAGTGAATTCCATTAGTTTTGAGCAATATCAAAATTGAAAGGTCAGAATCACATTGTTGGTCAAAAAGTGCTTCTCTCGCTCTGAAAAGCATTTTGCACACATAAAAACTTGACATGTGAATATTTCTGTTACTTTCAATGGAAACGTGTTATTATGCTTACAAAAGGGTTATTTAAGCATAAACCACCATTTGGGAGTGAATTCCATTAGTTTTGAGCAATATCAAAATTGAAAGGTCAGAGTCACATTGTTGGTCAAAAAGTGCTTCTCTCGCTCTGAAAAGCATTTTGCACGCATAAAAACTTGACATGTGAATATTTCTGTTTCTTTCAATGGAAACGTGTTATTATGCTTACAAAATGGTTATTTAAGCATAAACCACCACTTGGGAGTGAATTCCATTAGTTTTGAGCAATATCAACATTGTAAGGTAAAAATCACATTGTTGGTCAAAAAGTGCTTCTCTCGCTCTGAAAAGCATTTTGCACGCATAAATACTTGACATGTGAATATTTCTGTTTCTTTCAATGGAAACGTTTTATTATGCTTACAAAAGGGTTATTTAAGCATAACCCACCATTTGGGAGTGAATTCCATTAGTTTTGAGCAATATCAAAATTGAAAGGTCAGAATCACATTGTTGGTCAAAAAGTGCTTCTCTCGCTCTGAAAAGCATTTTGCACACATAAAAACTTGACATGTGAATATTTCTGTTACTTTCAATGGAAACGTGTTATTATGCTTACAAAAGGGTTATTTAAGCATAAACCACCATTTGGGAGTGAATTCCATTAGTTTTGAGCAATATCAAAATTGAAAGGTCAGAGTCACATTGTTGGTCAAAAAGTGCTTCTCTCGCTCTGAAAAGCATTTTGCACGCATAAAAACTTGACATGTGAATATTTCTGTTACTTTCAATGGAAACGTGTTATTATGCTTACAAAAGGGTTATTTAAGCATAAACCACCATTTGGGAGTGAATTCCATTAGTTTTGAGCAATATCAACATTGTAAGGTAAAAATCACATTGTTGGTCAAAAAGTGCTTCTCTCGCTCTGAAAAGCATTTTGCACGCATAAAAACTTGACATGTGAATATTTCTGTTTCTTTCAATGGAAACGTTTTATTATGCTTACAAAAGGGTTATTTAAGCATAAACCACCATTTGGGAGTGAATTCCATTAGTTTTGAGCAATATCAAAATTGAAAGGTCAGAATCACATTGTTGGTCAAAAAGTGCTTCTCTCGCTCTGAAAAGCATTTTGCACACATAAAAACTTGACATGTGAATATTTCTGTTACTTTCAATGGAAACGTGTTATTATGCTTACAAAAGGGTTATTTAAGCATAAACCACCATTTGGGAGTGAATTCCATTAGTTTTGAGCAATATCAACATTGTAAGGTAAAAATCACATTGCTGGTCAAAAAGTGCTTCTCTCGCTCTGAAAAGCATTTTGCACGCATAAAAACTTGACATGTGAATATTTCTGTTTCTTTCAATGGAAACGTGTTATTATGCTTACAAAAGGGTTATTTAAGCATAAACCACCATTTGGGAGTGAATTCCATTAGTTTTGAGCAATATCAAAATTGAAAGGTCAGAATCACATTGTTGGTCAAAAAGTGCTTCTCTCGCTCTGAAAAGCATTTTGCACACATAAAAACTTGACATGTGAATATTTCTGTTACTTTCAATGGAAACGTGTTATTATGCTTACAAAAGGGTTATTTAAGCATAAACCACCATTTGGGAGTGAATTCCATTAGTTTTGAGCAATATCAACATTGTAAGGTAAAAATCACATTGTTGGTCAAAAAGTGCTTCTCTCGCTCTGAAAAGCATTTTGCACGCATAAAAACTTGACATGTGAATATTTCTGTTTCTTTCAATGGAAACGTTTTATTATGCTTACAAAAGGGTTATTTAAGCATAAACCAACATTTGGGAGTGAATTCCATTAGTTTTGAGCAATATCAAAATTGAAAGGTCAGAATCACATTGTTGGTCAAAAAGTGCTTCTCTCGCTCTGAAAAGCATTTTGCACACATAAAAACTTGACATGTGAATATTTCTGTTACTTTCAATGGAAACGTGTTATTATGCTTACAAAAGGGTTATTTAAGCATAAACCACCATTTGGGAGTGAATTCCATTAGTTTTGAGCAATATCAAAATTGAAAGGTCAGAATCACATTGTTGGTCAAAAAGTGCTTCTCTCGCTCTGAAAAGCATTTTGCACACATAAAAACTTGACATGTGAATATTTCTGTTACTTTCAATGGAAACGTGTTATTATGCTTACAAAAGGGTTATTTAAGCATAAACCACCATTTGGGAGTGAATTCCATTAGTTTTGAGCAATATCAAAATTGAAAGGTCAGAATCACATCGTTGGTCAAAAAGTGCTTCTCTCGCTCTGAAAAGCATTTTGCACACATAAAAACTTGACATGTGAATATTTCTGTTACTTTCAATGGAAACGTGTTATTATGCTTACAAAAGGGTTATTTAAGCATAAACCACCATTTGGGAGTGAATTCCATTAGTTTTGAGCAATATCAAAATTGAAAGGTCAGAGTCACATTGTTGGTCAAAAAGTGCTTCTCTCGCTCTGAAAAGCATTTTGCACGCATAAAAACTTGACATGTGAATATTTCTGTTTCTTTCAATGGAAACGTGTTATTATGCTTACAAAATGGTTATTTAAGCATAAACCACCACTTGGGAGTGAATTCCATTAGTTTTGAGCAATATCAACATTGTAAGGTAAAAATCACATTGTTGGTCAAAAAGTGCTTCTCTCGCTCTGAAAAGCATTTTGCACGCATAAATACTTGACATGTGAATATTTCTGTTTCTTTCAATGGAAACGTTTTATTATGCTTACAAAAGGGTTATTTAAGCATAACCCACCATTTGGGAGTGAATTCCATTAGTTTTGAGCAATATCAAAATTGAAAGGTCAGAATCACATTGTTGGTCAAAAAGTGCTTCTCTCGCTCTGAAAAGCATTTTGCACACATAAAAACTTGACATGTGAATATTTCTGTTACTTTCAATGGAAACGTGTTATTATGCTTACAAAAGGGTTATTTAAGCATAAACCACCATTTGGGAGTGAATTCCATTAGTTTTGAGCAATATCAAAATTGAAAGGTCAGAGTCACATTGTTGGTCAAAAAGTGCTTCTCTCGCTCTGAAAAGCATTTTGCACGCATAAAAACTTGACATGTGAATATTTCTGTTACTTTCAATGGAAACGTGTTATTATGCTTACAAAAGGGTTATTTAAGCATAAACCACCATTTGGGAGTGAATTCCATTAGTTTTGAGCAATATCAACATTGTAAGGTAAAAATCACATTGTTGGTCAAAAAGTGCTTCTCTCGCTCTGAAAAGCATTTTGCACGCATAAAAACTTGACATGTGAATATTTCTGTTTCTTTCAATGGAAACGTTTTATTATGCTTACAAAAGGGTTATTTAAGCATAAACCACCATTTGGGAGTGAATTCCATTAGTTTTGAGCAATATCAAAATTGAAAGGTCAGAATCACATTGTTGGTCAAAAAGTGCTTCTCTCGCTCTGAAAAGCATTTTGCACACATAAAAACTTGACATGTGAATATTTCTGTTACTTTCAATGGAAACGTGTTATTATGCTTACAAAAGGGTTATTTAAGCATAAACCACCATTTGGGAGTGAATTCCATTAGTTTTGAGCAATATCAACATTGTAAGGTAAAAATCACATTGCTGGTCAAAAAGTGCTTCTCTCGCTCTGAAAAGCATTTTGCACGCATAAAAACTTGACATGTGAATATTTCTGTTTCTTTCAATGGAAACGTGTTATTATGCTTACAAAAGGGTTATTTAAGCATAAACCACCATTTGGGAGTGAATTCCATTAGTTTTGAGCAATATCAAAATTGAAAGGTCAGAATCACATTGTTGGTCAAAAAGTGCTTCTCTCGCTCTGAAAAGCATTTTGCACACATAAAAACTTGACATGTGAATATTTCTGTTACTTTCAATGGAAACGTGTTATTATGCTTACAAAAGGGTTATTTAAGCATAAACCACCATTTGGGAGTGAATTCCATTAGTTTTGAGCAATATCAACATTGTAAGGTAAAAATCACATTGTTGGTCAAAAAGTGCTTCTCTCGCTCTGAAAAGCATTTTGCACGCATAAAAACTTGACATGTGAATATTTCTGTTTCTTTCAATGGAAACGTTTTATTATGCTTACAAAAGGGTTATTTAAGCATAAACCAACATTTGGGAGTGAATTCCATTAGTTTTGAGCAATATCAAAATTGAAAGGTCAGAATCACATTGTTGGTCAAAAAGTGCTTCTCTCGCTCTGAAAAGCATTTTGCACACATAAAAACTTGACATGTGAATATTTCTGTTACTTTCAATGGAAACGTGTTATTATGCTTACAAAAGGGTTATTTAAGCATAAACCACCATTTGGGAGTGAATTCCATTAGTTTTGAGCAATATCAAAATTGAAAGGTCAGAATCACATTGTTGGTCAAAAAGTGCTTCTCTCGCTCTGAAAAGCATTTTGCACACATAAAAACTTGACATGTGAATATTTCTGTTACTTTCAATGGAAACGTGTTATTATGCTTACAAAAGGGTTATTTAAGCATAAACCACCATTTGGGAGTGAATTCCATTAGTTTTGAGCAATATCAAAATTGAAAGGTCAGAGTCACATTGTTGGTCAAAAAGTGCTTCTCTCGCTCTGAAAAGCATTTTGCACGCATAAAAACTTGACATGTGAATATTTCTGTTTCTTTCAATGGAAACGTGTTATTATGCTTACAAAAGGGTTATTTAAGCATAAACCACCATTTGGGAGTGAATTCCATTAGTTTTGAGCAATATCAAAATTGAAAGGTCAGAGTCACATTGTTGGTCAAAAAGTGCTTCTCTCGCTCTGAAAAGCATTTTGCACGCATAAAAACTTGACATGTGAATATTTCTGTTACTTTCAATGGAAACGTGTTGTTATGCTTACAAAAGGGTTATTTAAGCATAAACCACCATTTGGGAGTGAATTCCATTAGTTTTGAGCAATATCAACATTGTAAGGTCAGAATCACATTGTTGGTCAAAAAGTGCTTCTCTCGCTCTGAAAAGCATTTTGCACACATAAAAACTAGAAACGTGAATATTTCTGTTACTTTCAATGGAAACGTGTTATTATGGTTACAAAAGGGTTATTTAAGCATAAACCACCATTTGGGAGTGAATTCCATTAGTTTTGAGCAATATCAACATTGTAAGGTAAAAATCACATTGTTGGTCAAAAAGTGCTTCTCTCGCTCTGAAAAGCATTTTGCACGTATAAAAACTTGACATGTGAATATTTCTGTTTCTTTCAATGGAAACGTGTTATTATGCTTACAAAAGGGTTATTTAAGCATAAACCACCATTTGGGAGTGAATTCCATTAGTTTTGAGCAATATCAAAATTGAAAGGTCAGAATCACATTGTTGGTCAAAAAGTGCTTCTCTCGCTCTGAAAAGCATTTTGCACACATAAAAACTTGACATGTGAATATTTCTGTTACTTTCAATGGAAACGTGTTATTATGCTTACAAAAGGGTTATTTAAGCATAAACCACCATTTGGGAGTGAATTCCATTAGTTTTGAGCAATATCAACATTGTAAGGTAAAAATCACATTGTTGGTCAAAAAGTGCTTCTCTCGCTCTGAAAAGCATTTTGCACACATAAAAACTTGACATGTGAATATTTCTGTTACTTTCAATGGAAACGTGTTATTATGCTTACAAAAGGGTTATTTAAGCATAAACCACCATTTGGGAGTGAATTCCATTAGTTTTGATCAATATCAACATTGTAAGGTAAAAATCACATTGTTGGTCAAAAAGTGCTTCTCTCGCTCTGAAAAGCATTTTGCACACATAAAAACTTGACATGTGAATATTTCTGTTACTTTCAATGGAAACGTGTTATTATGCTTACAAAAGGGTTATTTAAGCATAAACCACCATTTGGGAGTGAATTCCATTAGTTTTGAGCAATATCAACATTGTAAGGTAAAAATCACATTGTTGGTCAAAAAGTGCTTCTCTCGCTCTGAAAAGCATTTTGCACGCATAAAAACTTGACATGTGAATATTTCTGTTTCTTTCAATTCAAACGTGTTATTATGCTTACAAAAGGGTTATTTAAGCATAAACCACCATTTGGGAGTGAATTCCATTAGTTTTGAGCAATATCAACATTGTAAGGTCAGAATCACATTGTTGGTCAAAAAGTGCTTCTCTCGCTCTGAAAAGCATTTTGCACACATAAAAACTAGAAACGTGAATATTTCTGTTACTTTCAATGGAAACGTGTTATTATGCTTACAAAAGGGTTATTTAAGCATAACCCACCATTTGGGAGTGAATTCCATTAGTTTTGAGCAATATCAAAATTGAAAGGTCAGAATCACATCGTTGGTCAAAAAGTGCTTTTCACTCTGAAAAGCATTTTGCACAAATAAAAACTTGACATGTGAATATTTCTGTTACTTTCAATGGAAACGTGTTATTATGCTTACAAAAGGGTTATTTAAGCATAAACCACCATTTGGGAGTGAATTCCATTAGTTTTGAGCAATATCAAAATTGAAAGGTCAGAATCACATTGTTGGTCAAAAAGTGCTTCTCTCGCTCTGAAAAGCATTTTGCACACATAAAAACTTGACATGTGAATATTTCTGTTACTTTCAATGGAAACGTGTTATTATGCTTACAAAAGGGTTATTTAAGCATAAACCACCATTTGGGAGTGAATTCCATTAGTTTTGAGCAATATCAACATTGTAAGGTAAAAATCACATTGTTGGTCAAAAAGTGCTTCTCTCGCTCTGAAAAGCATTTTGCACGCATAAAAACTTGACATGTGAATATTTCTGTTTCTTTCAATGGAAACGTTTTATTATGCTTACAAAAGGGTTATTTAAGCATAAACCAACATTTGGGAGTGAATTCCATTAGTTTTGAGCAATATCAAAATTGAAAGGTCAGAATCACATTGTTGGTCAAAAAGTGCTTCTCTCGCTCTGAAAAGCATTTTGCACACATAAAAACTTGACATGTGAATATTTCTGTTACTTTCAATGGAAACGTGTTATTATGCTTACAAAAGGGTTATTTAAGCATAAACCACCATTTGGGAGTGAATTCCATTAGTTTTGAGCAATATCAAAATTGAAAGGTCAGAATCACATTGTTGGTCAAAAAGTGCTTCTCTCGCTCTGAAAAGCATTTTGCACACATAAAAACTTGACATGTGAATATTTCTGTTACTTTCAATGGAAACGTGTTATTATGCTTACAAAAGGGTTATTTAAGCATAAACCACCATTTGGGAGTGAATTCCATTAGTTTTGAGCAATATCAAAATTGAAAGGTCAGAGTCACATTGTTGGTCAAAAAGTGCTTCTCTCGCTCTGAAAAGCATTTTGCACGCATAAAAACTTGACATGTGAATATTTCTGTTTCTTTCAATGGAAACGTGTTATTATGCTTACAAAAGGGTTATTTAAGCATAAACCACCATTTGGGAGTGAATTCCATTAGTTTTGAGCAATATCAAAATTGAAAGGTCAGAGTCACATTGTTGGTCAAAAAGTGCTTCTCTCGCTCTGAAAAGCATTTTGCACGCATAAAAACTTGACATGTGAATATTTCTGTTACTTTCAATGGAAACGTGTTGTTATGCTTACAAAAGGGTTATTTAAGCATAAACCACCATTTGGGAGTGAATTCCATTAGTTTTGAGCAATATCAACATTGTAAGGTCAGAATCACATTGTTGGTCAAAAAGTGCTTCTCTCGCTCTGAAAAGCATTTTGCACACATAAAAACTAGAAACGTGAATATTTCTGTTACTTTCAATGGAAACGTGTTATTATGGTTACAAAAGGGTTATTTAAGCATAAACCACCATTTGGGAGTGAATTCCATTAGTTTTGAGCAATATCAACATTGTAAGGTAAAAATCACATTGTTGGTCAAAAAGTGCTTCTCTCGCTCTGAAAAGCATTTTGCACGTATAAAAACTTGACATGTGAATATTTCTGTTTCTTTCAATGGAAACGTGTTATTATGCTTACAAAAGGGTTATTTAAGCATAAACCACCATTTGGGAGTGAATTCCATTAGTTTTGAGCAATATCAAAATTGAAAGGTCAGAATCACATTGTTGGTCAAAAAGTGCTTCTCTCGCTCTGAAAAGCATTTTGCACACATAAAAACTTGACATGTGAATATTTCTGTTACTTTCAATGGAAACGTGTTATTATGCTTACAAAAGGGTTATTTAAGCATAAACCACCATTTGGGAGTGAATTCCATTAGTTTTGAGCAATATCAACATTGTAAGGTAAAAATCACATTGTTGGTCAAAAAGTGCTTCTCTCGCTCTGAAAAGCATTTTGCACACATAAAAACTTGACATGTGAATATTTCTGTTACTTTCAATGGAAACGTGTTATTATGCTTACAAAAGGGTTATTTAAGCATAAACCACCATTTGGGAGTGAATTCCATTAGTTTTGATCAATATCAACATTGTAAGGTAAAAATCACATTGTTGGTCAAAAAGTGCTTCTCTCGCTCTGAAAAGCATTTTGCACACATAAAAACTTGACATGTGAATATTTCTGTTACTTTCAATGGAAACGTGTTATTATGCTTACAAAAGGGTTATTTAAGCATAAACCACCATTTGGGAGTGAATTCCATTAGTTTTGAGCAATATCAACATTGTAAGGTAAAAATCACATTGTTGGTCAAAAAGTGCTTCTCTCGCTCTGAAAAGCATTTTGCACGCATAAAAACTTGACATGTGAATATTTCTGTTTCTTTCAATTCAAACGTGTTATTATGCTTACAAAAGGGTTATTTAAGCATAAACCACCATTTGGGAGTGAATTCCATTAGTTTTGAGCAATATCAACATTGTAAGGTCAGAATCACATTGTTGGTCAAAAAGTGCTTCTCTCGCTCTGAAAAGCATTTTGCACACATAAAAACTAGAAACGTGAATATTTCTGTTACTTTCAATGGAAACGTGTTATTATGCTTACAAAAGGGTTATTTAAGCATAACCCACCATTTGGGAGTGAATTCCATTAGTTTTGAGCAATATCAAAATTGAAAGGTCAGAATCACATCGTTGGTCAAAAAGTGCTTTTCACTCTGAAAAGCATTTTGCACAAATAAAAACTTGACATGTGAATATTTCTGTTACTTTCAATGGAAACGTGTTATTATGCTTACAAAAGGGTTATTTAAGCATAAACCACCATTTGGGAGTGAATTCCATTAGTTTTGAGCAATATCAAAATTGAAAGGTCAGAGTCACATTGTTGGTCAAAAAGTGCTTCTCTCGCTCTGAAAAGCATTTTGCACGCATAAAAACTTGACATGTGAATATTTCTGTTTCTTTCAATGGAAACGTGTTATTATGCTTACAAAAGGGTTATTTAAGCATAAACCACCACTTGGGAGTGAATTCCATTAGTTTTGAGCAATATCAACATTGTAAGGTAAAAATCACATTGTTGGTCAAAAAGTGCTTCTCTCGCTCTGAAAAGCATTTTGCACGCATAAAAACTTGACATGTGAATATTTCTGTTTCTTTCAATTCAAACGTGTTATTATGCTTACAAAAGGGTTATTTAAGCATAAACCACCATTTGGGAGTGAATTCCATTAGTTTTGAGCAATATCAACATTGTAAGGTCAGAATCACATTGTTGGTCAAAAAGTGCTTCTCTCGCTCTGAAAAGCATTTTGCACACATAAAAACTAGAAACGTGAATATTTCTGTTACTTTCAATGGAAACGTGTTATTATGCTTACAAAAGGGTTATTTAAGCATAAACCACCATTTGGGAGTGAATTCCATTAGTTTTGAGCAATATCAACATTGTAAGGTAAAAATCACATTGTTGGTCAAAAAGTGCTTCTCTCGCTCTGAAAAGCATTTTGCACACATAAAAACTAGAAACGTGAATATTTCTGTTACTTTCAATGGAAACGTGTTATTATGCTTACAAAAGGGTTATTTAAGCATAAACCACCATTTGGGAGTGAATTCCATTAGTTTTGAGCAATATCAACATTGTAAGGTCAGAATCACATTGTTGGTCAAAAAGTGCTTCTCTCGCTCTGAAAAGCATTTTGCACACATAAAAACTAGAAACGTGAATATTTCTGTTACTTTCAATGGAAACGTGTTATTATGCTTACAAAAGGGTTATTTAAGCATAACCCACCATTTGGGAGTGAATTCCATTAGTTTTGAGCAATATCAAAATTGAAAGGTCAGAATCACATCGTTGGTCAAAAAGTGCTTTTCACTCTGAAAAGCATTTTGCACAAATAAAAACTTGACATGTGAATATTTCTGTTACTTTCAATGGAAACGTGTTATTATGCTTACAAAAGGGTTATTTAAGCATAAACCACCATTTGGGAGTGAATTCCATTAGTTTTGAGCAATATCAAAATTGAAAGGTCAGAATCACATTGTTGGTCAAAAAGTGCTTCTCTCGCTCTGAAAAGCATTTTGCACACATAAAAACTTGACATGTGAATATTTCTGTTACTTTCAATGGAAACGTGTTATTATGCTTACAAAAGGGTTATTTAAGCATAAACCACCATTTGGGAGTGAATTCCATTAGTTTTGAGCAATATCAACATTGTAAGGTAAAAATCACATTGTTGGTCAAAAAGTGCTTCTCTCGCTCTGAAAAGCATTTTGCACGCATAAAAACTTGACATGTGAATATTTCTGTTTCTTTCAATGGAAACGTTTTATTATGCTTACAAAAGGGTTATTTAAGCATAAACCAACATTTGGGAGTGAATTCCATTAGTTTTGAGCAATATCAAAATTGAAAGGTCAGAATCACATTGTTGGTCAAAAAGTGCTTCTCTCGCTCTGAAAAGCATTTTGCACACATAAAAACTTGACATGTGAATATTTCTGTTACTTTCAATGGAAACGTGTTATTATGCTTACAAAAGGGTTATTTAAGCATAAACCACCATTTGGGAGTGAATTCCATTAGTTTTGAGCAATATCAAAATTGAAAGGTCAGAATCACATTGTTGGTCAAAAAGTGCTTCTCTCGCTCTGAAAAGCATTTTGCACACATAAAAACTTGACATGTGAATATTTCTGTTACTTTCAATGGAAACGTGTTATTATGCTTACAAAAGGGTTATTTAAGCATAAACCACCATTTGGGAGTGAATTCCATTAGTTTTGAGCAATATCAAAATTGAAAGGTCAGAGTCACATTGTTGGTCAAAAAGTGCTTCTCTCGCTCTGAAAAGCATTTTGCACACATAAAAACTAGAAACGTGAATATTTCTGTTACTTTCAATGGAAACGTGTTATTATGGTTACAAAAGGGTTATTTAAGCATAAACCACCATTTGGGAGTGAATTCCATTAGTTTTGAGCAATATCAACATTGTAAGGTAAAAATCACATTGTTGGTCAAAAAGTGCTTCTCTCGCTCTGAAAAGCATTTTGCACGTATAAAAACTTGACATGTGAATATTTCTGTTTCTTTCAATGGAAACGTGTTATTATGCTTACAAAAGGGTTATTTAAGCATAAACCACCATTTGGGAGTGAATTCCATTAGTTTTGAGCAATATCAAAATTGAAAGGTCAGAATCACATTGTTGGTCAAAAAGTGCTTCTCTCGCTCTGAAAAGCATTTTGCACACATAAAAACTTGACATGTGAATATTTCTGTTACTTTCAATGGAAACGTGTTATTATGCTTACAAAAGGGTTATTTAAGCATAAACCACCATTTGGGAGTGAATTCCATTAGTTTTGAGCAATATCAACATTGTAAGGTAAAAATCACATTGTTGGTCAAAAAGTGCTTCTCTCGCTCTGAAAAGCATTTTGCACACATAAAAACTTGACATGTGAATATTTCTGTTACTTTCAATGGAAACGTGTTATTATGCTTACAAAAGGGTTATTTAAGCATAAACCACCATTTGGGAGTGAATTCCATTAGTTTTGATCAATATCAACATTGTAAGGTAAAAATCACATTGTTGGTCAAAAAGTGCTTCTCTCGCTCTGAAAAGCATTTTGCACACATAAAAACTTGACATGTGAATATTTCTGTTACTTTCAATGGAAACGTGTTATTATGCTTACAAAAGGGTTATTTAAGCATAAACCACCATTTGGGAGTGAATTCCATTAGTTTTGAGCAATATCAACATTGTAAGGTAAAAATCACATTGTTGGTCAAAAAGTGCTTCTCTCGCTCTGAAAAGCATTTTGCACGCATAAAAACTTGACATGTGAATATTTCTGTTTCTTTCAATTCAAACGTGTTATTATGCTTACAAAAGGGTTATTTAAGCATAAACCACCATTTGGGAGTGAATTCCATTAGTTTTGAGCAATATCAACATTGTAAGGTCAGAATCACATTGTTGGTCAAAAAGTGCTTCTCTCGCTCTGAAAAGCATTTTGCACACATAAAAACTAGAAACGTGAATATTTCTGTTACTTTCAATGGAAACGTGTTATTATGCTTACAAAAGGGTTATTTAAGCATAACCCACCATTTGGGAGTGAATTCCATTAGTTTTGAGCAATATCAAAATTGAAAGGTCAGAATCACATCGTTGGTCAAAAAGTGCTTTTCACTCTGAAAAGCATTTTGCACAAATAAAAACTTGACATGTGAATATTTCTGTTACTTTCAATGGAAACGTGTTATTATGCTTACAAAAGGGTTATTTAAGCATAAACCACCATTTGGGAGTGAATTCCATTAGTTTTGAGCAATATCAAAATTGAAAGGTCAGAGTCACATTGTTGGTCAAAAAGTGCTTCTCTCGCTCTGAAAAGCATTTTGCACGCATAAAAACTTGACATGTGAATATTTCTGTTTCTTTCAATGGAAACGTGTTATTATGCTTACAAAAGGGTTATTTAAGCATAAACCACCACTTGGGAGTGAATTCCATTAGTTTTGAGCAATATCAACATTGTAAGGTAAAAATCACATTGTTGGTCAAAAAGTGCTTCTCTCGCTCTGAAAAGCATTTTGCACGCATAAAAACTTGACATGTGAATATTTCTGTTTCTTTCAATTCAAACGTGTTATTATGCTTACAAAAGGGTTATTTAAGCATAAACCACCATTTGGGAGTGAATTCCATTAGTTTTGAGCAATATCAACATTGTAAGGTCAGAATCACATTGTTGGTCAAAAAGTGCTTCTCTCGCTCTGAAAAGCATTTTGCACACATAAAAACTAGAAACGTGAATATTTCTGTTACTTTCAATGGAAACGTGTTATTATGCTTACAAAAGGGTTATTTAAGCATAAACCACCATTTGGGAGTGAATTCCATTAGTTTTGAGCAATATCAACATTGTAAGGTAAAAATCACATTGTTGGTCAAAAAGTGCTTCTCTCGCTCTGAAAAGCATTTTGCACACATAAAAACTAGAAACGTGAATATTTCTGTTACTTTCAATGGAAACGTGTTATTATGCTTACAAAAGGGTTATTTAAGCATAAACCACCATTTGGGAGTGAATTCCATTAGTTTT
>NW_027641674.1:2500-12684 GCF_949987615.1 Pollachius pollachius
TCCTTGGGATATCCTTGTGAGGTTGTTGTTCTACAGCTGTCTGTCTCCCCTCTCCGAGCCTCCATGGCGTTGTATTCATTTACAGACGTCCTACGCTCTCTCTCCTCCTCTCTTTGTCTCTCTACCTCTCTCTCCCCTTCTCTCTGTGTCTCTCTACCTCTCTCTCCCCTTCTCTCTGTGTCTCTCTACCTCTCTCTCTCCTCCCCTCTGTGTCTCTCTACCTCTTTCTCACCCCTCTCTGTGTCTCTCTACCTCTCTCTCCCCTTCTCTGTGCCTCTCCCTCTCTCTCCCCCTCTCTGTGTCTCTCTACCTCTCTCCCCCTCTCTGTGTTTCTTCTCCGTGCCTCTCCCCCTCCCTCCCCCATCTCCTCCCCATGTGTGTGTGTGGGCGTGCCAGATTCACAGGACTAATTAAAGGTCTCTGATGTGTTCACCTCCTCCTCTTCCGCCTCCTCTCCTCCTCTCTGTTGTCGTAACCCTGACAACTAGTTTGCATGTGACCAGTAAATCCCTGTTGATCTCTTCCCATTGGCTGGGACATCACAGGTTAAAACAATCTTGAAGGAACAATCGACATTGTTCATGGACAGAGAGACAGAGACTGAAAGAACGATGGAGAGACAGAGCTCTCCTGGGTCGGACTGTAATAGGTTGGAGCCATCTCAAGGCTATCCTCCTCCTCTTGGGAACATAACATTACATTGCATTTATTTAGCTGACACTTTCATCCAAAGCAACCAACAGTAAGTGCAGTCAACTGTGGAGACACAACCCTGAAACAGCAAGAATCATGGGAGTCCATAAAGTGCTTCAGTGGCAGACTGCAGTGAGACGCAGACATGTGTTTCTGCTCCTCTGGGCCGATGCAGTCTGAACCGGCTCTGCTCACCAGGGAGGGCGGGGTTCAGGGTTTAAGGTTTGGGGTTCAGGGTTCAGGGTTTAGGGGTCAGGCTTTAGGGGTTCAGGGTTTAAGGTTCAGGGGTGAGGGGTGAAAGGGTTTAAGGTTCGGGGTTCAGGGTGTAGGGGTTTAGGGCTTAGGGGTTTAGGAGTTTAGGGGTTTAGGGTTCAGGGTTTAGGGGTTCAAGGTGTAGGGGTCAGGTTCAGGGTTCAGGGGTTTAGGGGTTCAGGGTTTAGGGGTTCAGGGTTCAGGGGTCAGGGTTCAGGGGTTAGGGTTCAGGGTTCAGGGTTCAGTGGTCAGGGGTCAGGGGTCAGGGTTCAGGGGTCAGGGGTTAGGGTTTAGGGGTTCAGGGTTCAGGGGTCAGGGGTCTAGGGTTCAGGGGTTAGGGTTCAGTGGTCAGGGGTCAGGGTTCAGGGGTCAGGGGTCAGGGTTTAGGGTTCAGGGTTCAGGGGTCAGGGGTCAGGGTTCAGACGTCCTGATGCCAGTGCTGGTCCTGGTCTTCCCTGGTGGGTCCAGCCCCGAGCAGGGAGGCTGTGGGTCTGGAGAGGCGGACCGGGCCCCTGGCTCTGGTCCGGGGCCCCCGGTATGAGGGCCTTCTCTGAGGAGACGCTGGTGGGCGGGCCCCCCCATCCCTGGAGCCCAGGGCGAATCACCTGGGACCCTCACCCAGGGGGGGGGTCGCTACACACACACACACACACACACACACACACATGCACACACGCACACGCACACGCACACACACACCAGGTCTCGATCCCCCGGGACCCTCACCCAGGGGGTGACGTTAGACACACACACACATGCATAAACATACGTGCACATATGAAGACACAAGCATACTCACACACACTCAGCACAGACACACACACATGTGCACACACACATGCATGCCTATGCATGCACACTCACACACACAAACACACACATTACATGAAAAAACAATAGAGGAATGTACTGAGAGATCAAATAACTAAATTATATCTCGTGTTTTATTGTGTATGATCTATTTGCGCTGTTCCTTAAACTAATATTGAGCTCTGCGCGTTAATCTCAGCTGTTGTTTCGGTGGCCAATTATCATAATGCCTGCTTTTATAGCCCTTAGCTAAAGCTCTGGTCTAATGGAAGAACAGGTTATATAGCCCTCCACCTCACTCGCTGTCTCTCCCACTCTCTCTCTCTCTCTCTCTCTCTCTCTCTCTCTCTCTCTCTCTCTCTCTCTCTCTCTCTCTCTCTCTCTCTCCTCTTATGTATGGTCTCTCTGTAACCGTGGCAACCAGGAAGGAGAGGGCCTCATGAACATGAGGAGTGAATGTTCAGGTCCGTCAATCACTCCTATAGTGGCACTGGCTCCAAATCATTTCATAACTGGAACCGGTAAGGGCTTCACAGATACCAGTCCCTACCCATGATGCACTGCAACAGTCCCTACCCATGATGCACTGCAACAGTCCCTACCCATGATGCACTGCAACAGTCCCTACCCATGATGCACTGCAATAGTC
Source organism: Pollachius pollachius (assembly GCF_949987615.1). Classification (NCBI taxonomy): domain Eukaryota; kingdom Metazoa; phylum Chordata; class Actinopteri; order Gadiformes; family Gadidae; genus Pollachius; species Pollachius pollachius. The sequence continues at coordinate 4,905 of NW_027641674.1, forward strand.
CCTAGCCATGATGCACTGCAACAGTCCCTACCCACGATGCACTGGACCAGTCCCTACCCATGATGCACTGCAACAGTCCCTACCCATGATGCACTGCAATAGTCCCTACCCATGATGCACTGCAACAGTCCCTACCCACGATGCACTGGACCAATCCCTACCCATATTGCACTGCAACAGTCCCTTCCCATGATGCACTGCAACAGTCCCTACCCATGATGCACTGGACCAGTCCTTACCCATGATGCACCACCCGGTTGTCGCGTCCTCATGGTTCTCTTCCTCCGTTCTCACAGGAGCAAATAAATCTCTCGAACCACAATGGTATCAATTAGGGGCCAATCAGAACGTCTGATCTCGTCGTTGCTACGCTAATATCCCCTTTAATGGAGCTCGTGGTCGATCAGGTGACCAAACCCTCCGTCCTGATTGGCCCCTGGGGGGGCTGTCATCACGGAGTGAAACCTCCCTGTGAATGACAACACCTAGTTGTTGTTGGCTGACGCATCGCCGTGGCAACGGTAGGAGAGTGGGGCTTATCCTTGGCAACGGTTCAGAGTACTGAACAGCAGGTGGAAAAGCACTTTAATCCCTTCACGTGCACACTACACACACAAACGCAGTGCTGTCGTGCATGTGTGTCTGGGTGTTCGCGTGTTTGTGGTATTTTTACAGAAAGCTATTAAAGGTCAGAGGTGCTGTCATAATTCCCTGCAGCTTAGCCGCTCTGCGGGCCGTGCCTCTCAATCCGCCCTGAAAACCAGGAAATAGAAAAGAGACACAGAGACACAAAGGAGAACTACTTCCTGCTCTGATGGAGGGGAGAGGAGAGGGAGAGGAGGAGAGAGGAGGAGAGGAGAGGAGGGAGAGGAGAGGAGAGAGCGGAGGGAGAGGATCAGCCACAGAGGGGGAGAGAGTATGGTTCGTGAGAGAGAGAGGATGAGAGGAGTAGAGCGAGAGGGGGAGAGAGGTATGAAGTAAAGTAGGTAAAACAAAAAAAACAATAGCGAGAAATAACAGCAGTAAGAGGAGGGGGACAGCGAGAGAGATACAGTAGGAGAGAGTGCTATTAAGGGGAGATACTGCAGCAATACCGAGCTGGGAGGCTCCAGAAGGTTTTTGTACCGACTGAAGCTGTGATGGTTGCAGCATCAGGACCTGCAGACTCCACTCAATGTGGTCAGCTCTGTCCCGGTCAGAGGCCGTGTTCAGAGGCCGTGTTTCTGTTGAGAGCAGGTTAGTCTGGTGGGTATTGACTAACCTGAGAGCAGGTTAGTCTGGTGGGTATTGACTAACCTGAGAGTAGGTTAGTCTGGTGGGTATTGACTAACCTGAGAGTAGGTTAGTCTGGTGGGTATTGACTAACCTGAGAGCAGGTTAGTCTGGTGGGTATTGACTAACCTGAGAGTAGGTTAGTCTGGTGGTTATTGACTAACCTGAGAGCAGGTTAGTCTGGTGGGTATTGACTAACCTGAGAGTAGGTTAGTTTGGTGGTTATTGACTAACCTGAGAGCAGGTTAGTCTGGTGGGTATTGACTAACCTAAGAGTAGGTTAGTCTGGTGGGTATTGACTAACCTGAGAGTAGGTTAGTCTGGTGGGTATTGACTAACCTGAGAGTAGGTTAGTTTGGTGGGTATTGCCCCAAGACGGTTCAGTCCGGACTGTATCGGAGCTCACAGGAAGTCTCTCTGGACACAACACACACATAGCTGTAAACAAAACATAAATCAAACACACAACACACAACGCACACAGAGCTCTAACGCAAACAAGCAACGCAAACAGAGCCATACGCTGAACACACAGAATACACACAACACACAAAGCCATGAGAATAACATAAAAGGAAGCGCACAAGGCATTGGCATGGCAACCCAAACGCTTGTAGAGTTCTGCCTGCGTTTTTAGGTTCATTCAGGGAATTTAATATATTTTGACCATTAAATCAGATAATAGATTACATAATATATACAAACCATAAAAAATATCTGATAGGTTGAGGTACTTTATTTTAGTGAAATCCTAAAAGGAGAATAAAAGAGGATGTATTCAGATAAAGGCATGGTAAAAATGTTGTAGCACTAATAGAACCTGCTAACATGCTAACCTTGAGCTTACCGGCTCCAGGGGTCTCTCCAGGGTCTCTTGTCACTGATGTGAAGGCTCAGTACCTGATTCAGCCATCGGAGGCGCTCTGTTCCCGTTCTTAGTCTGAGAAGGATCAGCCAATCCCGTCGAGCGGGCTGTGGCCGCGTGGGTGGAATCAGTCCATCGGTCTCCTGGGTGGGGGGGCGTCTTGGTCAAGGCACCCGCAGACTGTGGGCCTGAGGGGTCCCACATATTCACATATACATGCACACACACACATGCACTAACACATGCATACACACACATGCATGCTCGCCCACATGCATGCATATTCACACATGCAGGCACGTGTACATTGTTGCACACACATGCACGCACATTCATACACACACTAAAACATACCTAAACATGCATGCATGTTTACAGGCACACAGCAATCATTGAATCCCTCTCTCGCTCTCTCATAAACACACACGCACACACACACACACACACATACACACACAGACACACAGCCATACACAGCCCTATACACACCCTGTGTGTGCACTCTGTCGTCTCCAGTCGTCTGCTTTAAGCTCACAGTGAATTAACATGTCTGTTCAGCGAGCCGCCACACATGGACGTGGATGTTTGTGTGTGTTTGTGCATGCATGTGTGCGTGCGTGCATGTGTGTGTGCGTGCATGTGTGTTTGTTCATGTGTGTGTGTGTGCATGTATGTGCATGCATGTGTCTGTGTGTTCATGTGTGTGTATTAATGTGTGCGTATGCATCCGTGTGTGTGCATGTTTGTGCGTGCATGTGTGTGTTCATGTGTGTGTATTAATGTGTTTGTGTGTGCATGTCTGTGTGTGCATGTGTGCGTGCATGCGTGCGTGCATGTGTGTATTAATGTGTGTGTGTGTGTGTGTGCATGTGTGTGTGTGTGTGTTTGTGCATGTGCGCGTGTTGATGTGTGTGTGCATGTGTGTGTGTGGATGTGTGTGTGAGCTCCGACCAGCCTCCGCTGCGGTTCGGAGCGGGAGGACACTCAGACGCTCAGAGGGCTGAAGGTGGAGACATCTGGAGCTCGGAGCGGGAGTACGAGCCGCCTGCCGCACCGGGCTCTGCCGCACACCTCTCTTCCTCATTGGCGTGGTCACTCTGATGTTTTCCTTCTTGTCTCTTCCTCTCCTCCTCTTCCTCCCTGCCTTCTTCACCCCTACTCCTCCTCTCCTTCTCTGCCTGCCCTTTTCACTCCTCCTCTTTCTCCCTTCCTTCTTCACTCCTCCTCTCCCGCTTCCTCCCTTCCTTCTTCACTCCTCCTCTTCCTCCCTTCCTTCTTCACTCCTCCTCTTCCTCTTCCTCCCTTCCATCTTCACTCCTCCTCCTCCTCTTCCTCCCTGCCTTCTTCACCCCTACTCCTCCTCTCCTTCTCTGCCTGCCCTTTTCACTCCTCCTCTTCCTCGCTTCCTTCTTCACTCCTCCTCCTCCTCTTCCTCCCTGCCTTGCTCACTCCTCCTCTTCCTCCCTGCCTTGCTCACTCCTCCTCTTCCTCCCTGCCTTGCTCACTCCTCCCCGTCCTGTGTTCCTCTTCCTCCCTCCGTCCACCAGCCCTTCTCTCGTGTGTGTGTCGGTGTGTGTGTGTGTGAGAGTGGTGTGTGTGTGTGTTCGGTGTGTTGTCTTGTGTTTGTTTTGTGCTCTATTGTGTTTGGGTTGTATTGTAGTCTGTTCCAGGGTTTATTTTTGAATGTCATTGTGTTGTTCAGTTGTCTGGTCTTTGGTGCGTTGTGTTGAGTTGTGTGTAGTGTTGTGTGTTCTGTTGTGTGTATTGTGTGCGCAGCCACTGTGTGCTCTGGCAGCGATCAGGATAATCCTACCGGGTTCTTCCCTTATGTTGTGTCGTGTATTGTGTTGTGTAGTTGTGTAGTTGTGTAGATTGTGTAGGGTGTGTCGTTTGTGTACGGTGTGTCGCCTGGCAACTATCATTATCCCACCTGCTCCTTCATCATGTCCAACAATCCTTTTACTGCTGCTGTGAAGTGTGTGTGTGTGTGTGTGTGAGTGTGTGTGTGTGAGTGTGTGTGTGTGTGTGTGTGTGGGGGGGGGGGGGGCAGCGGGTTAGATGCCACCCACCATTAGTTACCAAGTGTTACCATGGAGCTGTAACCATGGTAACAGTGTGCACGGCGATGCAGCGCGGTGTCCCCGATCGACCAATCAGAGGACGCTGTCCCCAAGTCTTGCTAGCAGCACGTTAGCATTAGCCCAGCGGAGTGCGAGGTGCGCTAGCTCCTAGCGGTTTTAGCCTAGCGACGGATCAGGGTGGGTCGGCGCTGCGGCGGCGGCTAGCGTCTGGCGGCTAACCCTTCAGAGAGCATCCTGTTCACCTTCTGGTGTCGATAAAGTTCTCTCATCTCCAGAGAAACGTCCTCGATGCTAACGTGTTGAACCTCAACAACGAACCGCTCTGGGCAGAACTCCTTCTCATGCTGATCGTACATGAAGTCATCTTCCCCCTGACCTAGGGGCGGCATGTGGCTCAGGAGGTAGAGCTGATTGGCTGGTAACCCCTGGCCGTCGCCTAGGGTGGCTGACTCCGCCGTCGAATGAATGGGTGAATGTGAGGCAGTGTTTTAAAGCGCTTCGAGAAGCCACTGGTTAGAAAAGCGTGGGATAAATTCAGTCCGTTTACCATTTACTGAGGATCCTCAGAGTTCCAACACCAGGGCTCTTGTTATCTCTGATTCATACATGGTGTGAACCCCTTGTATCTCCTCCAAACCTTCATTCACAATGTTTCTCCTCATTCTCTGGGAGCCAGAAGGACCCAGTGGCCTCACCAGCGCTCAGAGTAGGCGTTCTGTGTGTCTCTGCTCCAGGGATGAGTTCAGTTACACTGGTGTTGTCAGAACCCTTCCTATACTGCTGAAGCCCTCAGTGGGGCTGAAGACGACTCATCGCCTCCACGGCTGAAGCACAGCGCCGTCCTCTGTGCTACTCGCTGGAGAACCATTATTCATCAGAGCCCAACACAACACGCTGCTCCACAATAAACTTTACATTCTTCTCCTTTAAAAGAACTTAAGTGAAATGGAGCGCCTCTTCCGCTCCTGCTTTCAATTAGCGGCACCGGCGTGCGTCTCGGTTATCTCCCTGCCGCAGCCCGCCGCCGCGTGCTAAGGCTCTCCGGGCCGTCGTAAAACGTCAGCAGAACTCAGGACTGATTAGGCAGGATCCAGGCGGTACCTCTGTCGGTTCTCCTCCCCGGAACAGAGCGGGGGGCAAAGAGCGAGCAGTGTTCGCCCGCCGCCGCGCTGCTCGCTCTCCGCTGAACCGCCGCTCTCCGCGGCTCTCCCTCCTGTTCCATCAGCCCGGTGACGATGTCCTCCCGACCACAGAGCAGGTTTAATCCTGTTTGAACAGGATGCCCCGCAGACACCCTTCGGTCCCGTCAGCGGACTGAGCCGGTGTCGCCGTCTCAACGGGAGGTGTTCCTCTGTTCCCACGGCGACGGCCGCTCTCTCCCGCTTCCCCAATCGAGGATGAACGCTCTCCTGAGGAAGAGGAGGGGGGGGGCGTGTTTAAGGGCTTTAGGTGAGGGGCCCCTTAAGGGGACGCTGAGTGGGGCTTTGAAGGGAGGTGGATGCTGTGGTTAGGTGGGTGGGGTCTTTAGGTGGGTGGAGTCTTTAGGTGGGTGGGGTCTTTAGGTGGGTGGAGTCTTTAGGTGGGTGGAGTCTTTAGGTGGGTGGGGTCGTTAGGTGGGTGGAGTCAGTAGGTGGGTGGGGTCTTTAGGTGGGTGGGGTCAGTTGGTGGGTGGAGTCAGTAGGTGGGTGGAGTCAGTAGGTGGGTGGAGTCTTTAGGTGGGTGGTGTTTATAATGGTAGGGAAGGGAGTGTTGTGTTAAGGAGGTTGTCTCCTAAAGGTGGTGTTGTGTTTAGGTGTTGTTGTGTGTTAAGGAGGTTGTCTCCTAAAGGTGTTGTTGTGTTAAGGTGTGTTGTGTTAAGGAGGTTGTCTCCTAAAGGTGGTGTTGTGTTTAGGTGTGTTGTGTTAAGGAGGTTGTCTCCTAAAGGTGTTTGTTGTGTTAAGGTGTGTTGTGTTAAGGAGGTTGTCTCCTAAAGGTGGTGTTGTGTTTTAGGTGTGTTGTGTTAAGGAGGGGTTGTCTCCTAAAGGGGTGTGTTGTGTTAGGTGTGTTGTGTTAAGGAGGTTGTCTCCTAAAGGTGGTGTTGTGTTTAGGTGTGTTGTGTTAAGGAGGTTGTCTCCTAAAGGTGGTGTTGTGTTTTAGGTGTGTTGTGTTAAGGAGGTTGTCTCCTAAAGGTGGTGTTGTGTTAAGGTGTGTTGTGTTAAGGAGGTTGTCTCCTAAAGGTGGCGTGTGTTTCAGTGCTCTTTGAAGGAGGTATCAGGGTGATGGGGGGGGGGCATTCTGCAGTGTTTCCCGCAGAGGCGGTGCTCGGGCGCCGTAGGGAGATATGGAGCGGTGTAGGTCATATCAGGTCGTATCATGAACCAGTCATTCAGCGTCACCACAAGAAGACTCGCCTGATAAAGTGCATCCACCAGCACAGATGTGTGAACAGCAGTACAAAGACTCATGTTCCTCCCTCCCTCCTCTCATCCTCCCCCTCCTCTTCCTCCCCCTCCTCTTCCTCCCCCTTCTCTTCCTCCCCCTACCTCTTCCTCCCCCTCCTCTTCCTCCCCCCTCCTCTTCCTCCCCCTTCTCTTCCTCCCCCTCCTCTTCCTCCCCTCCTCTTCCTCCCCCTCCTCTTCCTCCCCCTTCTCTTCCTCTCTTCCTCCCGATTCTGCCCATCTCTCTTTCATCGTTTTCTTCTTTCACAGAAACACAGACGCGTACACACACACACACACACACACAACACACACACACACACACACACACACACACAAACAGACACAAAGACAGACAGACAGACAGACAGACAGACTCACACACACACACACATACACTGACAGACAGACAGACAGACAGAAGGACATACGCACACACAGACGGACAAACATAGCAGTCCCTCCAGAAAAATGCTGCGTTTTTTTGTGATTGTTGCGGCCCAAAAATCCTTGATTATGTGGCACGTTGTCTTAAAAAAATGCGATGAAATATGCGGCATATTTATGCAATTCTATGCGATGAAATTGCGGGAGCTTGCAAAAATTGCAGCTTTTCAATGACATTCACGTCCCGTAATTACGTCACTTCATAACAATGGCTGCTCTTGTGTGAAGTAAACGCAACATTTTTCAACTTTCTGCTAAGATATATGTGACTTTTTTTAAACGAAAATGCAGGGATTATGAAATCATGCAAGCCCCGCATATTTTGCGCGGAAATCGGCAATTTATGCGGTAAAAGTGCAGCATATTTGAAAAAATGCGGCCCCGCATGAATATGCGGACTTTGGCTGATTATGCGTTGAATTATGTGATCACATAATCACGTTTTTCTGGAGGGACTGACATACATACAGATTGACACACACACACACACACACACACAAAGACACCCACCCACACACACTCACACACATACACACACGTTGTCACAGAGTTGCCTACCTTGCGTCATGGTGGTCTACTTCCTGCTTGGCTTTCATCTTCGGCGTCCTTTGAAGCGCCACACTTTACTGATCACCTCCGAACCAGTGAGGTCCCCTCTCTCTCTCTCTCCCCCCTCTCTCTCCCTCTCCCTCTCTCCT
>NW_027641673.1:0-113000 GCF_949987615.1 Pollachius pollachius
GGCGCTGACCGGACGGACCGCTCTCCGTCCCTGGCCAGCTCTGTATCCCTCTTTTCCTCCTTGTCCTTCCCCTTTTCCCCTCCCCCCCGCTGCCCCCCTCCCACCCCCCCTCCCTTCCTCCCCCCCTCCTCTGTCCCGGCCCCCCTTCCCTCCTCCCCCCTTCCCCCTCCCCCTCCCTCCCTTTCCCCTCCCCTCCTCCCCCTCCCCCCGACCCCACCCTCTCCCCCTCCCCCTGCAGGCTCTCGGCCCCCTCCGGCTACGCCCTTGCCGCGGAGGACGGCGCGCACCTCTGGCTTGGCTGGGCGCCGGACCCTCACCACGCCCCTTCAGACGGCTCCGGCTTCTTCTGGCACGACACCCCCCAATGGGTTTGCCCGGACCAGCACTCGTCGGGACGCTGTCCCCACCGACACTCCCCTTGGCTCCACCCGCACCCGGCTGGCCTTCGACCTTCCAGCTGACGGCGTCACCCCGGACACGCCCACCAGGAGGTCCACGAGACACGTCGCAGCACTCACCGACCAACGGGGACCGGTCCAGAGTCTGCTGCGTTTTGGTCCTATTGCAGCTTACACACCATGCCTACCTGCTAGAGTTTCCACCAGACGCATTGCTGCTCTCGAGAAGAGAACGAAGCGGGCGATCAAGGGCAAGTACGTTATGAATGTGGGGGTGGGTCGGAGATTCCGGGATGTTGTGTGATGATGGCCTGTGCACTCGACGTTGCCGCCTTCGGCGGCGCCGTCTTTAATATTGTACCTAACCCGCCCGTGCCTCCTATCGACTCCTCGGATCTCCTTCCCTCCCCACCAACACATGGGCACGCGAGTCCGGCCGGACCGCTCTCAACATGAACTGCACCACCTTCGTCATCATCGTCGTCGTTGTCACCGGACATCTACGACCTGTTCCCCTATAGGGTTGATGATTTTTGTTGTGTGTTTTAGTGTTCTTGTTGTTGCCCGTCATCCGTTCACCCTGTTTACACTTGAAGGTTCGTGTATACTGTGGTTTTGTTTCTCCCATGTGGTCCCGTGTGTTCCTCCCCGAGCTGTAGGTGTTTTCCCCTTCGTGTGCCCCTCTCCTTTCTCCCTCAGAGACGTGCCCCTTGCCCCGGCCCTCGCCCCTTCCCCGTCCCGCCCTGCCAACCCCTTTTGTCCCCGCCCTCGTCCGGGCCCTCACCTTAACCACTCCCTCCCCTGGCCCTCACCTTAACCACTCCCTCCCCTGGCCCTCACCCTAACCACTTTCCCCCCCCTGGCCCTTACCCTAACCACTCCCTCCCCTGGCCCTTACCCTAACCACTCCCTCCCCTGGCCCTTACCCTAACCACTCCCTCCCCTGGCCCTTACCCTAACCACTCCCTCCCCTGGCCCTTACCTTAACCATTCCCTCCACTGGCCCTTACCTTAACCATTCCCTCCCCTGGCCCTAACCTTAACCGTCCCTCCCTCTCTTGGCCCTTACCTTAGCCGTCCCCCCTCCCCTGGCCCTGACCCCTGACCCTGTTTTGGCCCTTACCCTAACCACTCCCTCGCCTGGCCCTACCTCTGCCCCTCTATTTGGCCTTGGCCCCTCTAAATTTGCCCCCCTTTCGGATCCCCCCTGCCACCGTTTTCACGTCTCTCTCGATTGGTCTGACCCCACACCATTCCTCTGAATGTTGCACATTATTTAACCCTGTTTATTGAGGTGATATGCTATTATTCTGTTGTTTTTCGTGTGTGTGTGCGTCTGCCTTTCGTTTATTTTGTTTTATTTTATTTATTTATTTATTTTATTTATTGTTTATAATTAATTTCGTTTAATGTATTCGTTTATGTCCTCATGGTACTGTCGTTTACATTATTTACTACCCCTGAATGCGTTGTGTGTTTGTTTCCCCATTCATTCCGACTGCCACCTGCATCGGTCTATTTGGCGTCACCTGTTGGTAATTCTACCTCATTGTGTCAATTCAAAGATGTTTTTCAATCCTGGTCTCTGATTGGTCCCCCACTCCCGGGCGGCCGTCTTTGTTTATGACATGTGACACACTATATCCCGCCCCCCGTGCACGGCTCTGATTGGTTCAGGGTCGTGCTGAGACCACGGTTCCTTTTCCTCCCCTGTTTTCTGTTTACGCATTTTTAATGTGTGCGTGCGCACCCTCCCGTCATTTGTCACCACGGCTCGTTTGGAATGGATATATTCACGGTTTGTTTTTGCAATTATTTGTACCTGATGAAGTCACTTTAGTGACGAAACGTCGTACCTGCTTGCACAGATAGAAAAATCAATAAATACGGATTTTCTATCGGACCACACTTTCCTTTTTTGAAACCTTCCGATCGTTTTTTTAAAAACGTAACTCGTACTATGCCTCCCCCGAGCCACCATGACGAATGGACCGTGGTCCACCGCGGACGACGCCAGCCCAGGACACGGGACCCTTCTGACATCCCCTCGCTGGTTAGTTTACCCTTTGGGCCCGTACAAACTATGAGACGCTCCTATGCGTCGGTCGCAGACCCTTACCGTCGCGACTGGGTTCCCCGTGACCCCTCTCCCCGGGGTTGGGCTGCCCCCACACGGCCCGCTAGGCACCGATCCCCCTCTGGGTCGGCCCGCTATCCCCCTCCGTTCCAGCCCCGGGCCTACCGGCCCGCGCCTTCGCCGTGCCGCGATGAGCGCCGCCGCCGCGGAGCTAACGCCCGCCCGGCCTTCCGCCCTGCCGTCCAGGACCGAGGCTTCCCCGCCGGTGCTCCGCTACCCCGCCGCCAGGTACCCTCCCGTCCTGGTCCCAGGCCCCGTGCCCGTCCTCCTCCTCCCCACCGTCCCGGACCTTCGGAGGCCGCCGCCGCGCGCTCGGGGCCTGCGCGTCTACCGCCGGCGCGCGTTAGGCCTCAGGCCCCCGACGTCCCGCGGTCTACGGACCCGGACTTCGCTCTGAAAAACAGACTGATCCTCGCTGCCATCAAGGCGGTCCATCACCTGACCAACGCCACCGGTCCCGAGCCCCTCCATGTTATATCAAGACTCACTGGCTCCCTGACGGCCTCCATCCGCCCCGCCGTCCCCAACGCCGCCACCCTGTCCCTCATAGAGGGTAACGCACGCAACTGGGCCCACACCACCACCATGATACTCCGGGACCACTACAAGACCACCGTGGTGGAGAAGGTCAGTGCCCTCTCCCGTCTTGCCGACCCTGCCTGGCACCGCAACTTTGAGGTGGCCGCCTCCTGGGCCGGTCGACAGTTCGGACGCCGCCTGCGACAGGAGACCCTGGACAGCCTCCGCTCCGACCTCCGGCGTGAGCTTGACGACCCGGGTCTGGTGGACGGCTCCCTGCCCCTCTCCGGCCTGCCGCCTCCCTCCCCGTCTCCCGCCGCGCTTCCCTCCGCCTTCCAGCTCTCTGGATTCGACCCCGGGACCCAGGACGGCGCTGACCGGACGGACCGCTCTCCGTCCCTGGCCAGCTCTGTATCCCTCTTTTCCTCCTTGTCCTTCCCCTTTTCCCCTCCCCCCCGCTGCCCCCCTCCCACCCCCCCTCCCTTCCTCCCCCCCTCCTCTGTCCCGGCCCCCCTTCCCTCCTCCCCCCTTCCCCCTCCCCCTCCCTCCCTTTCCCCTCCCCTCCTCCCCCTCCCCCCGACCCCACCCTCTCCCCCTCCCCCTGCAGGCTCTCGGCCCCCTCCGGCTACGCCCTTGCCGCGGAGGACGGCGCGCACCTCTGGCTTGGCTGGGCGCCGGACCCTCACCACGCCCCTTCAGACGGCTCCGGCTTCTTCTGGCACGACACCCCCCAATGGGTTTGCCCGGACCAGCACTCGTCGGGACGCTGTCCCCACCGACACTCCCCTTGGCTCCACCCGCACCCGGCTGGCCTTCGACCTTCCAGCTGACGGCGTCACCCCGGACACGCCCACCAGGAGGTCCACGAGACACGTCGCAGCACTCACCGACCAACGGGGACCGGTCCAGAGTCTGCTGCGTTTTGGTCCTATTGCAGCTTACACACCATGCCTACCTGCTAGAGTTTCCACCAGACGCATTGCTGCTCTCGAGAAGAGAACGAAGCGGGCGATCAAGGGCAAGTACGTTATGAATGTGGGGGTGGGTCGGAGATTCCGGGATGTTGTGTGATGATGGCCTGTGCACTCGACGTTGCCGCCTTCGGCGGCGCCGTCTTTAATATTGTACCTAACCCGCCCGTGCCTCCTATCGACTCCTCGGATCTCCTTCCCTCCCCACCAACACATGGGCACGCGAGTCCGGCCGGACCGCTCTCAACATGAACTGCACCACCTTCGTCATCATCGTCGTCGTTGTCACCGGACATCTACGACCTGTTCCCCTATAGGGTTGATGATTTTTGTTGTGTGTTTTAGTGTTCTTGTTGTTGCCCGTCATCCGTTCACCCTGTTTACACTTGAAGGTTCGTGTATACTGTGGTTTTGTTTCTCCCATGTGGTCCCGTGTGTTCCTCCCCGAGCTGTAGGTGTTTTCCCCTTCGTGTGCCCCTCTCCTTTCTCCCTCAGAGACGTGCCCCTTGCCCCGGCCCTCGCCCCTTCCCCGTCCCGCCCTGCCAACCCCTTTTGTCCCCGCCCTCGTCCGGGCCCTCACCTTAACCACTCCCTCCCCTGGCCCTCACCTTAACCACTCCCTCCCCTGGCCCTCACCCTAACCACTTTCCCCCCCCTGGCCCTTACCCTAACCACTCCCTCCCCTGGCCCTTACCCTAACCACTCCCTCCCCTGGCCCTTACCCTAACCACTCCCTCCCCTGGCCCTTACCCTAACCACTCCCTCCCCTGGCCCTTACCTTAACCATTCCCTCCACTGGCCCTTACCTTAACCATTCCCTCCCCTGGCCCTAACCTTAACCGTCCCTCCCTCTCTTGGCCCTTACCTTAGCCGTCCCCCCTCCCCTGGCCCTGACCCCTGACCCTGTTTTGGCCCTTACCCTAACCACTCCCTCGCCTGGCCCTACCTCTGCCCCTCTATTTGGCCTTGGCCCCTCTAAATTTGCCCCCCTTTCGGATCCCCCCTGCCACCGTTTTCACGTCTCTCTCGATTGGTCTGACCCCACACCATTCCTCTGAATGTTGCACATTATTTAACCCTGTTTATTGAGGTGATATGCTATTATTCTGTTGTTTTTCGTGTGTGTGTGCGTCTGCCTTTCGTTTATTTTGTTTTATTTTATTTATTTATTTATTTTATTTATTGTTTATAATTAATTTCGTTTAATGTATTCGTTTATGTCCTCATGGTACTGTCGTTTACATTATTTACTACCCCTGAATGCGTTGTGTGTTTGTTTCCCCATTCATTCCGACTGCCACCTGCATCGGTCTATTTGGCGTCACCTGTTGGTAATTCTACCTCATTGTGTCAATTCAAAGATGTTTTTCAATCCTGGTCTCTGATTGGTCCCCCACTCCCGGGCGGCCGTCTTTGTTTATGACATGTGACACACTATATCCCGCCCCCCGTGCACGGCTCTGATTGGTTCAGGGTCGTGCTGAGACCACGGTTCCTTTTCCTCCCCTGTTTTCTGTTTACGCATTTTTAATGTGTGCGTGCGCACCCTCCCGTCATTTGTCACCACGGCTCGTTTGGAATGGATATATTCACGGTTTGTTTTTGCAATTATTTGTACCTGATGAAGTCACTTTAGTGACGAAACGTCGTACCTGCTTGCACAGATAGAAAAATCAATAAATACGGATTTTCTATCGGACCACACTTTCCTTTTTTGAAACCTTCCGATCGTTTTTTTAAAAACGTAACTCGTACTATGCCTCCCCCGAGCCACCATGACGAATGGACCGTGGTCCACCGCGGACGACGCCAGCCCAGGACACGGGACCCTTCTGACATCCCCTCGCTGGTTAGTTTACCCTTTGGGCCCGTACAAACTATGAGACGCTCCTATGCGTCGGTCGCAGACCCTTACCGTCGCGACTGGGTTCCCCGTGACCCCTCTCCCCGGGGTTGGGCTGCCCCCACACGGCCCGCTAGGCACCGATCCCCCTCTGGGTCGGCCCGCTATCCCCCTCCGTTCCAGCCCCGGGCCTACCGGCCCGCGCCTTCGCCGTGCCGCGATGAGCGCCGCCGCCGCGGAGCTAACGCCCGCCCGGCCTTCCGCCCTGCCGTCCAGGACCGAGGCTTCCCCGCCGGTGCTCCGCTACCCCGCCGCCAGGTACCCTCCCGTCCTGGTCCCAGGCCCCGTGCCCGTCCTCCTCCTCCCCACCGTCCCGGACCTTCGGAGGCCGCCGCCGCGCGCTCGGGGCCTGCGCGTCTACCGCCGGCGCGCGTTAGGCCTCAGGCCCCCGACGTCCCGCGGTCTACGGACCCGGACTTCGCTCTGAAAAACAGACTGATCCTCGCTGCCATCAAGGCGGTCCATCACCTGACCAACGCCACCGGTCCCGAGCCCCTCCATGTTATATCAAGACTCACTGGCTCCCTGACGGCCTCCATCCGCCCCGCCGTCCCCAACGCCGCCACCCTGTCCCTCATAGAGGGTAACGCACGCAACTGGGCCCACACCACCACCATGATACTCCGGGACCACTACAAGACCACCGTGGTGGAGAAGGTCAGTGCCCTCTCCCGTCTTGCCGACCCTGCCTGGCACCGCAACTTTGAGGTGGCCGCCTCCTGGGCCGGTCGACAGTTCGGACGCCGCCTGCGACAGGAGACCCTGGACAGCCTCCGCTCCGACCTCCGGCGTGAGCTTGACGACCCGGGTCTGGTGGACGGCTCCCTGCCCCTCTCCGGCCTGCCGCCTCCCTCCCCGTCTCCCGCCGCGCTTCCCTCCGCCTTCCAGCTCTCTGGATTCGACCCCGGGACCCAGGACGGCGCTGACCGGACGGACCGCTCTCCGTCCCTGGCCAGCTCTGTATCCCTCTTTTCCTCCTTGTCCTTCCCCTTTTCCCCTCCCCCCCGCTGCCCCCCTCCCACCCCCCCTCCCTTCCTCCCCCCCTCCTCTGTCCCGGCCCCCCTTCCCTCCTCCCCCCTTCCCCCTCCCCCTCCCTCCCTTTCCCCTCCCCTCCTCCCCCTCCCCCCGACCCCACCCTCTCCCCCTCCCCCTGCAGGCTCTCGGCCCCCTCCGGCTACGCCCTTGCCGCGGAGGACGGCGCGCACCTCTGGCTTGGCTGGGCGCCGGACCCTCACCACGCCCCTTCAGACGGCTCCGGCTTCTTCTGGCACGACACCCCCCAATGGGTTTGCCCGGACCAGCACTCGTCGGGACGCTGTCCCCACCGACACTCCCCTTGGCTCCACCCGCACCCGGCTGGCCTTCGACCTTCCAGCTGACGGCGTCACCCCGGACACGCCCACCAGGAGGTCCACGAGACACGTCGCAGCACTCACCGACCAACGGGGACCGGTCCAGAGTCTGCTGCGTTTTGGTCCTATTGCAGCTTACACACCATGCCTACCTGCTAGAGTTTCCACCAGACGCATTGCTGCTCTCGAGAAGAGAACGAAGCGGGCGATCAAGGGCAAGTACGTTATGAATGTGGGGGTGGGTCGGAGATTCCGGGATGTTGTGTGATGATGGCCTGTGCACTCGACGTTGCCGCCTTCGGCGGCGCCGTCTTTAATATTGTACCTAACCCGCCCGTGCCTCCTATCGACTCCTCGGATCTCCTTCCCTCCCCACCAACACATGGGCACGCGAGTCCGGCCGGACCGCTCTCAACATGAACTGCACCACCTTCGTCATCATCGTCGTCGTTGTCACCGGACATCTACGACCTGTTCCCCTATAGGGTTGATGATTTTTGTTGTGTGTTTTAGTGTTCTTGTTGTTGCCCGTCATCCGTTCACCCTGTTTACACTTGAAGGTTCGTGTATACTGTGGTTTTGTTTCTCCCATGTGGTCCCGTGTGTTCCTCCCCGAGCTGTAGGTGTTTTCCCCTTCGTGTGCCCCTCTCCTTTCTCCCTCAGAGACGTGCCCCTTGCCCCGGCCCTCGCCCCTTCCCCGTCCCGCCCTGCCAACCCCTTTTGTCCCCGCCCTCGTCCGGGCCCTCACCTTAACCACTCCCTCCCCTGGCCCTCACCTTAACCACTCCCTCCCCTGGCCCTCACCCTAACCACTTTCCCCCCCCTGGCCCTTACCCTAACCACTCCCTCCCCTGGCCCTTACCCTAACCACTCCCTCCCCTGGCCCTTACCCTAACCACTCCCTCCCCTGGCCCTTACCCTAACCACTCCCTCCCCTGGCCCTTACCTTAACCATTCCCTCCACTGGCCCTTACCTTAACCATTCCCTCCCCTGGCCCTAACCTTAACCGTCCCTCCCTCTCTTGGCCCTTACCTTAGCCGTCCCCCCTCCCCTGGCCCTGACCCCTGACCCTGTTTTGGCCCTTACCCTAACCACTCCCTCGCCTGGCCCTACCTCTGCCCCTCTATTTGGCCTTGGCCCCTCTAAATTTGCCCCCCTTTCGGATCCCCCCTGCCACCGTTTTCACGTCTCTCTCGATTGGTCTGACCCCACACCATTCCTCTGAATGTTGCACATTATTTAACCCTGTTTATTGAGGTGATATGCTATTATTCTGTTGTTTTTCGTGTGTGTGTGCGTCTGCCTTTCGTTTATTTTGTTTTATTTTATTTATTTATTTATTTTATTTATTGTTTATAATTAATTTCGTTTAATGTATTCGTTTATGTCCTCATGGTACTGTCGTTTACATTATTTACTACCCCTGAATGCGTTGTGTGTTTGTTTCCCCATTCATTCCGACTGCCACCTGCATCGGTCTATTTGGCGTCACCTGTTGGTAATTCTACCTCATTGTGTCAATTCAAAGATGTTTTTCAATCCTGGTCTCTGATTGGTCCCCCACTCCCGGGCGGCCGTCTTTGTTTATGACATGTGACACACTATATCCCGCCCCCCGTGCACGGCTCTGATTGGTTCAGGGTCGTGCTGAGACCACGGTTCCTTTTCCTCCCCTGTTTTCTGTTTACGCATTTTTAATGTGTGCGTGCGCACCCTCCCGTCATTTGTCACCACGGCTCGTTTGGAATGGATATATTCACGGTTTGTTTTTGCAATTATTTGTACCTGATGAAGTCACTTTAGTGACGAAACGTCGTACCTGCTTGCACAGATAGAAAAATCAATAAATACGGATTTTCTATCGGACCACACTTTCCTTTTTTGAAACCTTCCGATCGTTTTTTTAAAAACGTAACTCGTACTATGCCTCCCCCGAGCCACCATGACGAATGGACCGTGGTCCACCGCGGACGACGCCAGCCCAGGACACGGGACCCTTCTGACATCCCCTCGCTGGTTAGTTTACCCTTTGGGCCCGTACAAACTATGAGACGCTCCTATGCGTCGGTCGCAGACCCTTACCGTCGCGACTGGGTTCCCCGTGACCCCTCTCCCCGGGGTTGGGCTGCCCCCACACGGCCCGCTAGGCACCGATCCCCCTCTGGGTCGGCCCGCTATCCCCCTCCGTTCCAGCCCCGGGCCTACCGGCCCGCGCCTTCGCCGTGCCGCGATGAGCGCCGCCGCCGCGGAGCTAACGCCCGCCCGGCCTTCCGCCCTGCCGTCCAGGACCGAGGCTTCCCCGCCGGTGCTCCGCTACCCCGCCGCCAGGTACCCTCCCGTCCTGGTCCCAGGCCCCGTGCCCGTCCTCCTCCTCCCCACCGTCCCGGACCTTCGGAGGCCGCCGCCGCGCGCTCGGGGCCTGCGCGTCTACCGCCGGCGCGCGTTAGGCCTCAGGCCCCCGACGTCCCGCGGTCTACGGACCCGGACTTCGCTCTGAAAAACAGACTGATCCTCGCTGCCATCAAGGCGGTCCATCACCTGACCAACGCCACCGGTCCCGAGCCCCTCCATGTTATATCAAGACTCACTGGCTCCCTGACGGCCTCCATCCGCCCCGCCGTCCCCAACGCCGCCACCCTGTCCCTCATAGAGGGTAACGCACGCAACTGGGCCCACACCACCACCATGATACTCCGGGACCACTACAAGACCACCGTGGTGGAGAAGGTCAGTGCCCTCTCCCGTCTTGCCGACCCTGCCTGGCACCGCAACTTTGAGGTGGCCGCCTCCTGGGCCGGTCGACAGTTCGGACGCCGCCTGCGACAGGAGACCCTGGACAGCCTCCGCTCCGACCTCCGGCGTGAGCTTGACGACCCGGGTCTGGTGGACGGCTCCCTGCCCCTCTCCGGCCTGCCGCCTCCCTCCCCGTCTCCCGCCGCGCTTCCCTCCGCCTTCCAGCTCTCTGGATTCGACCCCGGGACCCAGGACGGCGCTGACCGGACGGACCGCTCTCCGTCCCTGGCCAGCTCTGTATCCCTCTTTTCCTCCTTGTCCTTCCCCTTTTCCCCTCCCCCCCGCTGCCCCCCTCCCACCCCCCCTCCCTTCCTCCCCCCCTCCTCTGTCCCGGCCCCCCTTCCCTCCTCCCCCCTTCCCCCTCCCCCTCCCTCCCTTTCCCCTCCCCTCCTCCCCCTCCCCCCGACCCCACCCTCTCCCCCTCCCCCTGCAGGCTCTCGGCCCCCTCCGGCTACGCCCTTGCCGCGGAGGACGGCGCGCACCTCTGGCTTGGCTGGGCGCCGGACCCTCACCACGCCCCTTCAGACGGCTCCGGCTTCTTCTGGCACGACACCCCCCAATGGGTTTGCCCGGACCAGCACTCGTCGGGACGCTGTCCCCACCGACACTCCCCTTGGCTCCACCCGCACCCGGCTGGCCTTCGACCTTCCAGCTGACGGCGTCACCCCGGACACGCCCACCAGGAGGTCCACGAGACACGTCGCAGCACTCACCGACCAACGGGGACCGGTCCAGAGTCTGCTGCGTTTTGGTCCTATTGCAGCTTACACACCATGCCTACCTGCTAGAGTTTCCACCAGACGCATTGCTGCTCTCGAGAAGAGAACGAAGCGGGCGATCAAGGGCAAGTACGTTATGAATGTGGGGGTGGGTCGGAGATTCCGGGATGTTGTGTGATGATGGCCTGTGCACTCGACGTTGCCGCCTTCGGCGGCGCCGTCTTTAATATTGTACCTAACCCGCCCGTGCCTCCTATCGACTCCTCGGATCTCCTTCCCTCCCCACCAACACATGGGCACGCGAGTCCGGCCGGACCGCTCTCAACATGAACTGCACCACCTTCGTCATCATCGTCGTCGTTGTCACCGGACATCTACGACCTGTTCCCCTATAGGGTTGATGATTTTTGTTGTGTGTTTTAGTGTTCTTGTTGTTGCCCGTCATCCGTTCACCCTGTTTACACTTGAAGGTTCGTGTATACTGTGGTTTTGTTTCTCCCATGTGGTCCCGTGTGTTCCTCCCCGAGCTGTAGGTGTTTTCCCCTTCGTGTGCCCCTCTCCTTTCTCCCTCAGAGACGTGCCCCTTGCCCCGGCCCTCGCCCCTTCCCCGTCCCGCCCTGCCAACCCCTTTTGTCCCCGCCCTCGTCCGGGCCCTCACCTTAACCACTCCCTCCCCTGGCCCTCACCTTAACCACTCCCTCCCCTGGCCCTCACCCTAACCACTTTCCCCCCCCTGGCCCTTACCCTAACCACTCCCTCCCCTGGCCCTTACCCTAACCACTCCCTCCCCTGGCCCTTACCCTAACCACTCCCTCCCCTGGCCCTTACCCTAACCACTCCCTCCCCTGGCCCTTACCTTAACCATTCCCTCCACTGGCCCTTACCTTAACCATTCCCTCCCCTGGCCCTAACCTTAACCGTCCCTCCCTCTCTTGGCCCTTACCTTAGCCGTCCCCCCTCCCCTGGCCCTGACCCCTGACCCTGTTTTGGCCCTTACCCTAACCACTCCCTCGCCTGGCCCTACCTCTGCCCCTCTATTTGGCCTTGGCCCCTCTAAATTTGCCCCCCTTTCGGATCCCCCCTGCCACCGTTTTCACGTCTCTCTCGATTGGTCTGACCCCACACCATTCCTCTGAATGTTGCACATTATTTAACCCTGTTTATTGAGGTGATATGCTATTATTCTGTTGTTTTTCGTGTGTGTGTGCGTCTGCCTTTCGTTTATTTTGTTTTATTTTATTTATTTATTTATTTTATTTATTGTTTATAATTAATTTCGTTTAATGTATTCGTTTATGTCCTCATGGTACTGTCGTTTACATTATTTACTACCCCTGAATGCGTTGTGTGTTTGTTTCCCCATTCATTCCGACTGCCACCTGCATCGGTCTATTTGGCGTCACCTGTTGGTAATTCTACCTCATTGTGTCAATTCAAAGATGTTTTTCAATCCTGGTCTCTGATTGGTCCCCCACTCCCGGGCGGCCGTCTTTGTTTATGACATGTGACACACTATATCCCGCCCCCCGTGCACGGCTCTGATTGGTTCAGGGTCGTGCTGAGACCACGGTTCCTTTTCCTCCCCTGTTTTCTGTTTACGCATTTTTAATGTGTGCGTGCGCACCCTCCCGTCATTTGTCACCACGGCTCGTTTGGAATGGATATATTCACGGTTTGTTTTTGCAATTATTTGTACCTGATGAAGTCACTTTAGTGACGAAACGTCGTACCTGCTTGCACAGATAGAAAAATCAATAAATACGGATTTTCTATCGGACCACACTTTCCTTTTTTGAAACCTTCCGATCGTTTTTTTAAAAACGTAACTCGTACTATGCCTCCCCCGAGCCACCATGACGAATGGACCGTGGTCCACCGCGGACGACGCCAGCCCAGGACACGGGACCCTTCTGACATCCCCTCGCTGGTTAGTTTACCCTTTGGGCCCGTACAAACTATGAGACGCTCCTATGCGTCGGTCGCAGACCCTTACCGTCGCGACTGGGTTCCCCGTGACCCCTCTCCCCGGGGTTGGGCTGCCCCCACACGGCCCGCTAGGCACCGATCCCCCTCTGGGTCGGCCCGCTATCCCCCTCCGTTCCAGCCCCGGGCCTACCGGCCCGCGCCTTCGCCGTGCCGCGATGAGCGCCGCCGCCGCGGAGCTAACGCCCGCCCGGCCTTCCGCCCTGCCGTCCAGGACCGAGGCTTCCCCGCCGGTGCTCCGCTACCCCGCCGCCAGGTACCCTCCCGTCCTGGTCCCAGGCCCCGTGCCCGTCCTCCTCCTCCCCACCGTCCCGGACCTTCGGAGGCCGCCGCCGCGCGCTCGGGGCCTGCGCGTCTACCGCCGGCGCGCGTTAGGCCTCAGGCCCCCGACGTCCCGCGGTCTACGGACCCGGACTTCGCTCTGAAAAACAGACTGATCCTCGCTGCCATCAAGGCGGTCCATCACCTGACCAACGCCACCGGTCCCGAGCCCCTCCATGTTATATCAAGACTCACTGGCTCCCTGACGGCCTCCATCCGCCCCGCCGTCCCCAACGCCGCCACCCTGTCCCTCATAGAGGGTAACGCACGCAACTGGGCCCACACCACCACCATGATACTCCGGGACCACTACAAGACCACCGTGGTGGAGAAGGTCAGTGCCCTCTCCCGTCTTGCCGACCCTGCCTGGCACCGCAACTTTGAGGTGGCCGCCTCCTGGGCCGGTCGACAGTTCGGACGCCGCCTGCGACAGGAGACCCTGGACAGCCTCCGCTCCGACCTCCGGCGTGAGCTTGACGACCCGGGTCTGGTGGACGGCTCCCTGCCCCTCTCCGGCCTGCCGCCTCCCTCCCCGTCTCCCGCCGCGCTTCCCTCCGCCTTCCAGCTCTCTGGATTCGACCCCGGGACCCAGGACGGCGCTGACCGGACGGACCGCTCTCCGTCCCTGGCCAGCTCTGTATCCCTCTTTTCCTCCTTGTCCTTCCCCTTTTCCCCTCCCCCCCGCTGCCCCCCTCCCACCCCCCCTCCCTTCCTCCCCCCCTCCTCTGTCCCGGCCCCCCTTCCCTCCTCCCCCCTTCCCCCTCCCCCTCCCTCCCTTTCCCCTCCCCTCCTCCCCCTCCCCCCGACCCCACCCTCTCCCCCTCCCCCTGCAGGCTCTCGGCCCCCTCCGGCTACGCCCTTGCCGCGGAGGACGGCGCGCACCTCTGGCTTGGCTGGGCGCCGGACCCTCACCACGCCCCTTCAGACGGCTCCGGCTTCTTCTGGCACGACACCCCCCAATGGGTTTGCCCGGACCAGCACTCGTCGGGACGCTGTCCCCACCGACACTCCCCTTGGCTCCACCCGCACCCGGCTGGCCTTCGACCTTCCAGCTGACGGCGTCACCCCGGACACGCCCACCAGGAGGTCCACGAGACACGTCGCAGCACTCACCGACCAACGGGGACCGGTCCAGAGTCTGCTGCGTTTTGGTCCTATTGCAGCTTACACACCATGCCTACCTGCTAGAGTTTCCACCAGACGCATTGCTGCTCTCGAGAAGAGAACGAAGCGGGCGATCAAGGGCAAGTACGTTATGAATGTGGGGGTGGGTCGGAGATTCCGGGATGTTGTGTGATGATGGCCTGTGCACTCGACGTTGCCGCCTTCGGCGGCGCCGTCTTTAATATTGTACCTAACCCGCCCGTGCCTCCTATCGACTCCTCGGATCTCCTTCCCTCCCCACCAACACATGGGCACGCGAGTCCGGCCGGACCGCTCTCAACATGAACTGCACCACCTTCGTCATCATCGTCGTCGTTGTCACCGGACATCTACGACCTGTTCCCCTATAGGGTTGATGATTTTTGTTGTGTGTTTTAGTGTTCTTGTTGTTGCCCGTCATCCGTTCACCCTGTTTACACTTGAAGGTTCGTGTATACTGTGGTTTTGTTTCTCCCATGTGGTCCCGTGTGTTCCTCCCCGAGCTGTAGGTGTTTTCCCCTTCGTGTGCCCCTCTCCTTTCTCCCTCAGAGACGTGCCCCTTGCCCCGGCCCTCGCCCCTTCCCCGTCCCGCCCTGCCAACCCCTTTTGTCCCCGCCCTCGTCCGGGCCCTCACCTTAACCACTCCCTCCCCTGGCCCTCACCTTAACCACTCCCTCCCCTGGCCCTCACCCTAACCACTTTCCCCCCCCTGGCCCTTACCCTAACCACTCCCTCCCCTGGCCCTTACCCTAACCACTCCCTCCCCTGGCCCTTACCCTAACCACTCCCTCCCCTGGCCCTTACCCTAACCACTCCCTCCCCTGGCCCTTACCTTAACCATTCCCTCCACTGGCCCTTACCTTAACCATTCCCTCCCCTGGCCCTAACCTTAACCGTCCCTCCCTCTCTTGGCCCTTACCTTAGCCGTCCCCCCTCCCCTGGCCCTGACCCCTGACCCTGTTTTGGCCCTTACCCTAACCACTCCCTCGCCTGGCCCTACCTCTGCCCCTCTATTTGGCCTTGGCCCCTCTAAATTTGCCCCCCTTTCGGATCCCCCCTGCCACCGTTTTCACGTCTCTCTCGATTGGTCTGACCCCACACCATTCCTCTGAATGTTGCACATTATTTAACCCTGTTTATTGAGGTGATATGCTATTATTCTGTTGTTTTTCGTGTGTGTGTGCGTCTGCCTTTCGTTTATTTTGTTTTATTTTATTTATTTATTTATTTTATTTATTGTTTATAATTAATTTCGTTTAATGTATTCGTTTATGTCCTCATGGTACTGTCGTTTACATTATTTACTACCCCTGAATGCGTTGTGTGTTTGTTTCCCCATTCATTCCGACTGCCACCTGCATCGGTCTATTTGGCGTCACCTGTTGGTAATTCTACCTCATTGTGTCAATTCAAAGATGTTTTTCAATCCTGGTCTCTGATTGGTCCCCCACTCCCGGGCGGCCGTCTTTGTTTATGACATGTGACACACTATATCCCGCCCCCCGTGCACGGCTCTGATTGGTTCAGGGTCGTGCTGAGACCACGGTTCCTTTTCCTCCCCTGTTTTCTGTTTACGCATTTTTAATGTGTGCGTGCGCACCCTCCCGTCATTTGTCACCACGGCTCGTTTGGAATGGATATATTCACGGTTTGTTTTTGCAATTATTTGTACCTGATGAAGTCACTTTAGTGACGAAACGTCGTACCTGCTTGCACAGATAGAAAAATCAATAAATACGGATTTTCTATCGGACCACACTTTCCTTTTTTGAAACCTTCCGATCGTTTTTTTAAAAACGTAACTCGTACTATGCCTCCCCCGAGCCACCATGACGAATGGACCGTGGTCCACCGCGGACGACGCCAGCCCAGGACACGGGACCCTTCTGACATCCCCTCGCTGGTTAGTTTACCCTTTGGGCCCGTACAAACTATGAGACGCTCCTATGCGTCGGTCGCAGACCCTTACCGTCGCGACTGGGTTCCCCGTGACCCCTCTCCCCGGGGTTGGGCTGCCCCCACACGGCCCGCTAGGCACCGATCCCCCTCTGGGTCGGCCCGCTATCCCCCTCCGTTCCAGCCCCGGGCCTACCGGCCCGCGCCTTCGCCGTGCCGCGATGAGCGCCGCCGCCGCGGAGCTAACGCCCGCCCGGCCTTCCGCCCTGCCGTCCAGGACCGAGGCTTCCCCGCCGGTGCTCCGCTACCCCGCCGCCAGGTACCCTCCCGTCCTGGTCCCAGGCCCCGTGCCCGTCCTCCTCCTCCCCACCGTCCCGGACCTTCGGAGGCCGCCGCCGCGCGCTCGGGGCCTGCGCGTCTACCGCCGGCGCGCGTTAGGCCTCAGGCCCCCGACGTCCCGCGGTCTACGGACCCGGACTTCGCTCTGAAAAACAGACTGATCCTCGCTGCCATCAAGGCGGTCCATCACCTGACCAACGCCACCGGTCCCGAGCCCCTCCATGTTATATCAAGACTCACTGGCTCCCTGACGGCCTCCATCCGCCCCGCCGTCCCCAACGCCGCCACCCTGTCCCTCATAGAGGGTAACGCACGCAACTGGGCCCACACCACCACCATGATACTCCGGGACCACTACAAGACCACCGTGGTGGAGAAGGTCAGTGCCCTCTCCCGTCTTGCCGACCCTGCCTGGCACCGCAACTTTGAGGTGGCCGCCTCCTGGGCCGGTCGACAGTTCGGACGCCGCCTGCGACAGGAGACCCTGGACAGCCTCCGCTCCGACCTCCGGCGTGAGCTTGACGACCCGGGTCTGGTGGACGGCTCCCTGCCCCTCTCCGGCCTGCCGCCTCCCTCCCCGTCTCCCGCCGCGCTTCCCTCCGCCTTCCAGCTCTCTGGATTCGACCCCGGGACCCAGGACGGCGCTGACCGGACGGACCGCTCTCCGTCCCTGGCCAGCTCTGTATCCCTCTTTTCCTCCTTGTCCTTCCCCTTTTCCCCTCCCCCCCGCTGCCCCCCTCCCACCCCCCCTCCCTTCCTCCCCCCCTCCTCTGTCCCGGCCCCCCTTCCCTCCTCCCCCCTTCCCCCTCCCCCTCCCTCCCTTTCCCCTCCCCTCCTCCCCCTCCCCCCGACCCCACCCTCTCCCCCTCCCCCTGCAGGCTCTCGGCCCCCTCCGGCTACGCCCTTGCCGCGGAGGACGGCGCGCACCTCTGGCTTGGCTGGGCGCCGGACCCTCACCACGCCCCTTCAGACGGCTCCGGCTTCTTCTGGCACGACACCCCCCAATGGGTTTGCCCGGACCAGCACTCGTCGGGACGCTGTCCCCACCGACACTCCCCTTGGCTCCACCCGCACCCGGCTGGCCTTCGACCTTCCAGCTGACGGCGTCACCCCGGACACGCCCACCAGGAGGTCCACGAGACACGTCGCAGCACTCACCGACCAACGGGGACCGGTCCAGAGTCTGCTGCGTTTTGGTCCTATTGCAGCTTACACACCATGCCTACCTGCTAGAGTTTCCACCAGACGCATTGCTGCTCTCGAGAAGAGAACGAAGCGGGCGATCAAGGGCAAGTACGTTATGAATGTGGGGGTGGGTCGGAGATTCCGGGATGTTGTGTGATGATGGCCTGTGCACTCGACGTTGCCGCCTTCGGCGGCGCCGTCTTTAATATTGTACCTAACCCGCCCGTGCCTCCTATCGACTCCTCGGATCTCCTTCCCTCCCCACCAACACATGGGCACGCGAGTCCGGCCGGACCGCTCTCAACATGAACTGCACCACCTTCGTCATCATCGTCGTCGTTGTCACCGGACATCTACGACCTGTTCCCCTATAGGGTTGATGATTTTTGTTGTGTGTTTTAGTGTTCTTGTTGTTGCCCGTCATCCGTTCACCCTGTTTACACTTGAAGGTTCGTGTATACTGTGGTTTTGTTTCTCCCATGTGGTCCCGTGTGTTCCTCCCCGAGCTGTAGGTGTTTTCCCCTTCGTGTGCCCCTCTCCTTTCTCCCTCAGAGACGTGCCCCTTGCCCCGGCCCTCGCCCCTTCCCCGTCCCGCCCTGCCAACCCCTTTTGTCCCCGCCCTCGTCCGGGCCCTCACCTTAACCACTCCCTCCCCTGGCCCTCACCTTAACCACTCCCTCCCCTGGCCCTCACCCTAACCACTTTCCCCCCCCTGGCCCTTACCCTAACCACTCCCTCCCCTGGCCCTTACCCTAACCACTCCCTCCCCTGGCCCTTACCCTAACCACTCCCTCCCCTGGCCCTTACCCTAACCACTCCCTCCCCTGGCCCTTACCTTAACCATTCCCTCCACTGGCCCTTACCTTAACCATTCCCTCCCCTGGCCCTAACCTTAACCGTCCCTCCCTCTCTTGGCCCTTACCTTAGCCGTCCCCCCTCCCCTGGCCCTGACCCCTGACCCTGTTTTGGCCCTTACCCTAACCACTCCCTCGCCTGGCCCTACCTCTGCCCCTCTATTTGGCCTTGGCCCCTCTAAATTTGCCCCCCTTTCGGATCCCCCCTGCCACCGTTTTCACGTCTCTCTCGATTGGTCTGACCCCACACCATTCCTCTGAATGTTGCACATTATTTAACCCTGTTTATTGAGGTGATATGCTATTATTCTGTTGTTTTTCGTGTGTGTGTGCGTCTGCCTTTCGTTTATTTTGTTTTATTTTATTTATTTATTTATTTTATTTATTGTTTATAATTAATTTCGTTTAATGTATTCGTTTATGTCCTCATGGTACTGTCGTTTACATTATTTACTACCCCTGAATGCGTTGTGTGTTTGTTTCCCCATTCATTCCGACTGCCACCTGCATCGGTCTATTTGGCGTCACCTGTTGGTAATTCTACCTCATTGTGTCAATTCAAAGATGTTTTTCAATCCTGGTCTCTGATTGGTCCCCCACTCCCGGGCGGCCGTCTTTGTTTATGACATGTGACACACTATATCCCGCCCCCCGTGCACGGCTCTGATTGGTTCAGGGTCGTGCTGAGACCACGGTTCCTTTTCCTCCCCTGTTTTCTGTTTACGCATTTTTAATGTGTGCGTGCGCACCCTCCCGTCATTTGTCACCACGGCTCGTTTGGAATGGATATATTCACGGTTTGTTTTTGCAATTATTTGTACCTGATGAAGTCACTTTAGTGACGAAACGTCGTACCTGCTTGCACAGATAGAAAAATCAATAAATACGGATTTTCTATCGGACCACACTTTCCTTTTTTGAAACCTTCCGATCGTTTTTTTAAAAACGTAACTCGTACTATGCCTCCCCCGAGCCACCATGACGAATGGACCGTGGTCCACCGCGGACGACGCCAGCCCAGGACACGGGACCCTTCTGACATCCCCTCGCTGGTTAGTTTACCCTTTGGGCCCGTACAAACTATGAGACGCTCCTATGCGTCGGTCGCAGACCCTTACCGTCGCGACTGGGTTCCCCGTGACCCCTCTCCCCGGGGTTGGGCTGCCCCCACACGGCCCGCTAGGCACCGATCCCCCTCTGGGTCGGCCCGCTATCCCCCTCCGTTCCAGCCCCGGGCCTACCGGCCCGCGCCTTCGCCGTGCCGCGATGAGCGCCGCCGCCGCGGAGCTAACGCCCGCCCGGCCTTCCGCCCTGCCGTCCAGGACCGAGGCTTCCCCGCCGGTGCTCCGCTACCCCGCCGCCAGGTACCCTCCCGTCCTGGTCCCAGGCCCCGTGCCCGTCCTCCTCCTCCCCACCGTCCCGGACCTTCGGAGGCCGCCGCCGCGCGCTCGGGGCCTGCGCGTCTACCGCCGGCGCGCGTTAGGCCTCAGGCCCCCGACGTCCCGCGGTCTACGGACCCGGACTTCGCTCTGAAAAACAGACTGATCCTCGCTGCCATCAAGGCGGTCCATCACCTGACCAACGCCACCGGTCCCGAGCCCCTCCATGTTATATCAAGACTCACTGGCTCCCTGACGGCCTCCATCCGCCCCGCCGTCCCCAACGCCGCCACCCTGTCCCTCATAGAGGGTAACGCACGCAACTGGGCCCACACCACCACCATGATACTCCGGGACCACTACAAGACCACCGTGGTGGAGAAGGTCAGTGCCCTCTCCCGTCTTGCCGACCCTGCCTGGCACCGCAACTTTGAGGTGGCCGCCTCCTGGGCCGGTCGACAGTTCGGACGCCGCCTGCGACAGGAGACCCTGGACAGCCTCCGCTCCGACCTCCGGCGTGAGCTTGACGACCCGGGTCTGGTGGACGGCTCCCTGCCCCTCTCCGGCCTGCCGCCTCCCTCCCCGTCTCCCGCCGCGCTTCCCTCCGCCTTCCAGCTCTCTGGATTCGACCCCGGGACCCAGGACGGCGCTGACCGGACGGACCGCTCTCCGTCCCTGGCCAGCTCTGTATCCCTCTTTTCCTCCTTGTCCTTCCCCTTTTCCCCTCCCCCCCGCTGCCCCCCTCCCACCCCCCCTCCCTTCCTCCCCCCCTCCTCTGTCCCGGCCCCCCTTCCCTCCTCCCCCCTTCCCCCTCCCCCTCCCTCCCTTTCCCCTCCCCTCCTCCCCCTCCCCCCGACCCCACCCTCTCCCCCTCCCCCTGCAGGCTCTCGGCCCCCTCCGGCTACGCCCTTGCCGCGGAGGACGGCGCGCACCTCTGGCTTGGCTGGGCGCCGGACCCTCACCACGCCCCTTCAGACGGCTCCGGCTTCTTCTGGCACGACACCCCCCAATGGGTTTGCCCGGACCAGCACTCGTCGGGACGCTGTCCCCACCGACACTCCCCTTGGCTCCACCCGCACCCGGCTGGCCTTCGACCTTCCAGCTGACGGCGTCACCCCGGACACGCCCACCAGGAGGTCCACGAGACACGTCGCAGCACTCACCGACCAACGGGGACCGGTCCAGAGTCTGCTGCGTTTTGGTCCTATTGCAGCTTACACACCATGCCTACCTGCTAGAGTTTCCACCAGACGCATTGCTGCTCTCGAGAAGAGAACGAAGCGGGCGATCAAGGGCAAGTACGTTATGAATGTGGGGGTGGGTCGGAGATTCCGGGATGTTGTGTGATGATGGCCTGTGCACTCGACGTTGCCGCCTTCGGCGGCGCCGTCTTTAATATTGTACCTAACCCGCCCGTGCCTCCTATCGACTCCTCGGATCTCCTTCCCTCCCCACCAACACATGGGCACGCGAGTCCGGCCGGACCGCTCTCAACATGAACTGCACCACCTTCGTCATCATCGTCGTCGTTGTCACCGGACATCTACGACCTGTTCCCCTATAGGGTTGATGATTTTTGTTGTGTGTTTTAGTGTTCTTGTTGTTGCCCGTCATCCGTTCACCCTGTTTACACTTGAAGGTTCGTGTATACTGTGGTTTTGTTTCTCCCATGTGGTCCCGTGTGTTCCTCCCCGAGCTGTAGGTGTTTTCCCCTTCGTGTGCCCCTCTCCTTTCTCCCTCAGAGACGTGCCCCTTGCCCCGGCCCTCGCCCCTTCCCCGTCCCGCCCTGCCAACCCCTTTTGTCCCCGCCCTCGTCCGGGCCCTCACCTTAACCACTCCCTCCCCTGGCCCTCACCTTAACCACTCCCTCCCCTGGCCCTCACCCTAACCACTTTCCCCCCCCTGGCCCTTACCCTAACCACTCCCTCCCCTGGCCCTTACCCTAACCACTCCCTCCCCTGGCCCTTACCCTAACCACTCCCTCCCCTGGCCCTTACCCTAACCACTCCCTCCCCTGGCCCTTACCTTAACCATTCCCTCCACTGGCCCTTACCTTAACCATTCCCTCCCCTGGCCCTAACCTTAACCGTCCCTCCCTCTCTTGGCCCTTACCTTAGCCGTCCCCCCTCCCCTGGCCCTGACCCCTGACCCTGTTTTGGCCCTTACCCTAACCACTCCCTCGCCTGGCCCTACCTCTGCCCCTCTATTTGGCCTTGGCCCCTCTAAATTTGCCCCCCTTTCGGATCCCCCCTGCCACCGTTTTCACGTCTCTCTCGATTGGTCTGACCCCACACCATTCCTCTGAATGTTGCACATTATTTAACCCTGTTTATTGAGGTGATATGCTATTATTCTGTTGTTTTTCGTGTGTGTGTGCGTCTGCCTTTCGTTTATTTTGTTTTATTTTATTTATTTATTTATTTTATTTATTGTTTATAATTAATTTCGTTTAATGTATTCGTTTATGTCCTCATGGTACTGTCGTTTACATTATTTACTACCCCTGAATGCGTTGTGTGTTTGTTTCCCCATTCATTCCGACTGCCACCTGCATCGGTCTATTTGGCGTCACCTGTTGGTAATTCTACCTCATTGTGTCAATTCAAAGATGTTTTTCAATCCTGGTCTCTGATTGGTCCCCCACTCCCGGGCGGCCGTCTTTGTTTATGACATGTGACACACTATATCCCGCCCCCCGTGCACGGCTCTGATTGGTTCAGGGTCGTGCTGAGACCACGGTTCCTTTTCCTCCCCTGTTTTCTGTTTACGCATTTTTAATGTGTGCGTGCGCACCCTCCCGTCATTTGTCACCACGGCTCGTTTGGAATGGATATATTCACGGTTTGTTTTTGCAATTATTTGTACCTGATGAAGTCACTTTAGTGACGAAACGTCGTACCTGCTTGCACAGATAGAAAAATCAATAAATACGGATTTTCTATCGGACCACACTTTCCTTTTTTGAAACCTTCCGATCGTTTTTTTAAAAACGTAACTCGTACTATGCCTCCCCCGAGCCACCATGACGAATGGACCGTGGTCCACCGCGGACGACGCCAGCCCAGGACACGGGACCCTTCTGACATCCCCTCGCTGGTTAGTTTACCCTTTGGGCCCGTACAAACTATGAGACGCTCCTATGCGTCGGTCGCAGACCCTTACCGTCGCGACTGGGTTCCCCGTGACCCCTCTCCCCGGGGTTGGGCTGCCCCCACACGGCCCGCTAGGCACCGATCCCCCTCTGGGTCGGCCCGCTATCCCCCTCCGTTCCAGCCCCGGGCCTACCGGCCCGCGCCTTCGCCGTGCCGCGATGAGCGCCGCCGCCGCGGAGCTAACGCCCGCCCGGCCTTCCGCCCTGCCGTCCAGGACCGAGGCTTCCCCGCCGGTGCTCCGCTACCCCGCCGCCAGGTACCCTCCCGTCCTGGTCCCAGGCCCCGTGCCCGTCCTCCTCCTCCCCACCGTCCCGGACCTTCGGAGGCCGCCGCCGCGCGCTCGGGGCCTGCGCGTCTACCGCCGGCGCGCGTTAGGCCTCAGGCCCCCGACGTCCCGCGGTCTACGGACCCGGACTTCGCTCTGAAAAACAGACTGATCCTCGCTGCCATCAAGGCGGTCCATCACCTGACCAACGCCACCGGTCCCGAGCCCCTCCATGTTATATCAAGACTCACTGGCTCCCTGACGGCCTCCATCCGCCCCGCCGTCCCCAACGCCGCCACCCTGTCCCTCATAGAGGGTAACGCACGCAACTGGGCCCACACCACCACCATGATACTCCGGGACCACTACAAGACCACCGTGGTGGAGAAGGTCAGTGCCCTCTCCCGTCTTGCCGACCCTGCCTGGCACCGCAACTTTGAGGTGGCCGCCTCCTGGGCCGGTCGACAGTTCGGACGCCGCCTGCGACAGGAGACCCTGGACAGCCTCCGCTCCGACCTCCGGCGTGAGCTTGACGACCCGGGTCTGGTGGACGGCTCCCTGCCCCTCTCCGGCCTGCCGCCTCCCTCCCCGTCTCCCGCCGCGCTTCCCTCCGCCTTCCAGCTCTCTGGATTCGACCCCGGGACCCAGGACGGCGCTGACCGGACGGACCGCTCTCCGTCCCTGGCCAGCTCTGTATCCCTCTTTTCCTCCTTGTCCTTCCCCTTTTCCCCTCCCCCCCGCTGCCCCCCTCCCACCCCCCCTCCCTTCCTCCCCCCCTCCTCTGTCCCGGCCCCCCTTCCCTCCTCCCCCCTTCCCCCTCCCCCTCCCTCCCTTTCCCCTCCCCTCCTCCCCCTCCCCCCGACCCCACCCTCTCCCCCTCCCCCTGCAGGCTCTCGGCCCCCTCCGGCTACGCCCTTGCCGCGGAGGACGGCGCGCACCTCTGGCTTGGCTGGGCGCCGGACCCTCACCACGCCCCTTCAGACGGCTCCGGCTTCTTCTGGCACGACACCCCCCAATGGGTTTGCCCGGACCAGCACTCGTCGGGACGCTGTCCCCACCGACACTCCCCTTGGCTCCACCCGCACCCGGCTGGCCTTCGACCTTCCAGCTGACGGCGTCACCCCGGACACGCCCACCAGGAGGTCCACGAGACACGTCGCAGCACTCACCGACCAACGGGGACCGGTCCAGAGTCTGCTGCGTTTTGGTCCTATTGCAGCTTACACACCATGCCTACCTGCTAGAGTTTCCACGTCCCGCCCTGCCAACCCCTTTTGTCCCCGCCCTCGTCCGGGCCCTCACCTTAACCACTCCCTCCCCTGGCCCTCACCTTAACCACTCCCTCCCCTGGCCCTCACCCTAACCACTCCCTCCCCTGGCCCTTACCCTAACCACTCCCTCCCCTGGCCCTTACCCTAACCACTCCCTCCCCTGGCCCTTACCCTAACCACTCCCTCCCCTGGCCCTTACCCTAACCACTCCCTCCCCTGGCCCTTACCTTAACCATTCCCTCCACTGGCCCTTACCTTAACCATTCCCTCCCCTGGCCCTAACCTTAACCGTCCCTCCCTCTCTTGGCCCTTACCTTAGCCGTCCCCCCTCCCCTGGCCCTGACCCCTGACCCTGTTTTGGCCCTTACCCTAACCACTCCCTCGCCTGGCCCTACCTCTGCCCCTCTATTTGGCCTTGGCCCCTCTAAATTTGCCCCCCTTTCGGATCCCCCCTGCCACCGTTTTCACGTCTCTCTCGATTGGTCTGACCCCACACCATTCCTCTGAATGTTGCACATTATTTAACCCTGTTTATTGAGGTGATATGCTATTATTCTGTTGTTTTTCGTGTGTGTGTGCGTCTGCCTTTCGTTTATTTTGTTTTATTTTATTTATTTATTTATTTTATTTATTGTTTATAATTAATTTCGTTTAATGTATTCGTTTATGTCCTCATGGTACTGTCGTTTACATTATTTACTACCCCTGAATGCGTTGTGTGTTTGTTTCCCCATTCATTCCGACTGCCACCTGCATCGGTCTATTTGGCGTCACCTGTTGGTAATTCTACCTCATTGTGTCAATTCAAAGATGTTTTTCAATCCTGGTCTCTGATTGGTCCCCCACTCCCGGGCGGCCGTCTTTGTTTATGACATGTGACACACTATATCCCGCCCCCCGTGCACGGCTCTGATTGGTTCAGGGTCGTGCTGAGACCACGGTTCCTTTTCCTCCCCCGTTTTCTGTTTACGCATTTTTAATGTGTGCGTGCGCACCCTCCCGTCATTTGTCACCACGGCTCGTTTGGAATGGATATATTCACGGTTTGTTTTTGCAATTATTTGTACCTGATGAAGTCACTTTAGTGACGAAACGTCGTACCTGCTTGCACAGATAGAAAAATCAATAAATACGGATTTTCTATCGGACCACACTTTCCTTTTTTGAAACCTTCCGATCGTTTTTTTAAAAACGTAACTCGTACTATGCCTCCCCCGAGCCACCATGACGAATGGACCGTAGTCCACCGCGGACGACGCCAGCCCAGGACACGGGACCCTTCTGACATCCCCTCGCTGGTTAGTTTACCCTTTGGGCCCGTACAAACTATGAGACGCTCCTATGCGTCGGTCGCAGACCCTTACCGTCGCGACTGGGTTCCCCGTGACCCCTCTCCCCGGGGTTGGGCTGCCCCCACACGGCCCGCTAGGCACCGATCCCCCTCTGGGTCGGCCCGCTATCCCCCTCCGTTCCAGCCCCGGGCCTACCGGCCCGCGCCTTCGCCGTGCCGCGATGAGCGCCGCCGCCGCGGAGCTAACGCCCGCCCGGCCTTCCGCCCTGCCGTCCAGGACCGAGGCTTCCCCGCCGGTGCTCCGCTACCCCGCCGCCAGGTACCCTCCCGTCCTGGTCCCAGGCCCCGTGCCCGTCCTCCTCCTCCCCACCGTCCCGGACCTTCGGAGGCCGCCGCCGCGCGCTCGGGGCCTGCGCGTCTACCGCCGGCGCGCGTTAGGCCTCAGGCCCCCGACGTCCCGCGGTCTACGGACCCGGACTTCGCTCTGAAAAACAGACTGATCCTCGCTGCCATCAAGGCGGTCCATCACCTGACCAACGCCACCGGTCCCGAGCCCCTCCATGTTATATCAAGACTCACTGGCTCCCTGACGGCCTCCATCCGCCCCGCCGTCCCCAACGCCGCCACCCTGTCCCTCATAGAGGGTAACGCACGCAACTGGGCCCACACCACCACCATGATACTCCGGGACCACTACAAGACCACCGTGGTGGAGAAGGTCAGTGCCCTCTCCCGTCTTGCCGACCCTGCCTGGCACCGCAACTTTGAGGTGGCCGCCTCCTGGGCCGGTCGACAGTTCGGACGCCGCCTGCGACAGGAGACCCTGGACAGCCTCCGCTCCGACCTCCGGCGTGAGCTTGACGACCCGGGTCTGGTGGACGGCTCCCTGCCCCTCTCCGGCCTGCCGCCTCCCTCCCCGTCTCCCGCCGCGCTTCCCTCCGCCTTCCAGCTCTCTGGATTCGACCCCGGGACCCAGGACGGCGCTGACCGGACGGACCGCTCTCCGTCCCTGGCCAGCTCTGTATCCCTCTTTTCCTCCTTGTCCTTCCCCTTTTCCCCTCCCCCCCGCTGCCCCCCTCCCACCCCCCCTCCCTTCCTCCCCCCCTCCTCTGTCCCGGCCCCCCTTCCCTCCTCCCCCCTTCCCCCTCCCCCTCCCTCCCTTTCCCCTCCCCTCCTCCCCCTCCCCCCGACCCCACCCTCTCCCCCTCCCCCTGCAGGCTCTCGGCCCCCTCCGGCTACGCCCTTGCCGCGGAGGACGGCGCGCACCTCTGGCTTGGCTGGGCGCCGGACCCTCACCACGCCCCTTCAGACGGCTCCGGCTTCTTCTGGCACGACACCCCCCAATGGGTTTGCCCGGACCAGCACTCGTCGGGACGCTGTCCCCACCGACACTCCCCTTGGCTCCACCCGCACCCGGCTGGCCTTCGACCTTCCAGCTGACGGCGTCACCCCGGACACGCCCACCAGGAGGTCCACGAGACACGTCGCAGCACTCACCGACCAACGGGGACCGGTCCAGAGTCTGCTGCGTTTTGGTCCTATTGCAGCTTACACACCATGCCTACCTGCTAGAGTTTCCACCAGACGCATTGCTGCTCTCGAGAAGAGAACGAAGCGGGCGATCAAGGGCAAGTACGTTATGAATGTGGGGGTGGGTCGGAGATTCCGGGATGTTGTGTGATGATGGCCTGTGCACTCGACGTTGCCGCCTTCGGCGGCGCCGTCTTTAATCTTGTACCTAACCCGCCCGTGCCTCCTATCGACTCCTCGGATCTCCTTCCCTCCCCACCAACACATGGGCACGCGAGTCCGGCCGGACCGCTCTCAACATGAACTGCACCACCTTCGTCATCATCGTCGTCGTTGTCACCGGACATCTACGACCTGTTCCCCTATAGGGTTGATGATTTTTGTTGTGTGTTTTAGTGTTCTTGTTGTTGCCCGTCATCCGTTCACCCTGTTTACACTTGAAGGTTCGTGTATACTGTGGTTTTGTTTCTCCCATGTGGTCCCGTGTGTTTCTCCCCGAGCTGTAGGTGTTTTCCCCTTCGTGTGCCCCTCTCCTTTCTCCCTCAGAGACGTGCCCCTTGCCCCGGCCCTCGCCCCTTCCCCGTCCCGCCCTGCCAACCCCTTTTGTCCCCGCCCTCGTCCGGGCCCTCACCTTAACCACTCCCTCCCCTGGCCCTCACCTTAACCACTCCCTCCCCTGGCCCTCACCCTAACCACTCCCTCCCCTGGCCCTTACCCTAACCACTCCCTCCCCTGGCCCTTACCCTAACCACTCCCTCCCCTGGCCCTTACCCTAACCACTCCCTCCCCTGGCCCTTACCCTAACCACTCCCTCCCCTGGCCCTTACCTTAACCATTCCCTCCACTGGCCCTTACCTTAACCATTCCCTCCCCTGGCCCTAACCTTAACCGTCCCTCCCTCTCTTGGCCCTTACCTTAGCCGTCCCCCCTCCCCTGGCCCTGACCCCTGACCCTGTTTTGGCCCTTACCCTAACCACTCCCTCGCCTGGCCCTACCTCTGCCCCTCTATTTGGCCTTGGCCCCTCTAAATTTGCCCCCCTTTCGGATCCCCCCTGCCACCGTTTTCACGTCTCTCTCGATTGGTCTGACCCCACACCATTCCTCTGAATGTTGCACATTATTTAACCCTGTTTATTGAGGTGATATGCTATTATTCTGTTGTTTTTCGTGTGTGTGTGCGTCTGCCTTTCGTTTATTTTGTTTTATTTTATTTATTTATTTATTTTATTTATTGTTTATAATTAATTTCGTTTAATGTATTCGTTTATGTCCTCATGGTACTGTCGTTTACATTATTTACTACCCCTGAATGCGTTGTGTGTTTGTTTCCCCATTCATTCCGACTGCCACCTGCATCGGTCTATTTGGCGTCACCTGTTGGTAATTCTACCTCATTGTGTCAATTCAAAGATGTTTTTCAATCCTGGTCTCTGATTGGTCCCCCACTCCCGGGCGGCCGTCTTTGTTTATGACATGTGACACACTATATCCCGCCCCCCGTGCACGGCTCTGATTGGTTCAGGGTCGTGCTGAGACCACGGTTCCTTTTCCTCCCCCGTTTTCTGTTTACGCATTTTTAATGTGTGCGTGCGCACCCTCCCGTCATTTGTCACCACGGCTCGTTTGGAATGGATATATTCACGGTTTGTTTTTGCAATTATTTGTACCTGATGAAGTCACTTTAGTGACGAAACGTCGTACCTGCTTGCACAGATAGAAAAATCAATAAATACGGATTTTCTATCGGACCACACTTTCCTTTTTTGAAACCTTCCGATCGTTTTTTTAAAAACGTAACTCGTACTATGCCTCCCCCGAGCCACCATGACGAATGGACCGTAGTCCACCGCGGACGACGCCAGCCCAGGACACGGGACCCTTCTGACATCCCCTCGCTGGTTAGTTTACCCTTTGGGCCCGTACAAACTATGAGACGCTCCTATGCGTCGGTCGCAGACCCTTACCGTCGCGACTGGGTTCCCCGTGACCCCTCTCCCCGGGGTTGGGCTGCCCCCACACGGCCCGCTAGGCACCGATCCCCCTCTGGGTCGGCCCGCTATCCCCCTCCGTTCCAGCCCCGGGCCTACCGGCCCGCGCCTTCGCCGTGCCGCGATGAGCGCCGCCGCCGCGGAGCTAACGCCCGCCCGGCCTTCCGCCCTGCCGTCCAGGACCGAGGCTTCCCCGCCGGTGCTCCGCTACCCCGCCGCCAGGTACCCTCCCGTCCTGGTCCCAGGCCCCGTGCCCGTCCTCCTCCTCCCCACCGTCCCGGACCTTCGGAGGCCGCCGCCGCGCGCTCGGGGCCTGCGCGTCTACCGCCGGCGCGCGTTAGGCCTCAGGCCCCCGACGTCCCGCGGTCTACGGACCCGGACTTCGCTCTGAAAAACAGACTGATCCTCGCTGCCATCAAGGCGGTCCATCACCTGACCAACGCCACCGGTCCCGAGCCCCTCCATGTTATATCAAGACTCACTGGCTCCCTGACGGCCTCCATCCGCCCCGCCGTCCCCAACGCCGCCACCCTGTCCCTCATAGAGGGTAACGCACGCAACTGGGCCCACACCACCACCATGATACTCCGGGACCACTACAAGACCACCGTGGTGGAGAAGGTCAGTGCCCTCTCCCGTCTTGCCGACCCTGCCTGGCACCGCAACTTTGAGGTGGCCGCCTCCTGGGCCGGTCGACAGTTCG
This sequence comes from Pollachius pollachius, assembly GCF_949987615.1. Lineage (NCBI taxonomy): Eukaryota > Metazoa > Chordata > Actinopteri > Gadiformes > Gadidae > Pollachius > Pollachius pollachius. Next base: position 30,094 of record NW_027641673.1, read on the forward strand.
GACGCCGCCTGCGACAGGAGACCCTGGACAGCCTCCGCTCCGACCTCCGGCGTGAGCTTGACGACCCGGGTCTGGTGGACGGCTCCCTGCCCCTCTCCGGCCTGCCGCCTCCCTCCCCGTCTCCCGCCGCGCTTCCCTCCGCCTTCCAGCTCTCTGGATTCGACCCCGGGACCCAGGACGGCGCTGACCGGACGGACCGCTCTCCGTCCCTGGCCAGCTCTGTATCCCTCTTTTCCTCCTTGTCCTTCCCCTTTTCCCCTCCCCCCCGCTGCCCCCCTCCCACCCCCCCTCCCTTCCTCCCCCCCTCCTCTGTCCCGGCCCCCCTTCCCTCCTCCCCCCTTCCCCCTCCCCCTCCCTCCCTTTCCCCTCCCCTCCTCCCCCTCCCCCCGACCCCACCCTCTCCCCCTCCCCCTGCAGGCTCTCGGCCCCCTCCGGCTACGCCCTTGCCGCGGAGGACGGCGCGCACCTCTGGCTTGGCTGGGCGCCGGACCCTCACCACGCCCCTTCAGACGGCTCCGGCTTCTTCTGGCACGACACCCCCCAATGGGTTTGCCCGGACCAGCACTCGTCGGGACGCTGTCCCCACCGACACTCCCCTTGGCTCCACCCGCACCCGGCTGGCCTTCGACCTTCCAGCTGACGGCGTCACCCCGGACACGCCCACCAGGAGGTCCACGAGACACGTCGCAGCACTCACCGACCAACGGGGACCGGTCCAGAGTCTGCTGCGTTTTGGTCCTATTGCAGCTTACACACCATGCCTACCTGCTAGAGTTTCCACCAGACGCATTGCTGCTCTCGAGAAGAGAACGAAGCGGGCGATCAAGGGCAAGTACGTTATGAATGTGGGGGTGGGTCGGAGATTCCGGGATGTTGTGTGATGATGGCCTGTGCACTCGACGTTGCCGCCTTCGGCGGCGCCGTCTTTAATCTTGTACCTAACCCGCCCGTGCCTCCTATCGACTCCTCGGATCTCCTTCCCTCCCCACCAACACATGGGCACGCGAGTCCGGCCGGACCGCTCTCAACATGAACTGCACCACCTTCGTCATCATCGTCGTCGTTGTCACCGGACATCTACGACCTGTTCCCCTATAGGGTTGATGATTTTTGTTGTGTGTTTTAGTGTTCTTGTTGTTGCCCGTCATCCGTTCACCCTGTTTACACTTGAAGGTTCGTGTATACTGTGGTTTTGTTTCTCCCATGTGGTCCCGTGTGTTTCTCCCCGAGCTGTAGGTGTTTTCCCCTTCGTGTGCCCCTCTCCTTTCTCCCTCAGAGACGTGCCCCTTGCCCCGGCCCTCGCCCCTTCCCCGTCCCGCCCTGCCAACCCCTTTTGTCCCCGCCCTCGTCCGGGCCCTCACCTTAACCACTCCCTCCCCTGGCCCTCACCTTAACCACTCCCTCCCCTGGCCCTCACCCTAACCACTCCCTCCCCTGGCCCTTACCCTAACCACTCCCTCCCCTGGCCCTTACCCTAACCACTCCCTCCCCTGGCCCTTACCCTAACCACTCCCTCCCCTGGCCCTTACCCTAACCACTCCCTCCCCTGGCCCTTACCTTAACCATTCCCTCCACTGGCCCTTACCTTAACCATTCCCTCCCCTGGCCCTAACCTTAACCGTCCCTCCCTCTCTTGGCCCTTACCTTAGCCGTCCCCCCTCCCCTGGCCCTGACCCCTGACCCTGTTTTGGCCCTTACCCTAACCACTCCCTCGCCTGGCCCTACCTCTGCCCCTCTATTTGGCCTTGGCCCCTCTAAATTTGCCCCCCTTTCGGATCCCCCCTGCCACCGTTTTCACGTCTCTCTCGATTGGTCTGACCCCACACCATTCCTCTGAATGTTGCACATTATTTAACCCTGTTTATTGAGGTGATATGCTATTATTCTGTTGTTTTTCGTGTGTGTGTGCGTCTGCCTTTCGTTTATTTTGTTTTATTTTATTTATTTATTTATTTTATTTATTGTTTATAATTAATTTCGTTTAATGTATTCGTTTATGTCCTCATGGTACTGTCGTTTACATTATTTACTACCCCTGAATGCGTTGTGTGTTTGTTTCCCCATTCATTCCGACTGCCACCTGCATCGGTCTATTTGGCGTCACCTGTTGGTAATTCTACCTCATTGTGTCAATTCAAAGATGTTTTTCAATCCTGGTCTCTGATTGGTCCCCCACTCCCGGGCGGCCGTCTTTGTTTATGACATGTGACACACTATATCCCGCCCCCCGTGCACGGCTCTGATTGGTTCAGGGTCGTGCTGAGACCACGGTTCCTTTTCCTCCCCCGTTTTCTGTTTACGCATTTTTAATGTGTGCGTGCGCACCCTCCCGTCATTTGTCACCACGGCTCGTTTGGAATGGATATATTCACGGTTTGTTTTTGCAATTATTTGTACCTGATGAAGTCACTTTAGTGACGAAACGTCGTACCTGCTTGCACAGATAGAAAAATCAATAAATACGGATTTTCTATCGGACCACACTTTCCTTTTTTGAAACCTTCCGATCGTTTTTTTAAAAACGTAACTCGTACTATGCCTCCCCCGAGCCACCATGACGAATGGACCGTAGTCCACCGCGGACGACGCCAGCCCAGGACACGGGACCCTTCTGACATCCCCTCGCTGGTTAGTTTACCCTTTGGGCCCGTACAAACTATGAGACGCTCCTATGCGTCGGTCGCAGACCCTTACCGTCGCGACTGGGTTCCCCGTGACCCCTCTCCCCGGGGTTGGGCTGCCCCCACACGGCCCGCTAGGCACCGATCCCCCTCTGGGTCGGCCCGCTATCCCCCTCCGTTCCAGCCCCGGGCCTACCGGCCCGCGCCTTCGCCGTGCCGCGATGAGCGCCGCCGCCGCGGAGCTAACGCCCGCCCGGCCTTCCGCCCTGCCGTCCAGGACCGAGGCTTCCCCGCCGGTGCTCCGCTACCCCGCCGCCAGGTACCCTCCCGTCCTGGTCCCAGGCCCCGTGCCCGTCCTCCTCCTCCCCACCGTCCCGGACCTTCGGAGGCCGCCGCCGCGCGCTCGGGGCCTGCGCGTCTACCGCCGGCGCGCGTTAGGCCTCAGGCCCCCGACGTCCCGCGGTCTACGGACCCGGACTTCGCTCTGAAAAACAGACTGATCCTCGCTGCCATCAAGGCGGTCCATCACCTGACCAACGCCACCGGTCCCGAGCCCCTCCATGTTATATCAAGACTCACTGGCTCCCTGACGGCCTCCATCCGCCCCGCCGTCCCCAACGCCGCCACCCTGTCCCTCATAGAGGGTAACGCACGCAACTGGGCCCACACCACCACCATGATACTCCGGGACCACTACAAGACCACCGTGGTGGAGAAGGTCAGTGCCCTCTCCCGTCTTGCCGACCCTGCCTGGCACCGCAACTTTGAGGTGGCCGCCTCCTGGGCCGGTCGACAGTTCGGACGCCGCCTGCGACAGGAGACCCTGGACAGCCTCCGCTCCGACCTCCGGCGTGAGCTTGACGACCCGGGTCTGGTGGACGGCTCCCTGCCCCTCTCCGGCCTGCCGCCTCCCTCCCCGTCTCCCGCCGCGCTTCCCTCCGCCTTCCAGCTCTCTGGATTCGACCCCGGGACCCAGGACGGCGCTGACCGGACGGACCGCTCTCCGTCCCTGGCCAGCTCTGTATCCCTCTTTTCCTCCTTGTCCTTCCCCTTTTCCCCTCCCCCCCGCTGCCCCCCTCCCACCCCCCCTCCCTTCCTCCCCCCCTCCTCTGTCCCGGCCCCCCTTCCCTCCTCCCCCCTTCCCCCTCCCCCTCCCTCCCTTTCCCCTCCCCTCCTCCCCCTCCCCCCGACCCCACCCTCTCCCCCTCCCCCTGCAGGCTCTCGGCCCCCTCCGGCTACGCCCTTGCCGCGGAGGACGGCGCGCACCTCTGGCTTGGCTGGGCGCCGGACCCTCACCACGCCCCTTCAGACGGCTCCGGCTTCTTCTGGCACGACACCCCCCAATGGGTTTGCCCGGACCAGCACTCGTCGGGACGCTGTCCCCACCGACACTCCCCTTGGCTCCACCCGCACCCGGCTGGCCTTCGACCTTCCAGCTGACGGCGTCACCCCGGACACGCCCACCAGGAGGTCCACGAGACACGTCGCAGCACTCACCGACCAACGGGGACCGGTCCAGAGTCTGCTGCGTTTTGGTCCTATTGCAGCTTACACACCATGCCTACCTGCTAGAGTTTCCACCAGACGCATTGCTGCTCTCGAGAAGAGAACGAAGCGGGCGATCAAGGGCAAGTACGTTATGAATGTGGGGGTGGGTCGGAGATTCCGGGATGTTGTGTGATGATGGCCTGTGCACTCGACGTTGCCGCCTTCGGCGGCGCCGTCTTTAATCTTGTACCTAACCCGCCCGTGCCTCCTATCGACTCCTCGGATCTCCTTCCCTCCCCACCAACACATGGGCACGCGAGTCCGGCCGGACCGCTCTCAACATGAACTGCACCACCTTCGTCATCATCGTCGTCGTTGTCACCGGACATCTACGACCTGTTCCCCTATAGGGTTGATGATTTTTGTTGTGTGTTTTAGTGTTCTTGTTGTTGCCCGTCATCCGTTCACCCTGTTTACACTTGAAGGTTCGTGTATACTGTGGTTTTGTTTCTCCCATGTGGTCCCGTGTGTTTCTCCCCGAGCTGTAGGTGTTTTCCCCTTCGTGTGCCCCTCTCCTTTCTCCCTCAGAGACGTGCCCCTTGCCCCGGCCCTCGCCCCTTCCCCGTCCCGCCCTGCCAACCCCTTTTGTCCCCGCCCTCGTCCGGGCCCTCACCTTAACCACTCCCTCCCCTGGCCCTCACCTTAACCACTCCCTCCCCTGGCCCTCACCCTAACCACTCCCTCCCCTGGCCCTTACCCTAACCACTCCCTCCCCTGGCCCTTACCCTAACCACTCCCTCCCCTGGCCCTTACCCTAACCACTCCCTCCCCTGGCCCTTACCCTAACCACTCCCTCCCCTGGCCCTTACCTTAACCATTCCCTCCACTGGCCCTTACCTTAACCATTCCCTCCCCTGGCCCTAACCTTAACCGTCCCTCCCTCTCTTGGCCCTTACCTTAGCCGTCCCCCCTCCCCTGGCCCTGACCCCTGACCCTGTTTTGGCCCTTACCCTAACCACTCCCTCGCCTGGCCCTACCTCTGCCCCTCTATTTGGCCTTGGCCCCTCTAAATTTGCCCCCCTTTCGGATCCCCCCTGCCACCGTTTTCACGTCTCTCTCGATTGGTCTGACCCCACACCATTCCTCTGAATGTTGCACATTATTTAACCCTGTTTATTGAGGTGATATGCTATTATTCTGTTGTTTTTCGTGTGTGTGTGCGTCTGCCTTTCGTTTATTTTGTTTTATTTTATTTATTTATTTATTTTATTTATTGTTTATAATTAATTTCGTTTAATGTATTCGTTTATGTCCTCATGGTACTGTCGTTTACATTATTTACTACCCCTGAATGCGTTGTGTGTTTGTTTCCCCATTCATTCCGACTGCCACCTGCATCGGTCTATTTGGCGTCACCTGTTGGTAATTCTACCTCATTGTGTCAATTCAAAGATGTTTTTCAATCCTGGTCTCTGATTGGTCCCCCACTCCCGGGCGGCCGTCTTTGTTTATGACATGTGACACACTATATCCCGCCCCCCGTGCACGGCTCTGATTGGTTCAGGGTCGTGCTGAGACCACGGTTCCTTTTCCTCCCCCGTTTTCTGTTTACGCATTTTTAATGTGTGCGTGCGCACCCTCCCGTCATTTGTCACCACGGCTCGTTTGGAATGGATATATTCACGGTTTGTTTTTGCAATTATTTGTACCTGATGAAGTCACTTTAGTGACGAAACGTCGTACCTGCTTGCACAGATAGAAAAATCAATAAATACGGATTTTCTATCGGACCACACTTTCCTTTTTTGAAACCTTCCGATCGTTTTTTTAAAAACGTAACTCGTACTATGCCTCCCCCGAGCCACCATGACGAATGGACCGTAGTCCACCGCGGACGACGCCAGCCCAGGACACGGGACCCTTCTGACATCCCCTCGCTGGTTAGTTTACCCTTTGGGCCCGTACAAACTATGAGACGCTCCTATGCGTCGGTCGCAGACCCTTACCGTCGCGACTGGGTTCCCCGTGACCCCTCTCCCCGGGGTTGGGCTGCCCCCACACGGCCCGCTAGGCACCGATCCCCCTCTGGGTCGGCCCGCTATCCCCCTCCGTTCCAGCCCCGGGCCTACCGGCCCGCGCCTTCGCCGTGCCGCGATGAGCGCCGCCGCCGCGGAGCTAACGCCCGCCCGGCCTTCCGCCCTGCCGTCCAGGACCGAGGCTTCCCCGCCGGTGCTCCGCTACCCCGCCGCCAGGTACCCTCCCGTCCTGGTCCCAGGCCCCGTGCCCGTCCTCCTCCTCCCCACCGTCCCGGACCTTCGGAGGCCGCCGCCGCGCGCTCGGGGCCTGCGCGTCTACCGCCGGCGCGCGTTAGGCCTCAGGCCCCCGACGTCCCGCGGTCTACGGACCCGGACTTCGCTCTGAAAAACAGACTGATCCTCGCTGCCATCAAGGCGGTCCATCACCTGACCAACGCCACCGGTCCCGAGCCCCTCCATGTTATATCAAGACTCACTGGCTCCCTGACGGCCTCCATCCGCCCCGCCGTCCCCAACGCCGCCACCCTGTCCCTCATAGAGGGTAACGCACGCAACTGGGCCCACACCACCACCATGATACTCCGGGACCACTACAAGACCACCGTGGTGGAGAAGGTCAGTGCCCTCTCCCGTCTTGCCGACCCTGCCTGGCACCGCAACTTTGAGGTGGCCGCCTCCTGGGCCGGTCGACAGTTCGGACGCCGCCTGCGACAGGAGACCCTGGACAGCCTCCGCTCCGACCTCCGGCGTGAGCTTGACGACCCGGGTCTGGTGGACGGCTCCCTGCCCCTCTCCGGCCTGCCGCCTCCCTCCCCGTCTCCCGCCGCGCTTCCCTCCGCCTTCCAGCTCTCTGGATTCGACCCCGGGACCCAGGACGGCGCTGACCGGACGGACCGCTCTCCGTCCCTGGCCAGCTCTGTATCCCTCTTTTCCTCCTTGTCCTTCCCCTTTTCCCCTCCCCCCCGCTGCCCCCCTCCCACCCCCCCTCCCTTCCTCCCCCCCTCCTCTGTCCCGGCCCCCCTTCCCTCCTCCCCCCTTCCCCCTCCCCCTCCCTCCCTTTCCCCTCCCCTCCTCCCCCTCCCCCCGACCCCACCCTCTCCCCCTCCCCCTGCAGGCTCTCGGCCCCCTCCGGCTACGCCCTTGCCGCGGAGGACGGCGCGCACCTCTGGCTTGGCTGGGCGCCGGACCCTCACCACGCCCCTTCAGACGGCTCCGGCTTCTTCTGGCACGACACCCCCCAATGGGTTTGCCCGGACCAGCACTCGTCGGGACGCTGTCCCCACCGACACTCCCCTTGGCTCCACCCGCACCCGGCTGGCCTTCGACCTTCCAGCTGACGGCGTCACCCCGGACACGCCCACCAGGAGGTCCACGAGACACGTCGCAGCACTCACCGACCAACGGGGACCGGTCCAGAGTCTGCTGCGTTTTGGTCCTATTGCAGCTTACACACCATGCCTACCTGCTAGAGTTTCCACCAGACGCATTGCTGCTCTCGAGAAGAGAACGAAGCGGGCGATCAAGGGCAAGTACGTTATGAATGTGGGGGTGGGTCGGAGATTCCGGGATGTTGTGTGATGATGGCCTGTGCACTCGACGTTGCCGCCTTCGGCGGCGCCGTCTTTAATCTTGTACCTAACCCGCCCGTGCCTCCTATCGACTCCTCGGATCTCCTTCCCTCCCCACCAACACATGGGCACGCGAGTCCGGCCGGACCGCTCTCAACATGAACTGCACCACCTTCGTCATCATCGTCGTCGTTGTCACCGGACATCTACGACCTGTTCCCCTATAGGGTTGATGATTTTTGTTGTGTGTTTTAGTGTTCTTGTTGTTGCCCGTCATCCGTTCACCCTGTTTACACTTGAAGGTTCGTGTATACTGTGGTTTTGTTTCTCCCATGTGGTCCCGTGTGTTTCTCCCCGAGCTGTAGGTGTTTTCCCCTTCGTGTGCCCCTCTCCTTTCTCCCTCAGAGACGTGCCCCTTGCCCCGGCCCTCGCCCCTTCCCCGTCCCGCCCTGCCAACCCCTTTTGTCCCCGCCCTCGTCCGGGCCCTCACCTTAACCACTCCCTCCCCTGGCCCTCACCTTAACCACTCCCTCCCCTGGCCCTCACCCTAACCACTCCCTCCCCTGGCCCTTACCCTAACCACTCCCTCCCCTGGCCCTTACCCTAACCACTCCCTCCCCTGGCCCTTACCCTAACCACTCCCTCCCCTGGCCCTTACCCTAACCACTCCCTCCCCTGGCCCTTACCTTAACCATTCCCTCCACTGGCCCTTACCTTAACCATTCCCTCCCCTGGCCCTAACCTTAACCGTCCCTCCCTCTCTTGGCCCTTACCTTAGCCGTCCCCCCTCCCCTGGCCCTGACCCCTGACCCTGTTTTGGCCCTTACCCTAACCACTCCCTCGCCTGGCCCTACCTCTGCCCCTCTATTTGGCCTTGGCCCCTCTAAATTTGCCCCCCTTTCGGATCCCCCCTGCCACCGTTTTCACGTCTCTCTCGATTGGTCTGACCCCACACCATTCCTCTGAATGTTGCACATTATTTAACCCTGTTTATTGAGGTGATATGCTATTATTCTGTTGTTTTTCGTGTGTGTGTGCGTCTGCCTTTCGTTTATTTTGTTTTATTTTATTTATTTATTTATTTTATTTATTGTTTATAATTAATTTCGTTTAATGTATTCGTTTATGTCCTCATGGTACTGTCGTTTACATTATTTACTACCCCTGAATGCGTTGTGTGTTTGTTTCCCCATTCATTCCGACTGCCACCTGCATCGGTCTATTTGGCGTCACCTGTTGGTAATTCTACCTCATTGTGTCAATTCAAAGATGTTTTTCAATCCTGGTCTCTGATTGGTCCCCCACTCCCGGGCGGCCGTCTTTGTTTATGACATGTGACACACTATATCCCGCCCCCCGTGCACGGCTCTGATTGGTTCAGGGTCGTGCTGAGACCACGGTTCCTTTTCCTCCCCCGTTTTCTGTTTACGCATTTTTAATGTGTGCGTGCGCACCCTCCCGTCATTTGTCACCACGGCTCGTTTGGAATGGATATATTCACGGTTTGTTTTTGCAATTATTTGTACCTGATGAAGTCACTTTAGTGACGAAACGTCGTACCTGCTTGCACAGATAGAAAAATCAATAAATACGGATTTTCTATCGGACCACACTTTCCTTTTTTGAAACCTTCCGATCGTTTTTTTAAAAACGTAACTCGTACTATGCCTCCCCCGAGCCACCATGACGAATGGACCGTAGTCCACCGCGGACGACGCCAGCCCAGGACACGGGACCCTTCTGACATCCCCTCGCTGGTTAGTTTACCCTTTGGGCCCGTACAAACTATGAGACGCTCCTATGCGTCGGTCGCAGACCCTTACCGTCGCGACTGGGTTCCCCGTGACCCCTCTCCCCGGGGTTGGGCTGCCCCCACACGGCCCGCTAGGCACCGATCCCCCTCTGGGTCGGCCCGCTATCCCCCTCCGTTCCAGCCCCGGGCCTACCGGCCCGCGCCTTCGCCGTGCCGCGATGAGCGCCGCCGCCGCGGAGCTAACGCCCGCCCGGCCTTCCGCCCTGCCGTCCAGGACCGAGGCTTCCCCGCCGGTGCTCCGCTACCCCGCCGCCAGGTACCCTCCCGTCCTGGTCCCAGGCCCCGTGCCCGTCCTCCTCCTCCCCACCGTCCCGGACCTTCGGAGGCCGCCGCCGCGCGCTCGGGGCCTGCGCGTCTACCGCCGGCGCGCGTTAGGCCTCAGGCCCCCGACGTCCCGCGGTCTACGGACCCGGACTTCGCTCTGAAAAACAGACTGATCCTCGCTGCCATCAAGGCGGTCCATCACCTGACCAACGCCACCGGTCCCGAGCCCCTCCATGTTATATCAAGACTCACTGGCTCCCTGACGGCCTCCATCCGCCCCGCCGTCCCCAACGCCGCCACCCTGTCCCTCATAGAGGGTAACGCACGCAACTGGGCCCACACCACCACCATGATACTCCGGGACCACTACAAGACCACCGTGGTGGAGAAGGTCAGTGCCCTCTCCCGTCTTGCCGACCCTGCCTGGCACCGCAACTTTGAGGTGGCCGCCTCCTGGGCCGGTCGACAGTTCGGACGCCGCCTGCGACAGGAGACCCTGGACAGCCTCCGCTCCGACCTCCGGCGTGAGCTTGACGACCCGGGTCTGGTGGACGGCTCCCTGCCCCTCTCCGGCCTGCCGCCTCCCTCCCCGTCTCCCGCCGCGCTTCCCTCCGCCTTCCAGCTCTCTGGATTCGACCCCGGGACCCAGGACGGCGCTGACCGGACGGACCGCTCTCCGTCCCTGGCCAGCTCTGTATCCCTCTTTTCCTCCTTGTCCTTCCCCTTTTCCCCTCCCCCCCGCTGCCCCCCTCCCACCCCCCCTCCCTTCCTCCCCCCCTCCTCTGTCCCGGCCCCCCTTCCCTCCTCCCCCCTTCCCCCTCCCCCTCCCTCCCTTTCCCCTCCCCTCCTCCCCCTCCCCCCGACCCCACCCTCTCCCCCTCCCCCTGCAGGCTCTCGGCCCCCTCCGGCTACGCCCTTGCCGCGGAGGACGGCGCGCACCTCTGGCTTGGCTGGGCGCCGGACCCTCACCACGCCCCTTCAGACGGCTCCGGCTTCTTCTGGCACGACACCCCCCAATGGGTTTGCCCGGACCAGCACTCGTCGGGACGCTGTCCCCACCGACACTCCCCTTGGCTCCACCCGCACCCGGCTGGCCTTCGACCTTCCAGCTGACGGCGTCACCCCGGACACGCCCACCAGGAGGTCCACGAGACACGTCGCAGCACTCACCGACCAACGGGGACCGGTCCAGAGTCTGCTGCGTTTTGGTCCTATTGCAGCTTACACACCATGCCTACCTGCTAGAGTTTCCACCAGACGCATTGCTGCTCTCGAGAAGAGAACGAAGCGGGCGATCAAGGGCAAGTACGTTATGAATGTGGGGGTGGGTCGGAGATTCCGGGATGTTGTGTGATGATGGCCTGTGCACTCGACGTTGCCGCCTTCGGCGGCGCCGTCTTTAATCTTGTACCTAACCCGCCCGTGCCTCCTATCGACTCCTCGGATCTCCTTCCCTCCCCACCAACACATGGGCACGCGAGTCCGGCCGGACCGCTCTCAACATGAACTGCACCACCTTCGTCATCATCGTCGTCGTTGTCACCGGACATCTACGACCTGTTCCCCTATAGGGTTGATGATTTTTGTTGTGTGTTTTAGTGTTCTTGTTGTTGCCCGTCATCCGTTCACCCTGTTTACACTTGAAGGTTCGTGTATACTGTGGTTTTGTTTCTCCCATGTGGTCCCGTGTGTTTCTCCCCGAGCTGTAGGTGTTTTCCCCTTCGTGTGCCCCTCTCCTTTCTCCCTCAGAGACGTGCCCCTTGCCCCGGCCCTCGCCCCTTCCCCGTCCCGCCCTGCCAACCCCTTTTGTCCCCGCCCTCGTCCGGGCCCTCACCTTAACCACTCCCTCCCCTGGCCCTCACCTTAACCACTCCCTCCCCTGGCCCTCACCCTAACCACTCCCTCCCCTGGCCCTTACCCTAACCACTCCCTCCCCTGGCCCTTACCCTAACCACTCCCTCCCCTGGCCCTTACCCTAACCACTCCCTCCCCTGGCCCTTACCCTAACCACTCCCTCCCCTGGCCCTTACCTTAACCATTCCCTCCACTGGCCCTTACCTTAACCATTCCCTCCCCTGGCCCTAACCTTAACCGTCCCTCCCTCTCTTGGCCCTTACCTTAGCCGTCCCCCCTCCCCTGGCCCTGACCCCTGACCCTGTTTTGGCCCTTACCCTAACCACTCCCTCGCCTGGCCCTACCTCTGCCCCTCTATTTGGCCTTGGCCCCTCTAAATTTGCCCCCCTTTCGGATCCCCCCTGCCACCGTTTTCACGTCTCTCTCGATTGGTCTGACCCCACACCATTCCTCTGAATGTTGCACATTATTTAACCCTGTTTATTGAGGTGATATGCTATTATTCTGTTGTTTTTCGTGTGTGTGTGCGTCTGCCTTTCGTTTATTTTGTTTTATTTTATTTATTTATTTATTTTATTTATTGTTTATAATTAATTTCGTTTAATGTATTCGTTTATGTCCTCATGGTACTGTCGTTTACATTATTTACTACCCCTGAATGCGTTGTGTGTTTGTTTCCCCATTCATTCCGACTGCCACCTGCATCGGTCTATTTGGCGTCACCTGTTGGTAATTCTACCTCATTGTGTCAATTCAAAGATGTTTTTCAATCCTGGTCTCTGATTGGTCCCCCACTCCCGGGCGGCCGTCTTTGTTTATGACATGTGACACACTATATCCCGCCCCCCGTGCACGGCTCTGATTGGTTCAGGGTCGTGCTGAGACCACGGTTCCTTTTCCTCCCCCGTTTTCTGTTTACGCATTTTTAATGTGTGCGTGCGCACCCTCCCGTCATTTGTCACCACGGCTCGTTTGGAATGGATATATTCACGGTTTGTTTTTGCAATTATTTGTACCTGATGAAGTCACTTTAGTGACGAAACGTCGTACCTGCTTGCACAGATAGAAAAATCAATAAATACGGATTTTCTATCGGACCACACTTTCCTTTTTTGAAACCTTCCGATCGTTTTTTTAAAAACGTAACTCGTACTATGCCTCCCCCGAGCCACCATGACGAATGGACCGTAGTCCACCGCGGACGACGCCAGCCCAGGACACGGGACCCTTCTGACATCCCCTCGCTGGTTAGTTTACCCTTTGGGCCCGTACAAACTATGAGACGCTCCTATGCGTCGGTCGCAGACCCTTACCGTCGCGACTGGGTTCCCCGTGACCCCTCTCCCCGGGGTTGGGCTGCCCCCACACGGCCCGCTAGGCACCGATCCCCCTCTGGGTCGGCCCGCTATCCCCCTCCGTTCCAGCCCCGGGCCTACCGGCCCGCGCCTTCGCCGTGCCGCGATGAGCGCCGCCGCCGCGGAGCTAACGCCCGCCCGGCCTTCCGCCCTGCCGTCCAGGACCGAGGCTTCCCCGCCGGTGCTCCGCTACCCCGCCGCCAGGTACCCTCCCGTCCTGGTCCCAGGCCCCGTGCCCGTCCTCCTCCTCCCCACCGTCCCGGACCTTCGGAGGCCGCCGCCGCGCGCTCGGGGCCTGCGCGTCTACCGCCGGCGCGCGTTAGGCCTCAGGCCCCCGACGTCCCGCGGTCTACGGACCCGGACTTCGCTCTGAAAAACAGACTGATCCTCGCTGCCATCAAGGCGGTCCATCACCTGACCAACGCCACCGGTCCCGAGCCCCTCCATGTTATATCAAGACTCACTGGCTCCCTGACGGCCTCCATCCGCCCCGCCGTCCCCAACGCCGCCACCCTGTCCCTCATAGAGGGTAACGCACGCAACTGGGCCCACACCACCACCATGATACTCCGGGACCACTACAAGACCACCGTGGTGGAGAAGGTCAGTGCCCTCTCCCGTCTTGCCGACCCTGCCTGGCACCGCAACTTTGAGGTGGCCGCCTCCTGGGCCGGTCGACAGTTCGGACGCCGCCTGCGACAGGAGACCCTGGACAGCCTCCGCTCCGACCTCCGGCGTGAGCTTGACGACCCGGGTCTGGTGGACGGCTCCCTGCCCCTCTCCGGCCTGCCGCCTCCCTCCCCGTCTCCCGCCGCGCTTCCCTCCGCCTTCCAGCTCTCTGGATTCGACCCCGGGACCCAGGACGGCGCTGACCGGACGGACCGCTCTCCGTCCCTGGCCAGCTCTGTATCCCTCTTTTCCTCCTTGTCCTTCCCCTTTTCCCCTCCCCCCCGCTGCCCCCCTCCCACCCCCCCTCCCTTCCTCCCCCCCTCCTCTGTCCCGGCCCCCCTTCCCTCCTCCCCCCTTCCCCCTCCCCCTCCCTCCCTTTCCCCTCCCCTCCTCCCCCTCCCCCCGACCCCACCCTCTCCCCCTCCCCCTGCAGGCTCTCGGCCCCCTCCGGCTACGCCCTTGCCGCGGAGGACGGCGCGCACCTCTGGCTTGGCTGGGCGCCGGACCCTCACCACGCCCCTTCAGACGGCTCCGGCTTCTTCTGGCACGACACCCCCCAATGGGTTTGCCCGGACCAGCACTCGTCGGGACGCTGTCCCCACCGACACTCCCCTTGGCTCCACCCGCACCCGGCTGGCCTTCGACCTTCCAGCTGACGGCGTCACCCCGGACACGCCCACCAGGAGGTCCACGAGACACGTCGCAGCACTCACCGACCAACGGGGACCGGTCCAGAGTCTGCTGCGTTTTGGTCCTATTGCAGCTTACACACCATGCCTACCTGCTAGAGTTTCCACCAGACGCATTGCTGCTCTCGAGAAGAGAACGAAGCGGGCGATCAAGGGCAAGTACGTTATGAATGTGGGGGTGGGTCGGAGATTCCGGGATGTTGTGTGATGATGGCCTGTGCACTCGACGTTGCCGCCTTCGGCGGCGCCGTCTTTAATCTTGTACCTAACCCGCCCGTGCCTCCTATCGACTCCTCGGATCTCCTTCCCTCCCCACCAACACATGGGCACGCGAGTCCGGCCGGACCGCTCTCAACATGAACTGCACCACCTTCGTCATCATCGTCGTCGTTGTCACCGGACATCTACGACCTGTTCCCCTATAGGGTTGATGATTTTTGTTGTGTGTTTTAGTGTTCTTGTTGTTGCCCGTCATCCGTTCACCCTGTTTACACTTGAAGGTTCGTGTATACTGTGGTTTTGTTTCTCCCATGTGGTCCCGTGTGTTTCTCCCCGAGCTGTAGGTGTTTTCCCCTTCGTGTGCCCCTCTCCTTTCTCCCTCAGAGACGTGCCCCTTGCCCCGGCCCTCGCCCCTTCCCCGTCCCGCCCTGCCAACCCCTTTTGTCCCCGCCCTCGTCCGGGCCCTCACCTTAACCACTCCCTCCCCTGGCCCTCACCTTAACCACTCCCTCCCCTGGCCCTCACCCTAACCACTCCCTCCCCTGGCCCTTACCCTAACCACTCCCTCCCCTGGCCCTTACCCTAACCACTCCCTCCCCTGGCCCTTACCCTAACCACTCCCTCCCCTGGCCCTTACCCTAACCACTCCCTCCCCTGGCCCTTACCTTAACCATTCCCTCCACTGGCCCTTACCTTAACCATTCCCTCCCCTGGCCCTAACCTTAACCGTCCCTCCCTCTCTTGGCCCTTACCTTAGCCGTCCCCCCTCCCCTGGCCCTGACCCCTGACCCTGTTTTGGCCCTTACCCTAACCACTCCCTCGCCTGGCCCTACCTCTGCCCCTCTATTTGGCCTTGGCCCCTCTAAATTTGCCCCCCTTTCGGATCCCCCCTGCCACCGTTTTCACGTCTCTCTCGATTGGTCTGACCCCACACCATTCCTCTGAATGTTGCACATTATTTAACCCTGTTTATTGAGGTGATATGCTATTATTCTGTTGTTTTTCGTGTGTGTGTGCGTCTGCCTTTCGTTTATTTTGTTTTATTTTATTTATTTATTTATTTTATTTATTGTTTATAATTAATTTCGTTTAATGTATTCGTTTATGTCCTCATGGTACTGTCGTTTACATTATTTACTACCCCTGAATGCGTTGTGTGTTTGTTTCCCCATTCATTCCGACTGCCACCTGCATCGGTCTATTTGGCGTCACCTGTTGGTAATTCTACCTCATTGTGTCAATTCAAAGATGTTTTTCAATCCTGGTCTCTGATTGGTCCCCCACTCCCGGGCGGCCGTCTTTGTTTATGACATGTGACACACTATATCCCGCCCCCCGTGCACGGCTCTGATTGGTTCAGGGTCGTGCTGAGACCACGGTTCCTTTTCCTCCCCCGTTTTCTGTTTACGCATTTTTAATGTGTGCGTGCGCACCCTCCCGTCATTTGTCACCACGGCTCGTTTGGAATGGATATATTCACGGTTTGTTTTTGCAATTATTTGTACCTGATGAAGTCACTTTAGTGACGAAACGTCGTACCTGCTTGCACAGATAGAAAAATCAATAAATACGGATTTTCTATCGGACCACACTTTCCTTTTTTGAAACCTTCCGATCGTTTTTTTAAAAACGTAACTCGTACTATGCCTCCCCCGAGCCACCATGACGAATGGACCGTAGTCCACCGCGGACGACGCCAGCCCAGGACACGGGACCCTTCTGACATCCCCTCGCTGGTTAGTTTACCCTTTGGGCCCGTACAAACTATGAGACGCTCCTATGCGTCGGTCGCAGACCCTTACCGTCGCGACTGGGTTCCCCGTGACCCCTCTCCCCGGGGTTGGGCTGCCCCCACACGGCCCGCTAGGCACCGATCCCCCTCTGGGTCGGCCCGCTATCCCCCTCCGTTCCAGCCCCGGGCCTACCGGCCCGCGCCTTCGCCGTGCCGCGATGAGCGCCGCCGCCGCGGAGCTAACGCCCGCCCGGCCTTCCGCCCTGCCGTCCAGGACCGAGGCTTCCCCGCCGGTGCTCCGCTACCCCGCCGCCAGGTACCCTCCCGTCCTGGTCCCAGGCCCCGTGCCCGTCCTCCTCCTCCCCACCGTCCCGGACCTTCGGAGGCCGCCGCCGCGCGCTCGGGGCCTGCGCGTCTACCGCCGGCGCGCGTTAGGCCTCAGGCCCCCGACGTCCCGCGGTCTACGGACCCGGACTTCGCTCTGAAAAACAGACTGATCCTCGCTGCCATCAAGGCGGTCCATCACCTGACCAACGCCACCGGTCCCGAGCCCCTCCATGTTATATCAAGACTCACTGGCTCCCTGACGGCCTCCATCCGCCCCGCCGTCCCCAACGCCGCCACCCTGTCCCTCATAGAGGGTAACGCACGCAACTGGGCCCACACCACCACCATGATACTCCGGGACCACTACAAGACCACCGTGGTGGAGAAGGTCAGTGCCCTCTCCCGTCTTGCCGACCCTGCCTGGCACCGCAACTTTGAGGTGGCCGCCTCCTGGGCCGGTCGACAGTTCGGACGCCGCCTGCGACAGGAGACCCTGGACAGCCTCCGCTCCGACCTCCGGCGTGAGCTTGACGACCCGGGTCTGGTGGACGGCTCCCTGCCCCTCTCCGGCCTGCCGCCTCCCTCCCCGTCTCCCGCCGCGCTTCCCTCCGCCTTCCAGCTCTCTGGATTCGACCCCGGGACCCAGGACGGCGCTGACCGGACGGACCGCTCTCCGTCCCTGGCCAGCTCTGTATCCCTCTTTTCCTCCTTGTCCTTCCCCTTTTCCCCTCCCCCCCGCTGCCCCCCTCCCACCCCCCCTCCCTTCCTCCCCCCCTCCTCTGTCCCGGCCCCCCTTCCCTCCTCCCCCCTTCCCCCTCCCCCTCCCTCCCTTTCCCCTCCCCTCCTCCCCCTCCCCCCGACCCCACCCTCTCCCCCTCCCCCTGCAGGCTCTCGGCCCCCTCCGGCTACGCCCTTGCCGCGGAGGACGGCGCGCACCTCTGGCTTGGCTGGGCGCCGGACCCTCACCACGCCCCTTCAGACGGCTCCGGCTTCTTCTGGCACGACACCCCCCAATGGGTTTGCCCGGACCAGCACTCGTCGGGACGCTGTCCCCACCGACACTCCCCTTGGCTCCACCCGCACCCGGCTGGCCTTCGACCTTCCAGCTGACGGCGTCACCCCGGACACGCCCACCAGGAGGTCCACGAGACACGTCGCAGCACTCACCGACCAACGGGGACCGGTCCAGAGTCTGCTGCGTTTTGGTCCTATTGCAGCTTACACACCATGCCTACCTGCTAGAGTTTCCACCAGACGCATTGCTGCTCTCGAGAAGAGAACGAAGCGGGCGATCAAGGGCAAGTACGTTATGAATGTGGGGGTGGGTCGGAGATTCCGGGATGTTGTGTGATGATGGCCTGTGCACTCGACGTTGCCGCCTTCGGCGGCGCCGTCTTTAATCTTGTACCTAACCCGCCCGTGCCTCCTATCGACTCCTCGGATCTCCTTCCCTCCCCACCAACACATGGGCACGCGAGTCCGGCCGGACCGCTCTCAACATGAACTGCACCACCTTCGTCATCATCGTCGTCGTTGTCACCGGACATCTACGACCTGTTCCCCTATAGGGTTGATGATTTTTGTTGTGTGTTTTAGTGTTCTTGTTGTTGCCCGTCATCCGTTCACCCTGTTTACACTTGAAGGTTCGTGTATACTGTGGTTTTGTTTCTCCCATGTGGTCCCGTGTGTTTCTCCCCGAGCTGTAGGTGTTTTCCCCTTCGTGTGCCCCTCTCCTTTCTCCCTCAGAGACGTGCCCCTTGCCCCGGCCCTCGCCCCTTCCCCGTCCCGCCCTGCCAACCCCTTTTGTCCCCGCCCTCGTCCGGGCCCTCACCTTAACCACTCCCTCCCCTGGCCCTCACCTTAACCACTCCCTCCCCTGGCCCTCACCCTAACCACTCCCTCCCCTGGCCCTTACCCTAACCACTCCCTCCCCTGGCCCTTACCCTAACCACTCCCTCCCCTGGCCCTTACCCTAACCACTCCCTCCCCTGGCCCTTACCCTAACCACTCCCTCCCCTGGCCCTTACCTTAACCATTCCCTCCACTGGCCCTTACCTTAACCATTCCCTCCCCTGGCCCTAACCTTAACCGTCCCTCCCTCTCTTGGCCCTTACCTTAGCCGTCCCCCCTCCCCTGGCCCTGACCCCTGACCCTGTTTTGGCCCTTACCCTAACCACTCCCTCGCCTGGCCCTACCTCTGCCCCTCTATTTGGCCTTGGCCCCTCTAAATTTGCCCCCCTTTCGGATCCCCCCTGCCACCGTTTTCACGTCTCTCTCGATTGGTCTGACCCCACACCATTCCTCTGAATGTTGCACATTATTTAACCCTGTTTATTGAGGTGATATGCTATTATTCTGTTGTTTTTCGTGTGTGTGTGCGTCTGCCTTTCGTTTATTTTGTTTTATTTTATTTATTTATTTATTTTATTTATTGTTTATAATTAATTTCGTTTAATGTATTCGTTTATGTCCTCATGGTACTGTCGTTTACATTATTTACTACCCCTGAATGCGTTGTGTGTTTGTTTCCCCATTCATTCCGACTGCCACCTGCATCGGTCTATTTGGCGTCACCTGTTGGTAATTCTACCTCATTGTGTCAATTCAAAGATGTTTTTCAATCCTGGTCTCTGATTGGTCCCCCACTCCCGGGCGGCCGTCTTTGTTTATGACATGTGACACACTATATCCCGCCCCCCGTGCACGGCTCTGATTGGTTCAGGGTCGTGCTGAGACCACGGTTCCTTTTCCTCCCCCGTTTTCTGTTTACGCATTTTTAATGTGTGCGTGCGCACCCTCCCGTCATTTGTCACCACGGCTCGTTTGGAATGGATATATTCACGGTTTGTTTTTGCAATTATTTGTACCTGATGAAGTCACTTTAGTGACGAAACGTCGTACCTGCTTGCACAGATAGAAAAATCAATAAATACGGATTTTCTATCGGACCACACTTTCCTTTTTTGAAACCTTCCGATCGTTTTTTTAAAAACGTAACTCGTACTATGCCTCCCCCGAGCCACCATGACGAATGGACCGTAGTCCACCGCGGACGACGCCAGCCCAGGACACGGGACCCTTCTGACATCCCCTCGCTGGTTAGTTTACCCTTTGGGCCCGTACAAACTATGAGACGCTCCTATGCGTCGGTCGCAGACCCTTACCGTCGCGACTGGGTTCCCCGTGACCCCTCTCCCCGGGGTTGGGCTGCCCCCACACGGCCCGCTAGGCACCGATCCCCCTCTGGGTCGGCCCGCTATCCCCCTCCGTTCCAGCCCCGGGCCTACCGGCCCGCGCCTTCGCCGTGCCGCGATGAGCGCCGCCGCCGCGGAGCTAACGCCCGCCCGGCCTTCCGCCCTGCCGTCCAGGACCGAGGCTTCCCCGCCGGTGCTCCGCTACCCCGCCGCCAGGTACCCTCCCGTCCTGGTCCCAGGCCCCGTGCCCGTCCTCCTCCTCCCCACCGTCCCGGACCTTCGGAGGCCGCCGCCGCGCGCTCGGGGCCTGCGCGTCTACCGCCGGCGCGCGTTAGGCCTCAGGCCCCCGACGTCCCGCGGTCTACGGACCCGGACTTCGCTCTGAAAAACAGACTGATCCTCGCTGCCATCAAGGCGGTCCATCACCTGACCAACGCCACCGGTCCCGAGCCCCTCCATGTTATATCAAGACTCACTGGCTCCCTGACGGCCTCCATCCGCCCCGCCGTCCCCAACGCCGCCACCCTGTCCCTCATAGAGGGTAACGCACGCAACTGGGCCCACACCACCACCATGATACTCCGGGACCACTACAAGACCACCGTGGTGGAGAAGGTCAGTGCCCTCTCCCGTCTTGCCGACCCTGCCTGGCACCGCAACTTTGAGGTGGCCGCCTCCTGGGCCGGTCGACAGTTCGGACGCCGCCTGCGACAGGAGACCCTGGACAGCCTCCGCTCCGACCTCCGGCGTGAGCTTGACGACCCGGGTCTGGTGGACGGCTCCCTGCCCCTCTCCGGCCTGCCGCCTCCCTCCCCGTCTCCCGCCGCGCTTCCCTCCGCCTTCCAGCTCTCTGGATTCGACCCCGGGACCCAGGACGGCGCTGACCGGACGGACCGCTCTCCGTCCCTGGCCAGCTCTGTATCCCTCTTTTCCTCCTTGTCCTTCCCCTTTTCCCCTCCCCCCCGCTGCCCCCCTCCCACCCCCCCTCCCTTCCTCCCCCCCTCCTCTGTCCCGGCCCCCCTTCCCTCCTCCCCCCTTCCCCCTCCCCCTCCCTCCCTTTCCCCTCCCCTCCTCCCCCTCCCCCCGACCCCACCCTCTCCCCCTCCCCCTGCAGGCTCTCGGCCCCCTCCGGCTACGCCCTTGCCGCGGAGGACGGCGCGCACCTCTGGCTTGGCTGGGCGCCGGACCCTCACCACGCCCCTTCAGACGGCTCCGGCTTCTTCTGGCACGACACCCCCCAATGGGTTTGCCCGGACCAGCACTCGTCGGGACGCTGTCCCCACCGACACTCCCCTTGGCTCCACCCGCACCCGGCTGGCCTTCGACCTTCCAGCTGACGGCGTCACCCCGGACACGCCCACCAGGAGGTCCACGAGACACGTCGCAGCACTCACCGACCAACGGGGACCGGTCCAGAGTCTGCTGCGTTTTGGTCCTATTGCAGCTTACACACCATGCCTACCTGCTAGAGTTTCCACCAGACGCATTGCTGCTCTCGAGAAGAGAACGAAGCGGGCGATCAAGGGCAAGTACGTTATGAATGTGGGGGTGGGTCGGAGATTCCGGGATGTTGTGTGATGATGGCCTGTGCACTCGACGTTGCCGCCTTCGGCGGCGCCGTCTTTAATCTTGTACCTAACCCGCCCGTGCCTCCTATCGACTCCTCGGATCTCCTTCCCTCCCCACCAACACATGGGCACGCGAGTCCGGCCGGACCGCTCTCAACATGAACTGCACCACCTTCGTCATCATCGTCGTCGTTGTCACCGGACATCTACGACCTGTTCCCCTATAGGGTTGATGATTTTTGTTGTGTGTTTTAGTGTTCTTGTTGTTGCCCGTCATCCGTTCACCCTGTTTACACTTGAAGGTTCGTGTATACTGTGGTTTTGTTTCTCCCATGTGGTCCCGTGTGTTTCTCCCCGAGCTGTAGGTGTTTTCCCCTTCGTGTGCCCCTCTCCTTTCTCCCTCAGAGACGTGCCCCTTGCCCCGGCCCTCGCCCCTTCCCCGTCCCGCCCTGCCAACCCCTTTTGTCCCCGCCCTCGTCCGGGCCCTCACCTTAACCACTCCCTCCCCTGGCCCTCACCTTAACCACTCCCTCCCCTGGCCCTCACCCTAACCACTCCCTCCCCTGGCCCTTACCCTAACCACTCCCTCCCCTGGCCCTTACCCTAACCACTCCCTCCCCTGGCCCTTACCCTAACCACTCCCTCCCCTGGCCCTTACCCTAACCACTCCCTCCCCTGGCCCTTACCTTAACCATTCCCTCCACTGGCCCTTACCTTAACCATTCCCTCCCCTGGCCCTAACCTTAACCGTCCCTCCCTCTCTTGGCCCTTACCTTAGCCGTCCCCCCTCCCCTGGCCCTGACCCCTGACCCTGTTTTGGCCCTTACCCTAACCACTCCCTCGCCTGGCCCTACCTCTGCCCCTCTATTTGGCCTTGGCCCCTCTAAATTTGCCCCCCTTTCGGATCCCCCCTGCCACCGTTTTCACGTCTCTCTCGATTGGTCTGACCCCACACCATTCCTCTGAATGTTGCACATTATTTAACCCTGTTTATTGAGGTGATATGCTATTATTCTGTTGTTTTTCGTGTGTGTGTGCGTCTGCCTTTCGTTTATTTTGTTTTATTTTATTTATTTATTTATTTTATTTATTGTTTATAATTAATTTCGTTTAATGTATTCGTTTATGTCCTCATGGTACTGTCGTTTACATTATTTACTACCCCTGAATGCGTTGTGTGTTTGTTTCCCCATTCATTCCGACTGCCACCTGCATCGGTCTATTTGGCGTCACCTGTTGGTAATTCTACCTCATTGTGTCAATTCAAAGATGTTTTTCAATCCTGGTCTCTGATTGGTCCCCCACTCCCGGGCGGCCGTCTTTGTTTATGACATGTGACACACTATATCCCGCCCCCCGTGCACGGCTCTGATTGGTTCAGGGTCGTGCTGAGACCACGGTTCCTTTTCCTCCCCCGTTTTCTGTTTACGCATTTTTAATGTGTGCGTGCGCACCCTCCCGTCATTTGTCACCACGGCTCGTTTGGAATGGATATATTCACGGTTTGTTTTTGCAATTATTTGTACCTGATGAAGTCACTTTAGTGACGAAACGTCGTACCTGCTTGCACAGATAGAAAAATCAATAAATACGGATTTTCTATCGGACCACACTTTCCTTTTTTGAAACCTTCCGATCGTTTTTTTAAAAACGTAACTCGTACTATGCCTCCCCCGAGCCACCATGACGAATGGACCGTAGTCCACCGCGGACGACGCCAGCCCAGGACACGGGACCCTTCTGACATCCCCTCGCTGGTTAGTTTACCCTTTGGGCCCGTACAAACTATGAGACGCTCCTATGCGTCGGTCGCAGACCCTTACCGTCGCGACTGGGTTCCCCGTGACCCCTCTCCCCGGGGTTGGGCTGCCCCCACACGGCCCGCTAGGCACCGATCCCCCTCTGGGTCGGCCCGCTATCCCCCTCCGTTCCAGCCCCGGGCCTACCGGCCCGCGCCTTCGCCGTGCCGCGATGAGCGCCGCCGCCGCGGAGCTAACGCCCGCCCGGCCTTCCGCCCTGCCGTCCAGGACCGAGGCTTCCCCGCCGGTGCTCCGCTACCCCGCCGCCAGGTACCCTCCCGTCCTGGTCCCAGGCCCCGTGCCCGTCCTCCTCCTCCCCACCGTCCCGGACCTTCGGAGGCCGCCGCCGCGCGCTCGGGGCCTGCGCGTCTACCGCCGGCGCGCGTTAGGCCTCAGGCCCCCGACGTCCCGCGGTCTACGGACCCGGACTTCGCTCTGAAAAACAGACTGATCCTCGCTGCCATCAAGGCGGTCCATCACCTGACCAACGCCACCGGTCCCGAGCCCCTCCATGTTATATCAAGACTCACTGGCTCCCTGACGGCCTCCATCCGCCCCGCCGTCCCCAACGCCGCCACCCTGTCCCTCATAGAGGGTAACGCACGCAACTGGGCCCACACCACCACCATGATACTCCGGGACCACTACAAGACCACCGTGGTGGAGAAGGTCAGTGCCCTCTCCCGTCTTGCCGACCCTGCCTGGCACCGCAACTTTGAGGTGGCCGCCTCCTGGGCCGGTCGACAGTTCGGACGCCGCCTGCGACAGGAGACCCTGGACAGCCTCCGCTCCGACCTCCGGCGTGAGCTTGACGACCCGGGTCTGGTGGACGGCTCCCTGCCCCTCTCCGGCCTGCCGCCTCCCTCCCCGTCTCCCGCCGCGCTTCCCTCCGCCTTCCAGCTCTCTGGATTCGACCCCGGGACCCAGGACGGCGCTGACCGGACGGACCGCTCTCCGTCCCTGGCCAGCTCTGTATCCCTCTTTTCCTCCTTGTCCTTCCCCTTTTCCCCTCCCCCCCGCTGCCCCCCTCCCACCCCCCCTCCCTTCCTCCCCCCCTCCTCTGTCCCGGCCCCCCTTCCCTCCTCCCCCCTTCCCCCTCCCCCTCCCTCCCTTTCCCCTCCCCTCCTCCCCCTCCCCCCGACCCCACCCTCTCCCCCTCCCCCTGCAGGCTCTCGGCCCCCTCCGGCTACGCCCTTGCCGCGGAGGACGGCGCGCACCTCTGGCTTGGCTGGGCGCCGGACCCTCACCACGCCCCTTCAGACGGCTCCGGCTTCTTCTGGCACGACACCCCCCAATGGGTTTGCCCGGACCAGCACTCGTCGGGACGCTGTCCCCACCGACACTCCCCTTGGCTCCACCCGCACCCGGCTGGCCTTCGACCTTCCAGCTGACGGCGTCACCCCGGACACGCCCACCAGGAGGTCCACGAGACACGTCGCAGCACTCACCGACCAACGGGGACCGGTCCAGAGTCTGCTGCGTTTTGGTCCTATTGCAGCTTACACACCATGCCTACCTGCTAGAGTTTCCACCAGACGCATTGCTGCTCTCGAGAAGAGAACGAAGCGGGCGATCAAGGGCAAGTACGTTATGAATGTGGGGGTGGGTCGGAGATTCCGGGATGTTGTGTGATGATGGCCTGTGCACTCGACGTTGCCGCCTTCGGCGGCGCCGTCTTTAATCTTGTACCTAACCCGCCCGTGCCTCCTATCGACTCCTCGGATCTCCTTCCCTCCCCACCAACACATGGGCACGCGAGTCCGGCCGGACCGCTCTCAACATGAACTGCACCACCTTCGTCATCATCGTCGTCGTTGTCACCGGACATCTACGACCTGTTCCCCTATAGGGTTGATGATTTTTGTTGTGTGTTTTAGTGTTCTTGTTGTTGCCCGTCATCCGTTCACCCTGTTTACACTTGAAGGTTCGTGTATACTGTGGTTTTGTTTCTCCCATGTGGTCCCGTGTGTTTCTCCCCGAGCTGTAGGTGTTTTCCCCTTCGTGTGCCCCTCTCCTTTCTCCCTCAGAGACGTGCCCCTTGCCCCGGCCCTCGCCCCTTCCCCGTCCCGCCCTGCCAACCCCTTTTGTCCCCGCCCTCGTCCGGGCCCTCACCTTAACCACTCCCTCCCCTGGCCCTCACCTTAACCACTCCCTCCCCTGGCCCTCACCCTAACCACTCCCTCCCCTGGCCCTTACCCTAACCACTCCCTCCCCTGGCCCTTACCCTAACCACTCCCTCCCCTGGCCCTTACCCTAACCACTCCCTCCCCTGGCCCTTACCCTAACCACTCCCTCCCCTGGCCCTTACCTTAACCATTCCCTCCACTGGCCCTTACCTTAACCATTCCCTCCCCTGGCCCTAACCTTAACCGTCCCTCCCTCTCTTGGCCCTTACCTTAGCCGTCCCCCCTCCCCTGGCCCTGACCCCTGACCCTGTTTTGGCCCTTACCCTAACCACTCCCTCGCCTGGCCCTACCTCTGCCCCTCTATTTGGCCTTGGCCCCTCTAAATTTGCCCCCCTTTCGGATCCCCCCTGCCACCGTTTTCACGTCTCTCTCGATTGGTCTGACCCCACACCATTCCTCTGAATGTTGCACATTATTTAACCCTGTTTATTGAGGTGATATGCTATTATTCTGTTGTTTTTCGTGTGTGTGTGCGTCTGCCTTTCGTTTATTTTGTTTTATTTTATTTATTTATTTATTTTATTTATTGTTTATAATTAATTTCGTTTAATGTATTCGTTTATGTCCTCATGGTACTGTCGTTTACATTATTTACTACCCCTGAATGCGTTGTGTGTTTGTTTCCCCATTCATTCCGACTGCCACCTGCATCGGTCTATTTGGCGTCACCTGTTGGTAATTCTACCTCATTGTGTCAATTCAAAGATGTTTTTCAATCCTGGTCTCTGATTGGTCCCCCACTCCCGGGCGGCCGTCTTTGTTTATGACATGTGACACACTATATCCCGCCCCCCGTGCACGGCTCTGATTGGTTCAGGGTCGTGCTGAGACCACGGTTCCTTTTCCTCCCCCGTTTTCTGTTTACGCATTTTTAATGTGTGCGTGCGCACCCTCCCGTCATTTGTCACCACGGCTCGTTTGGAATGGATATATTCACGGTTTGTTTTTGCAATTATTTGTACCTGATGAAGTCACTTTAGTGACGAAACGTCGTACCTGCTTGCACAGATAGAAAAATCAATAAATACGGATTTTCTATCGGACCACACTTTCCTTTTTTGAAACCTTCCGATCGTTTTTTTAAAAACGTAACTCGTACTATGCCTCCCCCGAGCCACCATGACGAATGGACCGTAGTCCACCGCGGACGACGCCAGCCCAGGACACGGGACCCTTCTGACATCCCCTCGCTGGTTAGTTTACCCTTTGGGCCCGTACAAACTATGAGACGCTCCTATGCGTCGGTCGCAGACCCTTACCGTCGCGACTGGGTTCCCCGTGACCCCTCTCCCCGGGGTTGGGCTGCCCCCACACGGCCCGCTAGGCACCGATCCCCCTCTGGGTCGGCCCGCTATCCCCCTCCGTTCCAGCCCCGGGCCTACCGGCCCGCGCCTTCGCCGTGCCGCGATGAGCGCCGCCGCCGCGGAGCTAACGCCCGCCCGGCCTTCCGCCCTGCCGTCCAGGACCGAGGCTTCCCCGCCGGTGCTCCGCTACCCCGCCGCCAGGTACCCTCCCGTCCTGGTCCCAGGCCCCGTGCCCGTCCTCCTCCTCCCCACCGTCCCGGACCTTCGGAGGCCGCCGCCGCGCGCTCGGGGCCTGCGCGTCTACCGCCGGCGCGCGTTAGGCCTCAGGCCCCCGACGTCCCGCGGTCTACGGACCCGGACTTCGCTCTGAAAAACAGACTGATCCTCGCTGCCATCAAGGCGGTCCATCACCTGACCAACGCCACCGGTCCCGAGCCCCTCCATGTTATATCAAGACTCACTGGCTCCCTGACGGCCTCCATCCGCCCCGCCGTCCCCAACGCCGCCACCCTGTCCCTCATAGAGGGTAACGCACGCAACTGGGCCCACACCACCACCATGATACTCCGGGACCACTACAAGACCACCGTGGTGGAGAAGGTCAGTGCCCTCTCCCGTCTTGCCGACCCTGCCTGGCACCGCAACTTTGAGGTGGCCGCCTCCTGGGCCGGTCGACAGTTCGGACGCCGCCTGCGACAGGAGACCCTGGACAGCCTCCGCTCCGACCTCCGGCGTGAGCTTGACGACCCGGGTCTGGTGGACGGCTCCCTGCCCCTCTCCGGCCTGCCGCCTCCCTCCCCGTCTCCCGCCGCGCTTCCCTCCGCCTTCCAGCTCTCTGGATTCGACCCCGGGACCCAGGACGGCGCTGACCGGACGGACCGCTCTCCGTCCCTGGCCAGCTCTGTATCCCTCTTTTCCTCCTTGTCCTTCCCCTTTTCCCCTCCCCCCCGCTGCCCCCCTCCCACCCCCCCTCCCTTCCTCCCCCCCTCCTCTGTCCCGGCCCCCCTTCCCTCCTCCCCCCTTCCCCCTCCCCCTCCCTCCCTTTCCCCTCCCCTCCTCCCCCTCCCCCCGACCCCACCCTCTCCCCCTCCCCCTGCAGGCTCTCGGCCCCCTCCGGCTACGCCCTTGCCGCGGAGGACGGCGCGCACCTCTGGCTTGGCTGGGCGCCGGACCCTCACCACGCCCCTTCAGACGGCTCCGGCTTCTTCTGGCACGACACCCCCCAATGGGTTTGCCCGGACCAGCACTCGTCGGGACGCTGTCCCCACCGACACTCCCCTTGGCTCCACCCGCACCCGGCTGGCCTTCGACCTTCCAGCTGACGGCGTCACCCCGGACACGCCCACCAGGAGGTCCACGAGACACGTCGCAGCACTCACCGACCAACGGGGACCGGTCCAGAGTCTGCTGCGTTTTGGTCCTATTGCAGCTTACACACCATGCCTACCTGCTAGAGTTTCCACCAGACGCATTGCTGCTCTCGAGAAGAGAACGAAGCGGGCGATCAAGGGCAAGTACGTTATGAATGTGGGGGTGGGTCGGAGATTCCGGGATGTTGTGTGATGATGGCCTGTGCACTCGACGTTGCCGCCTTCGGCGGCGCCGTCTTTAATCTTGTACCTAACCCGCCCGTGCCTCCTATCGACTCCTCGGATCTCCTTCCCTCCCCACCAACACATGGGCACGCGAGTCCGGCCGGACCGCTCTCAACATGAACTGCACCACCTTCGTCATCATCGTCGTCGTTGTCACCGGACATCTACGACCTGTTCCCCTATAGGGTTGATGATTTTTGTTGTGTGTTTTAGTGTTCTTGTTGTTGCCCGTCATCCGTTCACCCTGTTTACACTTGAAGGTTCGTGTATACTGTGGTTTTGTTTCTCCCATGTGGTCCCGTGTGTTTCTCCCCGAGCTGTAGGTGTTTTCCCCTTCGTGTGCCCCTCTCCTTTCTCCCTCAGAGACGTGCCCCTTGCCCCGGCCCTCGCCCCTTCCCCGTCCCGCCCTGCCAACCCCTTTTGTCCCCGCCCTCGTCCGGGCCCTCACCTTAACCACTCCCTCCCCTGGCCCTCACCTTAACCACTCCCTCCCCTGGCCCTCACCCTAACCACTCCCTCCCCTGGCCCTTACCCTAACCACTCCCTCCCCTGGCCCTTACCCTAACCACTCCCTCCCCTGGCCCTTACCCTAACCACTCCCTCCCCTGGCCCTTACCCTAACCACTCCCTCCCCTGGCCCTTACCTTAACCATTCCCTCCACTGGCCCTTACCTTAACCATTCCCTCCCCTGGCCCTAACCTTAACCGTCCCTCCCTCTCTTGGCCCTTACCTTAGCCGTCCCCCCTCCCCTGGCCCTGACCCCTGACCCTGTTTTGGCCCTTACCCTAACCACTCCCTCGCCTGGCCCTACCTCTGCCCCTCTATTTGGCCTTGGCCCCTCTAAATTTGCCCCCCTTTCGGATCCCCCCTGCCACCGTTTTCACGTCTCTCTCGATTGGTCTGACCCCACACCATTCCTCTGAATGTTGCACATTATTTAACCCTGTTTATTGAGGTGATATGCTATTATTCTGTTGTTTTTCGTGTGTGTGTGCGTCTGCCTTTCGTTTATTTTGTTTTATTTTATTTATTTATTTATTTTATTTATTGTTTATAATTAATTTCGTTTAATGTATTCGTTTATGTCCTCATGGTACTGTCGTTTACATTATTTACTACCCCTGAATGCGTTGTGTGTTTGTTTCCCCATTCATTCCGACTGCCACCTGCATCGGTCTATTTGGCGTCACCTGTTGGTAATTCTACCTCATTGTGTCAATTCAAAGATGTTTTTCAATCCTGGTCTCTGATTGGTCCCCCACTCCCGGGCGGCCGTCTTTGTTTATGACATGTGACACACTATATCCCGCCCCCCGTGCACGGCTCTGATTGGTTCAGGGTCGTGCTGAGACCACGGTTCCTTTTCCTCCCCCGTTTTCTGTTTACGCATTTTTAATGTGTGCGTGCGCACCCTCCCGTCATTTGTCACCACGGCTCGTTTGGAATGGATATATTCACGGTTTGTTTTTGCAATTATTTGTACCTGATGAAGTCACTTTAGTGACGAAACGTCGTACCTGCTTGCACAGATAGAAAAATCAATAAATACGGATTTTCTATCGGACCACACTTTCCTTTTTTGAAACCTTCCGATCGTTTTTTTAAAAACGTAACTCGTACTATGCCTCCCCCGAGCCACCATGACGAATGGACCGTAGTCCACCGCGGACGACGCCAGCCCAGGACACGGGACCCTTCTGACATCCCCTCGCTGGTTAGTTTACCCTTTGGGCCCGTACAAACTATGAGACGCTCCTATGCGTCGGTCGCAGACCCTTACCGTCGCGACTGGGTTCCCCGTGACCCCTCTCCCCGGGGTTGGGCTGCCCCCACACGGCCCGCTAGGCACCGATCCCCCTCTGGGTCGGCCCGCTATCCCCCTCCGTTCCAGCCCCGGGCCTACCGGCCCGCGCCTTCGCCGTGCCGCGATGAGCGCCGCCGCCGCGGAGCTAACGCCCGCCCGGCCTTCCGCCCTGCCGTCCAGGACCGAGGCTTCCCCGCCGGTGCTCCGCTACCCCGCCGCCAGGTACCCTCCCGTCCTGGTCCCAGGCCCCGTGCCCGTCCTCCTCCTCCCCACCGTCCCGGACCTTCGGAGGCCGCCGCCGCGCGCTCGGGGCCTGCGCGTCTACCGCCGGCGCGCGTTAGGCCTCAGGCCCCCGACGTCCCGCGGTCTACGGACCCGGACTTCGCTCTGAAAAACAGACTGATCCTCGCTGCCATCAAGGCGGTCCATCACCTGACCAACGCCACCGGTCCCGAGCCCCTCCATGTTATATCAAGACTCACTGGCTCCCTGACGGCCTCCATCCGCCCCGCCGTCCCCAACGCCGCCACCCTGTCCCTCATAGAGGGTAACGCACGCAACTGGGCCCACACCACCACCATGATACTCCGGGACCACTACAAGACCACCGTGGTGGAGAAGGTCAGTGCCCTCTCCCGTCTTGCCGACCCTGCCTGGCACCGCAACTTTGAGGTGGCCGCCTCCTGGGCCGGTCGACAGTTCGGACGCCGCCTGCGACAGGAGACCCTGGACAGCCTCCGCTCCGACCTCCGGCGTGAGCTTGACGACCCGGGTCTGGTGGACGGCTCCCTGCCCCTCTCCGGCCTGCCGCCTCCCTCCCCGTCTCCCGCCGCGCTTCCCTCCGCCTTCCAGCTCTCTGGATTCGACCCCGGGACCCAGGACGGCGCTGACCGGACGGACCGCTCTCCGTCCCTGGCCAGCTCTGTATCCCTCTTTTCCTCCTTGTCCTTCCCCTTTTCCCCTCCCCCCCGCTGCCCCCCTCCCACCCCCCCTCCCTTCCTCCCCCCCTCCTCTGTCCCGGCCCCCCTTCCCTCCTCCCCCCTTCCCCCTCCCCCTCCCTCCCTTTCCCCTCCCCTCCTCCCCCTCCCCCCGACCCCACCCTCTCCCCCTCCCCCTGCAGGCTCTCGGCCCCCTCCGGCTACGCCCTTGCCGCGGAGGACGGCGCGCACCTCTGGCTTGGCTGGGCGCCGGACCCTCACCACGCCCCTTCAGACGGCTCCGGCTTCTTCTGGCACGACACCCCCCAATGGGTTTGCCCGGACCAGCACTCGTCGGGACGCTGTCCCCACCGACACTCCCCTTGGCTCCACCCGCACCCGGCTGGCCTTCGACCTTCCAGCTGACGGCGTCACCCCGGACACGCCCACCAGGAGGTCCACGAGACACGTCGCAGCACTCACCGACCAACGGGGACCGGTCCAGAGTCTGCTGCGTTTTGGTCCTATTGCAGCTTACACACCATGCCTACCTGCTAGAGTTTCCACCAGACGCATTGCTGCTCTCGAGAAGAGAACGAAGCGGGCGATCAAGGGCAAGTACGTTATGAATGTGGGGGTGGGTCGGAGATTCCGGGATGTTGTGTGATGATGGCCTGTGCACTCGACGTTGCCGCCTTCGGCGGCGCCGTCTTTAATCTTGTACCTAACCCTAACCTAACCCTAACCCTAACCCTAACCCTAACCCTAACCCTAACCCCTAACCCTAACCCTAACCCTAACCCTAACCCTAACCCTAACCCTAACCCTAACCCTTAACCGTCCCTCCCTCTCTTGGCCCTTACCTTAGCCGTCCCCCCTCCCCTGGCCCTGACCCCTGACCCTGTTTTGGCCCTTACCCTAACCACTCCCTCGCCTGGCCCTACCTCTGCCCCTCTATTTGGCCTTGGCCCCTCTAAATTTGCCCCCCTTTCGGATCCCCCCTGCCACCGTTTTCACGTCTCTCTCGATTGGTCTGACCCCACACCATTCCTCTGAATGTTGCACATTATTTAACCCTGTTTATTGAGGTGATATGCTATTATTCTGTTGTTTTTCGTGTGTGTGTGCGTCTGCCTTTCGTTTATTTTGTTTTATTTTATTTATTTATTTATTTTATTTATTGTTTATAATTAATTTCGTTTAATGTATTCGTTTATGTCCTCATGGTACTGTCGTTTACATTATTTACTACCCCTGAATGCGTTGTGTGTTTGTTTCCCCATTCATTCCGACTGCCACCTGCATCGGTCTATTTGGCGTCACCTGTTGGTAATTCTACCTCATTGTGTCAATTCAAAGATGTTTTTCAATCCTGGTCTCTGATTGGTCCCCCACTCCCGGGCGGCCGTCTTTGTTTATGACATGTGACACACTATATCCCGCCCCCCGTGCACGGCTCTGATTGGTTCAGGGTCGTGCTGAGACCACGGTTCCTTTTCCTCCCCTGTTTTCTGTTTACGCATTTTTAATGTGTGCGTGCGCACCCTCCCGTCATTTGTCACCACGGCTCGTTTGGAATGGATATATTCACGGTTTGTTTTTGCAATTATTTGTACCTGATGAAGTCACTTTAGTGACGAAACGTCGTACCTGCTTGCACAGATAGAAAAATCAATAAATACGGATTTTCTATCGGACCACACTTTCCTTTTTTGAAACCTTCCGATCGTTTTTTTAAAAACGTAACTCGTACTATGCCTCCCCCGAGCCACCATGACGAATGGACCGTGGTCCACCGCGGACGACGCCAGCCCAGGACACGGGACCCTTCTGACATCCCCTCGCTGGTTAGTTTACCCTTTGGGCCCGTACAAACTATGAGACGCTCCTATGCGTCGGTCGCAGACCCTTACCGTCGCGACTGGGTTCCCCGTGACCCCTCTCCCCGGGGTTGGGCTGCCCCCACACGGCCCGCTAGGGACCGATCCCCCTCTGGGTCGGCCCGCTATCCCCCTCCGTTCCGGCCCCGGGCCTACCGGCCCGCGCCTTCGCCGTGCCGCGATGAGCGCCGCCGCCGCGGAGCTAACGCCCGCCCGGCCTTCCGCCCTGCCGTCCAGGACCGAGGCTTCCCCGCCGGTGCTCCGCTACCCCGCCGCCAGGTACCCTCCCGTCCTGGTCCCAGGCCCCGTGCCCGTCCTCCTCCTCCCCACCGTCCCGGACCTTCGGAGGCCGCCGCCGCGCGCTCGGGGCCTGCGCGTCTACCGCCGGCGCGCGTTAGGCCTCAGGCCCCCGACGTCCCGCGGTCTACGGACCCGGACTTCGCTCTGAAAAACAGACTGATCCTCGCTGCCATCAAGGCGGTCCATCACCTGACCAACGCCACCGGTCCCGAGCCCCTCCATGTTATATCAAGACTCACTGGCTCCCTGACGGCCTCCATCCGCCCCGCCGTCCCCAACGCCGCCACCCTGTCCCTCATAGAGGGTAACGCACGCAACTGGGCCCACACCACCACCATGATACTCCGGGACCACTACAAGACCACCGTGGTGGAGAAGGTCAGTGCCCTCTCCCGTCTTGCCGACCCTGCCTGGCACCGCAACTTTGAGGTGGCCGCCTCCTGGGCCGGTCGACAGTTCGGACGCCGCCTGCGACAGGAGACCCTGGACAGCCTCCGCTCCGACCTCCGGCGTGAGCTTGACGACCCGGGTCTGGTGGACGGCTCCCTGCCCCTCTCCGGCCTGCCGCCTCCCTCCCCGTCTCCCGCCGCGCTTCCCTCCGCCTTCCAGCTCTCTGGATTCGACCCCGGGACCCAGGACGGCGCTGACCGGACGGACCGCTCTCCGTCCCTGGCCAGCTCTGTATCCCTCTTTTCCTCCTTGTCCTTCCCCTTTTCCCCTCCCCCCCGCTGCCCCCCTCCCACCCCCCCTCCCTTCCTCCCCCCCTCCTCTGTCCCGGCCCCCCTTCCCTCCTCCCCCCTTCCCCCTCCCCCTCCCTCCCTTTCCCCTCCCCTCCTCCCCCTCCCCCCGACCCCACCCTCTCCCCCTCCCCCTGCAGGCTCTCGGCCCCCTCCGGCTACGCCCTTGCCGCGGAGGACGGCGCGCACCTCTGGCTTGGCTGGGCGCCGGACCCTCACCACGCCCCTTCAGACGGCTCCGGCTTCTTCTGGCACGACACCCCCCAATGGGTTTGCCCGGACCAGCACTCGTCGGGACGCTGTCCCCACCGACACTCCCCTTGGCTCCACCCGCACCCGGCTGGCCTTCGACCTTCCAGCTGACGGCGTCACCCCGGACACGCCCACCAGGAGGTCCACGAGACACGTCGCAGCACTCACCGACCAACGGGGACCGGTCCAGAGTCTGCTGCGTTTTGGTCCTATTGCAGCTTACACACCATGCCTACCTGCTAGAGTTTCCACCAGACGCATTGCTGCTCTCGAGAAGAGAACGAAGCGGGCGATCAAGGGCAAGTACGTTATGAATGTGGGGGTGGGTCGGAGATTCCGGGATGTTGTGTGATGATGGCCTGTGCACTCGACGTTGCCGCCTTCGGCGGCGCCGTCTTTAATATTGTACCTAACCCGCCCGTGCCTCCTATCGACTCCTCGGATCTCCTTCCCTCCCCACCAACACATGGGCACGCGAGTCCGGCCGGACCGCTCTCAACATGAACTGCACCACCTTCGTCATCATCGTCGTCGTTGTCACCGGACATCTACGACCTGTTCCCCTATAGGGTTGATGATTTTTGTTGTGTGTTTTAGTGTTCTTGTTGTTGCCCGTCATCCGTTCACCCTGTTTACACTTGAAGGTTCGTGTATACTGTGGTTTTGTTTCTCCCATGTGGTCCCGTGTGTTCCTCCCCGAGCTGTAGGTGTTTTCCCCTTCGTGTGCCCCTCTCCTTTCTCCCTCAGAGACGTGCCCCTTGCCCCGGCCCTCGCCCCTTCCCCGTCCCGCCCTGCCAACCCCTTTTGTCCCCGCCCTCGTCCGGGCCCTCACCTTAACCACTCCCTCCCCTGGCCCTCACCTTAACCACTCCCTCCCCTGGCCCTCACCCTAACCACTTTCCCCCCCCTGGCCCTTACCCTAACCACTCCCTCCCCTGGCCCTTACCCTAACCACTCCCTCCCCTGGCCCTTACCCTAACCACTCCCTCCCCTGGCCCTTACCCTAACCACTCCCTCCCCTGGCCCTTACCTTAACCATTCCCTCCACTGGCCCTTACCTTAACCATTCCCTCCCCTGGCCCTAACCTTAACCGTCCCTCCCTCTCTTGGCCCTTACCTTAGCCGTCCCCCCTCCCCTGGCCCTGACCCCTGACCCTGTTTTGGCCCTTACCCTAACCACTCCCTCGCCTGGCCCTACCTCTGCCCCTCTATTTGGCCTTGGCCCCTCTAAATTTGCCCCCCTTTCGGATCCCCCCTGCCACCGTTTTCACGTCTCTCTCGATTGGTCTGACCCCACACCATTCCTCTGAATGTTGCACATTATTTAACCCTGTTTATTGAGGTGATATGCTATTATTCTGTTGTTTTTCGTGTGTGTGTGCGTCTGCCTTTCGTTTATTTTGTTTTATTTTATTTATTTATTTATTTTATTTATTGTTTATAATTAATTTCGTTTAATGTATTCGTTTATGTCCTCATGGTACTGTCGTTTACATTATTTACTACCCCTGAATGCGTTGTGTGTTTGTTTCCCCATTCATTCCGACTGCCACCTGCATCGGTCTATTTGGCGTCACCTGTTGGTAATTCTACCTCATTGTGTCAATTCAAAGATGTTTTTCAATCCTGGTCTCTGATTGGTCCCCCACTCCCGGGCGGCCGTCTTTGTTTATGACATGTGACACACTATATCCCGCCCCCCGTGCACGGCTCTGATTGGTTCAGGGTCGTGCTGAGACCACGGTTCCTTTTCCTCCCCTGTTTTCTGTTTACGCATTTTTAATGTGTGCGTGCGCACCCTCCCGTCATTTGTCACCACGGCTCGTTTGGAATGGATATATTCACGGTTTGTTTTTGCAATTATTTGTACCTGATGAAGTCACTTTAGTGACGAAACGTCGTACCTGCTTGCACAGATAGAAAAATCAATAAATACGGATTTTCTATCGGACCACACTTTCCTTTTTTGAAACCTTCCGATCGTTTTTTTAAAAACGTAACTCGTACTATGCCTCCCCCGAGCCACCATGACGAATGGACCGTGGTCCACCGCGGACGACGCCAGCCCAGGACACGGGACCCTTCTGACATCCCCTCGCTGGTTAGTTTACCCTTTGGGCCCGTACAAACTATGAGACGCTCCTATGCGTCGGTCGCAGACCCTTACCGTCGCGACTGGGTTCCCCGTGACCCCTCTCCCCGGGGTTGGGCTGCCCCCACACGGCCCGCTAGGCACCGATCCCCCTCTGGGTCGGCCCGCTATCCCCCTCCGTTCCAGCCCCGGGCCTACCGGCCCGCGCCTTCGCCGTGCCGCGATGAGCGCCGCCGCCGCGGAGCTAACGCCCGCCCGGCCTTCCGCCCTGCCGTCCAGGACCGAGGCTTCCCCGCCGGTGCTCCGCTACCCCGCCGCCAGGTACCCTCCCGTCCTGGTCCCAGGCCCCGTGCCCGTCCTCCTCCTCCCCACCGTCCCGGACCTTCGGAGGCCGCCGCCGCGCGCTCGGGGCCTGCGCGTCTACCGCCGGCGCGCGTTAGGCCTCAGGCCCCCGACGTCCCGCGGTCTACGGACCCGGACTTCGCTCTGAAAAACAGACTGATCCTCGCTGCCATCAAGGCGGTCCATCACCTGACCAACGCCACCGGTCCCGAGCCCCTCCATGTTATATCAAGACTCACTGGCTCCCTGACGGCCTCCATCCGCCCCGCCGTCCCCAACGCCGCCACCCTGTCCCTCATAGAGGGTAACGCACGCAACTGGGCCCACACCACCACCATGATACTCCGGGACCACTACAAGACCACCGTGGTGGAGAAGGTCAGTGCCCTCTCCCGTCTTGCCGACCCTGCCTGGCACCGCAACTTTGAGGTGGCCGCCTCCTGGGCCGGTCGACAGTTCGGACGCCGCCTGCGACAGGAGACCCTGGACAGCCTCCGCTCCGACCTCCGGCGTGAGCTTGACGACCCGGGTCTGGTGGACGGCTCCCTGCCCCTCTCCGGCCTGCCGCCTCCCTCCCCGTCTCCCGCCGCGCTTCCCTCCGCCTTCCAGCTCTCTGGATTCGACCCCGGGACCCAGGACGGCGCTGACCGGACGGACCGCTCTCCGTCCCTGGCCAGCTCTGTATCCCTCTTTTCCTCCTTGTCCTTCCCCTTTTCCCCTCCCCCCCGCTGCCCCCCTCCCACCCCCCCTCCCTTCCTCCCCCCCTCCTCTGTCCCGGCCCCCCTTCCCTCCTCCCCCCTTCCCCCTCCCCCTCCCTCCCTTTCCCCTCCCCTCCTCCCCCTCCCCCCGACCCCACCCTCTCCCCCTCCCCCTGCAGGCTCTCGGCCCCCTCCGGCTACGCCCTTGCCGCGGAGGACGGCGCGCACCTCTGGCTTGGCTGGGCGCCGGACCCTCACCACGCCCCTTCAGACGGCTCCGGCTTCTTCTGGCACGACACCCCCCAATGGGTTTGCCCGGACCAGCACTCGTCGGGACGCTGTCCCCACCGACACTCCCCTTGGCTCCACCCGCACCCGGCTGGCCTTCGACCTTCCAGCTGACGGCGTCACCCCGGACACGCCCACCAGGAGGTCCACGAGACACGTCGCAGCACTCACCGACCAACGGGGACCGGTCCAGAGTCTGCTGCGTTTTGGTCCTATTGCAGCTTACACACCATGCCTACCTGCTAGAGTTTCCACCAGACGCATTGCTGCTCTCGAGAAGAGAACGAAGCGGGCGATCAAGGGCAAGTACGTTATGAATGTGGGGGTGGGTCGGAGATTCCGGGATGTTGTGTGATGATGGCCTGTGCACTCGACGTTGCCGCCTTCGGCGGCGCCGTCTTTAATCTTGTACCTAACCCGCCCGTGCCTCCTATCGACTCCTCGGATCTCCTTCCCTCCCCACCAACACATGGGCACGCGAGTCCGGCCGGACCGCTCTCAACATGAACTGCACCACCTTCGTCATCATCGTCGTCGTTGTCACCGGACATCTACGACCTGTTCCCCTATAGGGTTGATGATTTTTGTTGTGTGTTTTAGTGTTCTTGTTGTTGCCCGTCATCCGTTCACCCTGTTTACACTTGAAGGTTCGTGTATACTGTGGTTTTGTTTCTCCCATGTGGTCCCGTGTGTTCCTCCCCGAGCTGTAGGTGTTTTCCCCTTCGTGTGCCCCTCTCCTTTCTCCCTCAGAGACGTGCCCCTTGCCCCGGCCCTCGCCCCTTCCCCGTCCCGCCCTGCCAACCCCTTTTGTCCCCGCCCTCGTCCGGGCCCTCACCTTAACCACTCCCTCCCCTGGCCCTCACCTTAACCACTCCCTCCCCTGGCCCTCACCCTAACCACTTTCCCCCCCCTGGCCCTTACCCTAACCACTCCCTCCCCTGGCCCTTACCCTAACCACTCCCTCCCCTGGCCCTTACCCTAACCACTCCCTCCCCTGGCCCTTACCCTAACCACTCCCTCCCCTGGCCCTTACCTTAACCATTCCCTCCACTGGCCCTTACCTTAACCATTCCCTCCCCTGGCCCTAACCTTAACCGTCCCTCCCTCTCTTGGCCCTTACCTTAGCCGTCCCCCCTCCCCTGGCCCTGACCCCTGACCCTGTTTTGGCCCTTACCCTAACCACTCCCTCGCCTGGCCCTACCTCTGCCCCTCTATTTGGCCTTGGCCCCTCTAAATTTGCCCCCCTTTCGGATCCCCCCTGCCACCGTTTTCACGTCTCTCTCGATTGGTCTGACCCCACACCATTCCTCTGAATGTTGCACATTATTTAACCCTGTTTATTGAGGTGATATGCTATTATTCTGTTGTTTTTCGTGTGTGTGTGCGTCTGCCTTTCGTTTATTTTGTTTTATTTTATTTATTTATTTATTTTATTTATTGTTTATAATTAATTTCGTTTAATGTATTCGTTTATGTCCTCATGGTACTGTCGTTTACATTATTTACTACCCCTGAATGCGTTGTGTGTTTGTTTCCCCATTCATTCCGACTGCCACCTGCATCGGTCTATTTGGCGTCACCTGTTGGTAATTCTACCTCATTGTGTCAATTCAAAGATGTTTTTCAATCCTGGTCTCTGATTGGTCCCCCACTCCCGGGCGGCCGTCTTTGTTTATGACATGTGACACACTATATCCCGCCCCCCGTGCACGGCTCTGATTGGTTCAGGGTCGTGCTGAGACCACGGTTCCTTTTCCTCCCCTGTTTTCTGTTTACGCATTTTTAATGTGTGCGTGCGCACCCTCCCGTCATTTGTCACCACGGCTCGTTTGGAATGGATATATTCACGGTTTGTTTTTGCAATTATTTGTACCTGATGAAGTCACTTTAGTGACGAAACGTCGTACCTGCTTGCACAGATAGAAAAATCAATAAATACGGATTTTCTATCGGACCACACTTTCCTTTTTTGAAACCTTCCGATCGTTTTTTTAAAAACGTAACTCGTACTATGCCTCCCCCGAGCCACCATGACGAATGGACCGTGGTCCACCGCGGACGACGCCAGCCCAGGACACGGGACCCTTCTGACATCCCCTCGCTGGTTAGTTTACCCTTTGGGCCCGTACAAACTATGAGACGCTCCTATGCGTCGGTCGCAGACCCTTACCGTCGCGACTGGGTTCCCCGTGACCCCTCTCCCCGGGGTTGGGCTGCCCCCACACGGCCCGCTAGGCACCGATCCCCCTCTGGGTCGGCCCGCTATCCCCCTCCGTTCCAGCCCCGGGCCTACCGGCCCGCGCCTTCGCCGTGCCGCGATGAGCGCCGCCGCCGCGGAGCTAACGCCCGCCCGGCCTTCCGCCCTGCCGTCCAGGACCGAGGCTTCCCCGCCGGTGCTCCGCTACCCCGCCGCCAGGTACCCTCCCGTCCTGGTCCCAGGCCCCGTGCCCGTCCTCCTCCTCCCCACCGTCCCGGACCTTCGGAGGCCGCCGCCGCGCGCTCGGGGCCTGCGCGTCTACCGCCGGCGCGCGTTAGGCCTCAGGCCCCCGACGTCCCGCGGTCTACGGACCCGGACTTCGCTCTGAAAAACAGACTGATCCTCGCTGCCATCAAGGCGGTCCATCACCTGACCAACGCCACCGGTCCCGAGCCCCTCCATGTTATATCAAGACTCACTGGCTCCCTGACGGCCTCCATCCGCCCCGCCGTCCCCAACGCCGCCACCCTGTCCCTCATAGAGGGTAACGCACGCAACTGGGCCCACACCACCACCATGATACTCCGGGACCACTACAAGACCACCGTGGTGGAGAAGGTCAGTGCCCTCTCCCGTCTTGCCGACCCTGCCTGGCACCGCAACTTTGAGGTGGCCGCCTCCTGGGCCGGTCGACAGTTCGGACGCCGCCTGCGACAGGAGACCCTGGACAGCCTCCGCTCCGACCTCCGGCGTGAGCTTGACGACCCGGGTCTGGTGGACGGCTCCCTGCCCCTCTCCGGCCTGCCGCCTCCCTCCCCGTCTCCCGCCGCGCTTCCCTCCGCCTTCCAGCTCTCTGGATTCGACCCCGGGACCCAGGACGGCGCTGACCGGACGGACCGCTCTCCGTCCCTGGCCAGCTCTGTATCCCTCTTTTCCTCCTTGTCCTTCCCCTTTTCCCCTCCCCCCCGCTGCCCCCCTCCCACCCCCCCTCCCTTCCTCCCCCCCTCCTCTGTCCCGGCCCCCCTTCCCTCCTCCCCCCTTCCCCCTCCCCCTCCCTCCCTTTCCCCTCCCCTCCTCCCCCTCCCCCCGACCCCACCCTCTCCCCCTCCCCCTGCAGGCTCTCGGCCCCCTCCGGCTACGCCCTTGCCGCGGAGGACGGCGCGCACCTCTGGCTTGGCTGGGCGCCGGACCCTCACCACGCCCCTTCAGACGGCTCCGGCTTCTTCTGGCACGACACCCCCCAATGGGTTTGCCCGGACCAGCACTCGTCGGGACGCTGTCCCCACCGACACTCCCCTTGGCTCCACCCGCACCCGGCTGGCCTTCGACCTTCCAGCTGACGGCGTCACCCCGGACACGCCCACCAGGAGGTCCACGAGACACGTCGCAGCACTCACCGACCAACGGGGACCGGTCCAGAGTCTGCTGCGTTTTGGTCCTATTGCAGCTTACACACCATGCCTACCTGCTAGAGTTTCCACCAGACGCATTGCTGCTCTCGAGAAGAGAACGAAGCGGGCGATCAAGGGCAAGTACGTTATGAATGTGGGGGTGGGTCGGAGATTCCGGGATGTTGTGTGATGATGGCCTGTGCACTCGACGTTGCCGCCTTCGGCGGCGCCGTCTTTAATATTGTACCTAACCCGCCCGTGCCTCCTATCGACTCCTCGGATCTCCTTCCCTCCCCACCAACACATGGGCACGCGAGTCCGGCCGGACCGCTCTCAACATGAACTGCACCACCTTCGTCATCATCGTCGTCGTTGTCACCGGACATCTACGACCTGTTCCCCTATAGGGTTGATGATTTTTGTTGTGTGTTTTAGTGTTCTTGTTGTTGCCCGTCATCCGTTCACCCTGTTTACACTTGAAGGTTCGTGTATACTGTGGTTTTGTTTCTCCCATGTGGTCCCGTGTGTTCCTCCCCGAGCTGTAGGTGTTTTCCCCTTCGTGTGCCCCTCTCCTTTCTCCCTCAGAGACGTGCCCCTTGCCCCGGCCCTCGCCCCTTCCCCGTCCCGCCCTGCCAACCCCTTTTGTCCCCGCCCTCGTCCGGGCCCTCACCTTAACCACTCCCTCCCCTGGCCCTCACCTTAACCACTCCCTCCCCTGGCCCTCACCCTAACCACTTTCCCCCCCCTGGCCCTTACCCTAACCACTCCCTCCCCTGGCCCTTACCCTAACCACTCCCTCCCCTGGCCCTTACCCTAACCACTCCCTCCCCTGGCCCTTACCCTAACCACTCCCTCCC
The DNA here is from genome assembly GCF_949987615.1 of Pollachius pollachius. NCBI lineage: Eukaryota > Metazoa > Chordata > Actinopteri > Gadiformes > Gadidae > Pollachius > Pollachius pollachius. The sequence continues at coordinate 72,131 of NW_027641673.1, forward strand.
CTGGCCCTTACCTTAACCATTCCCTCCACTGGCCCTTACCTTAACCATTCCCTCCCCTGGCCCTAACCTTAACCGTCCCTCCCTCTCTTGGCCCTTACCTTAGCCGTCCCCCCTCCCCTGGCCCTGACCCCTGACCCTGTTTTGGCCCTTACCCTAACCACTCCCTCGCCTGGCCCTACCTCTGCCCCTCTATTTGGCCTTGGCCCCTCTAAATTTGCCCCCCTTTCGGATCCCCCCTGCCACCGTTTTCACGTCTCTCTCGATTGGTCTGACCCCACACCATTCCTCTGAATGTTGCACATTATTTAACCCTGTTTATTGAGGTGATATGCTATTATTCTGTTGTTTTTCGTGTGTGTGTGCGTCTGCCTTTCGTTTATTTTGTTTTATTTTATTTATTTATTTATTTTATTTATTGTTTATAATTAATTTCGTTTAATGTATTCGTTTATGTCCTCATGGTACTGTCGTTTACATTATTTACTACCCCTGAATGCGTTGTGTGTTTGTTTCCCCATTCATTCCGACTGCCACCTGCATCGGTCTATTTGGCGTCACCTGTTGGTAATTCTACCTCATTGTGTCAATTCAAAGATGTTTTTCAATCCTGGTCTCTGATTGGTCCCCCACTCCCGGGCGGCCGTCTTTGTTTATGACATGTGACACACTATATCCCGCCCCCCGTGCACGGCTCTGATTGGTTCAGGGTCGTGCTGAGACCACGGTTCCTTTTCCTCCCCTGTTTTCTGTTTACGCATTTTTAATGTGTGCGTGCGCACCCTCCCGTCATTTGTCACCACGGCTCGTTTGGAATGGATATATTCACGGTTTGTTTTTGCAATTATTTGTACCTGATGAAGTCACTTTAGTGACGAAACGTCGTACCTGCTTGCACAGATAGAAAAATCAATAAATACGGATTTTCTATCGGACCACACTTTCCTTTTTTGAAACCTTCCGATCGTTTTTTTAAAAACGTAACTCGTACTATGCCTCCCCCGAGCCACCATGACGAATGGACCGTGGTCCACCGCGGACGACGCCAGCCCAGGACACGGGACCCTTCTGACATCCCCTCGCTGGTTAGTTTACCCTTTGGGCCCGTACAAACTATGAGACGCTCCTATGCGTCGGTCGCAGACCCTTACCGTCGCGACTGGGTTCCCCGTGACCCCTCTCCCCGGGGTTGGGCTGCCCCCACACGGCCCGCTAGGCACCGATCCCCCTCTGGGTCGGCCCGCTATCCCCCTCCGTTCCAGCCCCGGGCCTACCGGCCCGCGCCTTCGCCGTGCCGCGATGAGCGCCGCCGCCGCGGAGCTAACGCCCGCCCGGCCTTCCGCCCTGCCGTCCAGGACCGAGGCTTCCCCGCCGGTGCTCCGCTACCCCGCCGCCAGGTACCCTCCCGTCCTGGTCCCAGGCCCCGTGCCCGTCCTCCTCCTCCCCACCGTCCCGGACCTTCGGAGGCCGCCGCCGCGCGCTCGGGGCCTGCGCGTCTACCGCCGGCGCGCGTTAGGCCTCAGGCCCCCGACGTCCCGCGGTCTACGGACCCGGACTTCGCTCTGAAAAACAGACTGATCCTCGCTGCCATCAAGGCGGTCCATCACCTGACCAACGCCACCGGTCCCGAGCCCCTCCATGTTATATCAAGACTCACTGGCTCCCTGACGGCCTCCATCCGCCCCGCCGTCCCCAACGCCGCCACCCTGTCCCTCATAGAGGGTAACGCACGCAACTGGGCCCACACCACCACCATGATACTCCGGGACCACTACAAGACCACCGTGGTGGAGAAGGTCAGTGCCCTCTCCCGTCTTGCCGACCCTGCCTGGCACCGCAACTTTGAGGTGGCCGCCTCCTGGGCCGGTCGACAGTTCGGACGCCGCCTGCGACAGGAGACCCTGGACAGCCTCCGCTCCGACCTCCGGCGTGAGCTTGACGACCCGGGTCTGGTGGACGGCTCCCTGCCCCTCTCCGGCCTGCCGCCTCCCTCCCCGTCTCCCGCCGCGCTTCCCTCCGCCTTCCAGCTCTCTGGATTCGACCCCGGGACCCAGGACGGCGCTGACCGGACGGACCGCTCTCCGTCCCTGGCCAGCTCTGTATCCCTCTTTTCCTCCTTGTCCTTCCCCTTTTCCCCTCCCCCCCGCTGCCCCCCTCCCACCCCCCCTCCCTTCCTCCCCCCCTCCTCTGTCCCGGCCCCCCTTCCCTCCTCCCCCCTTCCCCCTCCCCCTCCCTCCCTTTCCCCTCCCCTCCTCCCCCTCCCCCCGACCCCACCCTCTCCCCCTCCCCCTGCAGGCTCTCGGCCCCCTCCGGCTACGCCCTTGCCGCGGAGGACGGCGCGCACCTCTGGCTTGGCTGGGCGCCGGACCCTCACCACGCCCCTTCAGACGGCTCCGGCTTCTTCTGGCACGACACCCCCCAATGGGTTTGCCCGGACCAGCACTCGTCGGGACGCTGTCCCCACCGACACTCCCCTTGGCTCCACCCGCACCCGGCTGGCCTTCGACCTTCCAGCTGACGGCGTCACCCCGGACACGCCCACCAGGAGGTCCACGAGACACGTCGCAGCACTCACCGACCAACGGGGACCGGTCCAGAGTCTGCTGCGTTTTGGTCCTATTGCAGCTTACACACCATGCCTACCTGCTAGAGTTTCCACCAGACGCATTGCTGCTCTCGAGAAGAGAACGAAGCGGGCGATCAAGGGCAAGTACGTTATGAATGTGGGGGTGGGTCGGAGATTCCGGGATGTTGTGTGATGATGGCCTGTGCACTCGACGTTGCCGCCTTCGGCGGCGCCGTCTTTAATATTGTACCTAACCCGCCCGTGCCTCCTATCGACTCCTCGGATCTCCTTCCCTCCCCACCAACACATGGGCACGCGAGTCCGGCCGGACCGCTCTCAACATGAACTGCACCACCTTCGTCATCATCGTCGTCGTTGTCACCGGACATCTACGACCTGTTCCCCTATAGGGTTGATGATTTTTGTTGTGTGTTTTAGTGTTCTTGTTGTTGCCCGTCATCCGTTCACCCTGTTTACACTTGAAGGTTCGTGTATACTGTGGTTTTGTTTCTCCCATGTGGTCCCGTGTGTTCCTCCCCGAGCTGTAGGTGTTTTCCCCTTCGTGTGCCCCTCTCCTTTCTCCCTCAGAGACGTGCCCCTTGCCCCGGCCCTCGCCCCTTCCCCGTCCCGCCCTGCCAACCCCTTTTGTCCCCGCCCTCGTCCGGGCCCTCACCTTAACCACTCCCTCCCCTGGCCCTCACCTTAACCACTCCCTCCCCTGGCCCTCACCCTAACCACTTTCCCCCCCCTGGCCCTTACCCTAACCACTCCCTCCCCTGGCCCTTACCCTAACCACTCCCTCCCCTGGCCCTTACCCTAACCACTCCCTCCCCTGGCCCTTACCCTAACCACTCCCTCCCCTGGCCCTTACCTTAACCATTCCCTCCACTGGCCCTTACCTTAACCATTCCCTCCCCTGGCCCTAACCTTAACCGTCCCTCCCTCTCTTGGCCCTTACCTTAGCCGTCCCCCCTCCCCTGGCCCTGACCCCTGACCCTGTTTTGGCCCTTACCCTAACCACTCCCTCGCCTGGCCCTACCTCTGCCCCTCTATTTGGCCTTGGCCCCTCTAAATTTGCCCCCCTTTCGGATCCCCCCTGCCACCGTTTTCACGTCTCTCTCGATTGGTCTGACCCCACACCATTCCTCTGAATGTTGCACATTATTTAACCCTGTTTATTGAGGTGATATGCTATTATTCTGTTGTTTTTCGTGTGTGTGTGCGTCTGCCTTTCGTTTATTTTGTTTTATTTTATTTATTTATTTATTTTATTTATTGTTTATAATTAATTTCGTTTAATGTATTCGTTTATGTCCTCATGGTACTGTCGTTTACATTATTTACTACCCCTGAATGCGTTGTGTGTTTGTTTCCCCATTCATTCCGACTGCCACCTGCATCGGTCTATTTGGCGTCACCTGTTGGTAATTCTACCTCATTGTGTCAATTCAAAGATGTTTTTCAATCCTGGTCTCTGATTGGTCCCCCACTCCCGGGCGGCCGTCTTTGTTTATGACATGTGACACACTATATCCCGCCCCCCGTGCACGGCTCTGATTGGTTCAGGGTCGTGCTGAGACCACGGTTCCTTTTCCTCCCCTGTTTTCTGTTTACGCATTTTTAATGTGTGCGTGCGCACCCTCCCGTCATTTGTCACCACGGCTCGTTTGGAATGGATATATTCACGGTTTGTTTTTGCAATTATTTGTACCTGATGAAGTCACTTTAGTGACGAAACGTCGTACCTGCTTGCACAGATAGAAAAATCAATAAATACGGATTTTCTATCGGACCACACTTTCCTTTTTTGAAACCTTCCGATCGTTTTTTTAAAAACGTAACTCGTACTATGCCTCCCCCGAGCCACCATGACGAATGGACCGTGGTCCACCGCGGACGACGCCAGCCCAGGACACGGGACCCTTCTGACATCCCCTCGCTGGTTAGTTTACCCTTTGGGCCCGTACAAACTATGAGACGCTCCTATGCGTCGGTCGCAGACCCTTACCGTCGCGACTGGGTTCCCCGTGACCCCTCTCCCCGGGGTTGGGCTGCCCCCACACGGCCCGCTAGGCACCGATCCCCCTCTGGGTCGGCCCGCTATCCCCCTCCGTTCCAGCCCCGGGCCTACCGGCCCGCGCCTTCGCCGTGCCGCGATGAGCGCCGCCGCCGCGGAGCTAACGCCCGCCCGGCCTTCCGCCCTGCCGTCCAGGACCGAGGCTTCCCCGCCGGTGCTCCGCTACCCCGCCGCCAGGTACCCTCCCGTCCTGGTCCCAGGCCCCGTGCCCGTCCTCCTCCTCCCCACCGTCCCGGACCTTCGGAGGCCGCCGCCGCGCGCTCGGGGCCTGCGCGTCTACCGCCGGCGCGCGTTAGGCCTCAGGCCCCCGACGTCCCGCGGTCTACGGACCCGGACTTCGCTCTGAAAAACAGACTGATCCTCGCTGCCATCAAGGCGGTCCATCACCTGACCAACGCCACCGGTCCCGAGCCCCTCCATGTTATATCAAGACTCACTGGCTCCCTGACGGCCTCCATCCGCCCCGCCGTCCCCAACGCCGCCACCCTGTCCCTCATAGAGGGTAACGCACGCAACTGGGCCCACACCACCACCATGATACTCCGGGACCACTACAAGACCACCGTGGTGGAGAAGGTCAGTGCCCTCTCCCGTCTTGCCGACCCTGCCTGGCACCGCAACTTTGAGGTGGCCGCCTCCTGGGCCGGTCGACAGTTCGGACGCCGCCTGCGACAGGAGACCCTGGACAGCCTCCGCTCCGACCTCCGGCGTGAGCTTGACGACCCGGGTCTGGTGGACGGCTCCCTGCCCCTCTCCGGCCTGCCGCCTCCCTCCCCGTCTCCCGCCGCGCTTCCCTCCGCCTTCCAGCTCTCTGGATTCGACCCCGGGACCCAGGACGGCGCTGACCGGACGGACCGCTCTCCGTCCCTGGCCAGCTCTGTATCCCTCTTTTCCTCCTTGTCCTTCCCCTTTTCCCCTCCCCCCCGCTGCCCCCCTCCCACCCCCCCTCCCTTCCTCCCCCCCTCCTCTGTCCCGGCCCCCCTTCCCTCCTCCCCCCTTCCCCCTCCCCCTCCCTCCCTTTCCCCTCCCCTCCTCCCCCTCCCCCCGACCCCACCCTCTCCCCCTCCCCCTGCAGGCTCTCGGCCCCCTCCGGCTACGCCCTTGCCGCGGAGGACGGCGCGCACCTCTGGCTTGGCTGGGCGCCGGACCCTCACCACGCCCCTTCAGACGGCTCCGGCTTCTTCTGGCACGACACCCCCCAATGGGTTTGCCCGGACCAGCACTCGTCGGGACGCTGTCCCCACCGACACTCCCCTTGGCTCCACCCGCACCCGGCTGGCCTTCGACCTTCCAGCTGACGGCGTCACCCCGGACACGCCCACCAGGAGGTCCACGAGACACGTCGCAGCACTCACCGACCAACGGGGACCGGTCCAGAGTCTGCTGCGTTTTGGTCCTATTGCAGCTTACACACCATGCCTACCTGCTAGAGTTTCCACCAGACGCATTGCTGCTCTCGAGAAGAGAACGAAGCGGGCGATCAAGGGCAAGTACGTTATGAATGTGGGGGTGGGTCGGAGATTCCGGGATGTTGTGTGATGATGGCCTGTGCACTCGACGTTGCCGCCTTCGGCGGCGCCGTCTTTAATATTGTACCTAACCCGCCCGTGCCTCCTATCGACTCCTCGGATCTCCTTCCCTCCCCACCAACACATGGGCACGCGAGTCCGGCCGGACCGCTCTCAACATGAACTGCACCACCTTCGTCATCATCGTCGTCGTTGTCACCGGACATCTACGACCTGTTCCCCTATAGGGTTGATGATTTTTGTTGTGTGTTTTAGTGTTCTTGTTGTTGCCCGTCATCCGTTCACCCTGTTTACACTTGAAGGTTCGTGTATACTGTGGTTTTGTTTCTCCCATGTGGTCCCGTGTGTTCCTCCCCGAGCTGTAGGTGTTTTCCCCTTCGTGTGCCCCTCTCCTTTCTCCCTCAGAGACGTGCCCCTTGCCCCGGCCCTCGCCCCTTCCCCGTCCCGCCCTGCCAACCCCTTTTGTCCCCGCCCTCGTCCGGGCCCTCACCTTAACCACTCCCTCCCCTGGCCCTCACCTTAACCACTCCCTCCCCTGGCCCTCACCCTAACCACTTTCCCCCCCCTGGCCCTTACCCTAACCACTCCCTCCCCTGGCCCTTACCCTAACCACTCCCTCCCCTGGCCCTTACCCTAACCACTCCCTCCCCTGGCCCTTACCCTAACCACTCCCTCCCCTGGCCCTTACCTTAACCATTCCCTCCACTGGCCCTTACCTTAACCATTCCCTCCCCTGGCCCTAACCTTAACCGTCCCTCCCTCTCTTGGCCCTTACCTTAGCCGTCCCCCCTCCCCTGGCCCTGACCCCTGACCCTGTTTTGGCCCTTACCCTAACCACTCCCTCGCCTGGCCCTACCTCTGCCCCTCTATTTGGCCTTGGCCCCTCTAAATTTGCCCCCCTTTCGGATCCCCCCTGCCACCGTTTTCACGTCTCTCTCGATTGGTCTGACCCCACACCATTCCTCTGAATGTTGCACATTATTTAACCCTGTTTATTGAGGTGATATGCTATTATTCTGTTGTTTTTCGTGTGTGTGTGCGTCTGCCTTTCGTTTATTTTGTTTTATTTTATTTATTTATTTATTTTATTTATTGTTTATAATTAATTTCGTTTAATGTATTCGTTTATGTCCTCATGGTACTGTCGTTTACATTATTTACTACCCCTGAATGCGTTGTGTGTTTGTTTCCCCATTCATTCCGACTGCCACCTGCATCGGTCTATTTGGCGTCACCTGTTGGTAATTCTACCTCATTGTGTCAATTCAAAGATGTTTTTCAATCCTGGTCTCTGATTGGTCCCCCACTCCCGGGCGGCCGTCTTTGTTTATGACATGTGACACACTATATCCCGCCCCCCGTGCACGGCTCTGATTGGTTCAGGGTCGTGCTGAGACCACGGTTCCTTTTCCTCCCCTGTTTTCTGTTTACGCATTTTTAATGTGTGCGTGCGCACCCTCCCGTCATTTGTCACCACGGCTCGTTTGGAATGGATATATTCACGGTTTGTTTTTGCAATTATTTGTACCTGATGAAGTCACTTTAGTGACGAAACGTCGTACCTGCTTGCACAGATAGAAAAATCAATAAATACGGATTTTCTATCGGACCACACTTTCCTTTTTTGAAACCTTCCGATCGTTTTTTTAAAAACGTAACTCGTACTATGCCTCCCCCGAGCCACCATGACGAATGGACCGTGGTCCACCGCGGACGACGCCAGCCCAGGACACGGGACCCTTCTGACATCCCCTCGCTGGTTAGTTTACCCTTTGGGCCCGTACAAACTATGAGACGCTCCTATGCGTCGGTCGCAGACCCTTACCGTCGCGACTGGGTTCCCCGTGACCCCTCTCCCCGGGGTTGGGCTGCCCCCACACGGCCCGCTAGGCACCGATCCCCCTCTGGGTCGGCCCGCTATCCCCCTCCGTTCCAGCCCCGGGCCTACCGGCCCGCGCCTTCGCCGTGCCGCGATGAGCGCCGCCGCCGCGGAGCTAACGCCCGCCCGGCCTTCCGCCCTGCCGTCCAGGACCGAGGCTTCCCCGCCGGTGCTCCGCTACCCCGCCGCCAGGTACCCTCCCGTCCTGGTCCCAGGCCCCGTGCCCGTCCTCCTCCTCCCCACCGTCCCGGACCTTCGGAGGCCGCCGCCGCGCGCTCGGGGCCTGCGCGTCTACCGCCGGCGCGCGTTAGGCCTCAGGCCCCCGACGTCCCGCGGTCTACGGACCCGGACTTCGCTCTGAAAAACAGACTGATCCTCGCTGCCATCAAGGCGGTCCATCACCTGACCAACGCCACCGGTCCCGAGCCCCTCCATGTTATATCAAGACTCACTGGCTCCCTGACGGCCTCCATCCGCCCCGCCGTCCCCAACGCCGCCACCCTGTCCCTCATAGAGGGTAACGCACGCAACTGGGCCCACACCACCACCATGATACTCCGGGACCACTACAAGACCACCGTGGTGGAGAAGGTCAGTGCCCTCTCCCGTCTTGCCGACCCTGCCTGGCACCGCAACTTTGAGGTGGCCGCCTCCTGGGCCGGTCGACAGTTCGGACGCCGCCTGCGACAGGAGACCCTGGACAGCCTCCGCTCCGACCTCCGGCGTGAGCTTGACGACCCGGGTCTGGTGGACGGCTCCCTGCCCCTCTCCGGCCTGCCGCCTCCCTCCCCGTCTCCCGCCGCGCTTCCCTCCGCCTTCCAGCTCTCTGGATTCGACCCCGGGACCCAGGACGGCGCTGACCGGACGGACCGCTCTCCGTCCCTGGCCAGCTCTGTATCCCTCTTTTCCTCCTTGTCCTTCCCCTTTTCCCCTCCCCCCCGCTGCCCCCCTCCCACCCCCCCTCCCTTCCTCCCCCCCTCCTCTGTCCCGGCCCCCCTTCCCTCCTCCCCCCTTCCCCCTCCCCCTCCCTCCCTTTCCCCTCCCCTCCTCCCCCTCCCCCCGACCCCACCCTCTCCCCCTCCCCCTGCAGGCTCTCGGCCCCCTCCGGCTACGCCCTTGCCGCGGAGGACGGCGCGCACCTCTGGCTTGGCTGGGCGCCGGACCCTCACCACGCCCCTTCAGACGGCTCCGGCTTCTTCTGGCACGACACCCCCCAATGGGTTTGCCCGGACCAGCACTCGTCGGGACGCTGTCCCCACCGACACTCCCCTTGGCTCCACCCGCACCCGGCTGGCCTTCGACCTTCCAGCTGACGGCGTCACCCCGGACACGCCCACCAGGAGGTCCACGAGACACGTCGCAGCACTCACCGACCAACGGGGACCGGTCCAGAGTCTGCTGCGTTTTGGTCCTATTGCAGCTTACACACCATGCCTACCTGCTAGAGTTTCCACCAGACGCATTGCTGCTCTCGAGAAGAGAACGAAGCGGGCGATCAAGGGCAAGTACGTTATGAATGTGGGGGTGGGTCGGAGATTCCGGGATGTTGTGTGATGATGGCCTGTGCACTCGACGTTGCCGCCTTCGGCGGCGCCGTCTTTAATATTGTACCTAACCCGCCCGTGCCTCCTATCGACTCCTCGGATCTCCTTCCCTCCCCACCAACACATGGGCACGCGAGTCCGGCCGGACCGCTCTCAACATGAACTGCACCACCTTCGTCATCATCGTCGTCGTTGTCACCGGACATCTACGACCTGTTCCCCTATAGGGTTGATGATTTTTGTTGTGTGTTTTAGTGTTCTTGTTGTTGCCCGTCATCCGTTCACCCTGTTTACACTTGAAGGTTCGTGTATACTGTGGTTTTGTTTCTCCCATGTGGTCCCGTGTGTTCCTCCCCGAGCTGTAGGTGTTTTCCCCTTCGTGTGCCCCTCTCCTTTCTCCCTCAGAGACGTGCCCCTTGCCCCGGCCCTCGCCCCTTCCCCGTCCCGCCCTGCCAACCCCTTTTGTCCCCGCCCTCGTCCGGGCCCTCACCTTAACCACTCCCTCCCCTGGCCCTCACCTTAACCACTCCCTCCCCTGGCCCTCACCCTAACCACTTTCCCCCCCCTGGCCCTTACCCTAACCACTCCCTCCCCTGGCCCTTACCCTAACCACTCCCTCCCCTGGCCCTTACCCTAACCACTCCCTCCCCTGGCCCTTACCCTAACCACTCCCTCCCCTGGCCCTTACCTTAACCATTCCCTCCACTGGCCCTTACCTTAACCATTCCCTCCCCTGGCCCTAACCTTAACCGTCCCTCCCTCTCTTGGCCCTTACCTTAGCCGTCCCCCCTCCCCTGGCCCTGACCCCTGACCCTGTTTTGGCCCTTACCCTAACCACTCCCTCGCCTGGCCCTACCTCTGCCCCTCTATTTGGCCTTGGCCCCTCTAAATTTGCCCCCCTTTCGGATCCCCCCTGCCACCGTTTTCACGTCTCTCTCGATTGGTCTGACCCCACACCATTCCTCTGAATGTTGCACATTATTTAACCCTGTTTATTGAGGTGATATGCTATTATTCTGTTGTTTTTCGTGTGTGTGTGCGTCTGCCTTTCGTTTATTTTGTTTTATTTTATTTATTTATTTATTTTATTTATTGTTTATAATTAATTTCGTTTAATGTATTCGTTTATGTCCTCATGGTACTGTCGTTTACATTATTTACTACCCCTGAATGCGTTGTGTGTTTGTTTCCCCATTCATTCCGACTGCCACCTGCATCGGTCTATTTGGCGTCACCTGTTGGTAATTCTACCTCATTGTGTCAATTCAAAGATGTTTTTCAATCCTGGTCTCTGATTGGTCCCCCACTCCCGGGCGGCCGTCTTTGTTTATGACATGTGACACACTATATCCCGCCCCCCGTGCACGGCTCTGATTGGTTCAGGGTCGTGCTGAGACCACGGTTCCTTTTCCTCCCCTGTTTTCTGTTTACGCATTTTTAATGTGTGCGTGCGCACCCTCCCGTCATTTGTCACCACGGCTCGTTTGGAATGGATATATTCACGGTTTGTTTTTGCAATTATTTGTACCTGATGAAGTCACTTTAGTGACGAAACGTCGTACCTGCTTGCACAGATAGAAAAATCAATAAATACGGATTTTCTATCGGACCACACTTTCCTTTTTTGAAACCTTCCGATCGTTTTTTTAAAAACGTAACTCGTACTATGCCTCCCCCGAGCCACCATGACGAATGGACCGTGGTCCACCGCGGACGACGCCAGCCCAGGACACGGGACCCTTCTGACATCCCCTCGCTGGTTAGTTTACCCTTTGGGCCCGTACAAACTATGAGACGCTCCTATGCGTCGGTCGCAGACCCTTACCGTCGCGACTGGGTTCCCCGTGACCCCTCTCCCCGGGGTTGGGCTGCCCCCACACGGCCCGCTAGGCACCGATCCCCCTCTGGGTCGGCCCGCTATCCCCCTCCGTTCCAGCCCCGGGCCTACCGGCCCGCGCCTTCGCCGTGCCGCGATGAGCGCCGCCGCCGCGGAGCTAACGCCCGCCCGGCCTTCCGCCCTGCCGTCCAGGACCGAGGCTTCCCCGCCGGTGCTCCGCTACCCCGCCGCCAGGTACCCTCCCGTCCTGGTCCCAGGCCCCGTGCCCGTCCTCCTCCTCCCCACCGTCCCGGACCTTCGGAGGCCGCCGCCGCGCGCTCGGGGCCTGCGCGTCTACCGCCGGCGCGCGTTAGGCCTCAGGCCCCCGACGTCCCGCGGTCTACGGACCCGGACTTCGCTCTGAAAAACAGACTGATCCTCGCTGCCATCAAGGCGGTCCATCACCTGACCAACGCCACCGGTCCCGAGCCCCTCCATGTTATATCAAGACTCACTGGCTCCCTGACGGCCTCCATCCGCCCCGCCGTCCCCAACGCCGCCACCCTGTCCCTCATAGAGGGTAACGCACGCAACTGGGCCCACACCACCACCATGATACTCCGGGACCACTACAAGACCACCGTGGTGGAGAAGGTCAGTGCCCTCTCCCGTCTTGCCGACCCTGCCTGGCACCGCAACTTTGAGGTGGCCGCCTCCTGGGCCGGTCGACAGTTCGGACGCCGCCTGCGACAGGAGACCCTGGACAGCCTCCGCTCCGACCTCCGGCGTGAGCTTGACGACCCGGGTCTGGTGGACGGCTCCCTGCCCCTCTCCGGCCTGCCGCCTCCCTCCCCGTCTCCCGCCGCGCTTCCCTCCGCCTTCCAGCTCTCTGGATTCGACCCCGGGACCCAGGACGGCGCTGACCGGACGGACCGCTCTCCGTCCCTGGCCAGCTCTGTATCCCTCTTTTCCTCCTTGTCCTTCCCCTTTTCCCCTCCCCCCCGCTGCCCCCCTCCCACCCCCCCTCCCTTCCTCCCCCCCTCCTCTGTCCCGGCCCCCCTTCCCTCCTCCCCCCTTCCCCCTCCCCCTCCCTCCCTTTCCCCTCCCCTCCTCCCCCTCCCCCCGACCCCACCCTCTCCCCCTCCCCCTGCAGGCTCTCGGCCCCCTCCGGCTACGCCCTTGCCGCGGAGGACGGCGCGCACCTCTGGCTTGGCTGGGCGCCGGACCCTCACCACGCCCCTTCAGACGGCTCCGGCTTCTTCTGGCACGACACCCCCCAATGGGTTTGCCCGGACCAGCACTCGTCGGGACGCTGTCCCCACCGACACTCCCCTTGGCTCCACCCGCACCCGGCTGGCCTTCGACCTTCCAGCTGACGGCGTCACCCCGGACACGCCCACCAGGAGGTCCACGAGACACGTCGCAGCACTCACCGACCAACGGGGACCGGTCCAGAGTCTGCTGCGTTTTGGTCCTATTGCAGCTTACACACCATGCCTACCTGCTAGAGTTTCCACCAGACGCATTGCTGCTCTCGAGAAGAGAACGAAGCGGGCGATCAAGGGCAAGTACGTTATGAATGTGGGGGTGGGTCGGAGATTCCGGGATGTTGTGTGATGATGGCCTGTGCACTCGACGTTGCCGCCTTCGGCGGCGCCGTCTTTAATATTGTACCTAACCCGCCCGTGCCTCCTATCGACTCCTCGGATCTCCTTCCCTCCCCACCAACACATGGGCACGCGAGTCCGGCCGGACCGCTCTCAACATGAACTGCACCACCTTCGTCATCATCGTCGTCGTTGTCACCGGACATCTACGACCTGTTCCCCTATAGGGTTGATGATTTTTGTTGTGTGTTTTAGTGTTCTTGTTGTTGCCCGTCATCCGTTCACCCTGTTTACACTTGAAGGTTCGTGTATACTGTGGTTTTGTTTCTCCCATGTGGTCCCGTGTGTTCCTCCCCGAGCTGTAGGTGTTTTCCCCTTCGTGTGCCCCTCTCCTTTCTCCCTCAGAGACGTGCCCCTTGCCCCGGCCCTCGCCCCTTCCCCGTCCCGCCCTGCCAACCCCTTTTGTCCCCGCCCTCGTCCGGGCCCTCACCTTAACCACTCCCTCCCCTGGCCCTCACCTTAACCACTCCCTCCCCTGGCCCTCACCCTAACCACTTTCCCCCCCCTGGCCCTTACCCTAACCACTCCCTCCCCTGGCCCTTACCCTAACCACTCCCTCCCCTGGCCCTTACCCTAACCACTCCCTCCCCTGGCCCTTACCCTAACCACTCCCTCCCCTGGCCCTTACCTTAACCATTCCCTCCACTGGCCCTTACCTTAACCATTCCCTCCCCTGGCCCTAACCTTAACCGTCCCTCCCTCTCTTGGCCCTTACCTTAGCCGTCCCCCCTCCCCTGGCCCTGACCCCTGACCCTGTTTTGGCCCTTACCCTAACCACTCCCTCGCCTGGCCCTACCTCTGCCCCTCTATTTGGCCTTGGCCCCTCTAAATTTGCCCCCCTTTCGGATCCCCCCTGCCACCGTTTTCACGTCTCTCTCGATTGGTCTGACCCCACACCATTCCTCTGAATGTTGCACATTATTTAACCCTGTTTATTGAGGTGATATGCTATTATTCTGTTGTTTTTCGTGTGTGTGTGCGTCTGCCTTTCGTTTATTTTGTTTTATTTTATTTATTTATTTATTTTATTTATTGTTTATAATTAATTTCGTTTAATGTATTCGTTTATGTCCTCATGGTACTGTCGTTTACATTATTTACTACCCCTGAATGCGTTGTGTGTTTGTTTCCCCATTCATTCCGACTGCCACCTGCATCGGTCTATTTGGCGTCACCTGTTGGTAATTCTACCTCATTGTGTCAATTCAAAGATGTTTTTCAATCCTGGTCTCTGATTGGTCCCCCACTCCCGGGCGGCCGTCTTTGTTTATGACATGTGACACACTATATCCCGCCCCCCGTGCACGGCTCTGATTGGTTCAGGGTCGTGCTGAGACCACGGTTCCTTTTCCTCCCCTGTTTTCTGTTTACGCATTTTTAATGTGTGCGTGCGCACCCTCCCGTCATTTGTCACCACGGCTCGTTTGGAATGGATATATTCACGGTTTGTTTTTGCAATTATTTGTACCTGATGAAGTCACTTTAGTGACGAAACGTCGTACCTGCTTGCACAGATAGAAAAATCAATAAATACGGATTTTCTATCGGACCACACTTTCCTTTTTTGAAACCTTCCGATCGTTTTTTTAAAAACGTAACTCGTACTATGCCTCCCCCGAGCCACCATGACGAATGGACCGTGGTCCACCGCGGACGACACCAGCCCAGGACACGGGACCCTTCTGACATCCCCTCGCTGGTTAGTTTACCCTTTGGGCCCGTACAAACTATGAGACGCTCCTATGCGTCGGTCGCAGACCCTTACCGTCGCGACTGGGTTCCCCGTGACCCCTCTCCCCGGGGTTGGGCTGCCCCCACACGGCCCGCTAGGCACCGATCCCCCTCTGGGTCGGCCCGCTATCCCCCTCCGTTCCAGCCCCGGGCCTACCGGCCCGCGCCTTCGCCGTGCCGCGATGAGCGCCGCCGCCGCGGAGCTAACGCCCGCCCGGCCTTCCGCCCTGCCGTCCAGGACCGAGGCTTCCCCGCCGGTGCTCCGCTACCCCGCCGCCAGGTACCCTCCCGTCCTGGTCCCAGGCCCCGTGCCCGTCCTCCTCCTCCCCACCGTCCCGGACCTTCGGAGGCCGCCGCCGCGCGCTCGGGGCCTGCGCGTCTACCGCCGGCGCGCGTTAGGCCTCAGGCCCCCGACGTCCCGCGGTCTACGGACCCGGACTTCGCTCTGAAAAACAGACTGATCCTCGCTGCCATCAAGGCGGTCCATCACCTGACCAACGCCACCGGTCCCGAGCCCCTCCATGTTATATCAAGACTCACTGGCTCCCTGACGGCCTCCATCCGCCCCGCCGTCCCCAACGCCGCCACCCTGTCCCTCATAGAGGGTAACGCACGCAACTGGGCCCACACCACCACCATGATACTCCGGGACCACTACAAGACCACCGTGGTGGAGAAGGTCAGTGCCCTCTCCCGTCTTGCCGACCCTGCCTGGCACCGCAACTTTGAGGTGGCCGCCTCCTGGGCCGGTCGACAGTTCGGACGCCGCCTGCGACAGGAGACCCTGGACAGCCTCCGCTCCGACCTCCGGCGTGAGCTTGACGACCCGGGTCTGGTGGACGGCTCCCTGCCCCTCTCCGGCCTGCCGCCTCCCTCCCCGTCTCCCGCCGCGCTTCCCTCCGCCTTCCAGCTCTCTGGATTCGACCCCGGGACCCAGGACGGCGCTGACCGGACGGACCGCTCTCCGTCCCTGGCCAGCTCTGTATCCCTCTTTTCCTCCTTGTCCTTCCCCTTTTCCCCTCCCCCCCGCTGCCCCCCTCCCACCCCCCCTCCCTTCCTCCCCCCCTCCTCTGTCCCGGCCCCCCTTCCCTCCTCCCCCCTTCCCCCTCCCCCTCCCTCCCTTTCCCCTCCCCTCCTCCCCCTCCCCCCGACCCCACCCTCTCCCCCTCCCCCTGCAGGCTCTCGGCCCCCTCCGGCTACGCCCTTGCCGCGGAGGACGGCGCGCACCTCTGGCTTGGCTGGGCGCCGGACCCTCACCACGCCCCTTCAGACGGCTCCGGCTTCTTCTGGCACGACACCCCCCAATGGGTTTGCCCGGACCAGCACTCGTCGGGACGCTGTCCCCACCGACACTCCCCTTGGCTCCACCCGCACCCGGCTGGCCTTCGACCTTCCAGCTGACGGCGTCACCCCGGACACGCCCACCAGGAGGTCCACGAGACACGTCGCAGCACTCACCGACCAACGGGGACCGGTCCAGAGTCTGCTGCGTTTTGGTCCTATTGCAGCTTACACACCATGCCTACCTGCTAGAGTTTCCACCAGACGCATTGCTGCTCTCGAGAAGAGAACGAAGCGGGCGATCAAGGGCAAGTACGTTATGAATGTGGGGGTGGGTCGGAGATTCCGGGATGTTGTGTGATGATGGCCTGTGCACTCGACGTTGCCGCCTTCGGCGGCGCCGTCTTTAATATTGTACCTAACCCTAACCCTAACCCTAACCCTAACCCTAACCCTACTAACCCTAACCCTAACCCTAACCCTAACCCTAACCCTAACCCTAACCCTAACCCTAACCCCTAACCCTAACCCTAACCCTAACCCTAACCCTAACCCTAACCTAACCCAACCCTAACCCTAACCCTAACCCTAACCCTAACCAGGGTTTGAACCCTAACCTCAGGCTGATTTTGGAAGTTTTAATTTGGAAGTTGGAAGTTGAGGGGCTGATTATGGAAGGTATTTTTTATAAATTCCCAGAAAGGTTACGGTTCAAAAGGTTAAGGTTGAAGGTTAGGGTTCGTCAACCCTAATCCCAGAAAAATATTTTCAAAGCTTTATCATTTGTTTCCTCTGAGTTATAATTTTTTTAAAAAACGTTGCAATTTTATAAATGGCCATTCATAATTTGGGGGCACTAGTCCAAATCTGGATTTGGAAGTGATGAATTTGGAAGTAATTTTTAAAAATAATTATATTACCACCAGGGGGCAGAAGGATCATATGCTGAATTTGGAAGATTAAAGATGGAATTTGGAAGTAATTTTTACAAATAATTATATTACCACCAGGGGGCAGAAGGATCATATGCTGAATTTGGAAGATTGAAGATGGAAGTTGGAAGTAAATTCTACAAATAATTATATTTCCACCAGGGGGCAGAAGGGTCATATGCTGAATTTGGAAGATTGAAGATGGAAGTTGGAAGTAATTTCTACAAATAATTGTACTTCCACCAGGGGGCAGAAGGGTCATATGCTGAAGTTGGAAGTTTGTATTTTCACCATTATGTGTGGATTTGGAAGTTGGAAGTTTTGCTTTTTGTCAGTGTCATCATTCAACCTGTGGAGATTTGGAAGTTGGAAGTTGTAATTTGCCAGTGTCACCATTGAACAAATGCAGATTTGGAAGTTGGAAGTTGTACTTTTTCAGTGTCACCATTGAACATGTGTAGATTTGGAAGTTGGAAGTGTCACCATTGAACAGGTGTGGATTTGGAAGTTGGAAGTTTTACTCTTTGTCAGTGTCACCATTGAACATGTGTAGATTTGGAAGTTGGAAGTGTCACCATTGAACATGTGTGGATTTGGAAGGTGGAAGTTGGAAGTGCCACTATTGAACATGTGTACATTTGGAAGTTGGAAGTGTCACCATTGAACATGTGTGGATTTGGAAGTTGGAAGTGTCACCATTGAACATGTGTGGATTTGGAAGTTGGAAGTTGGAAGTGTCACCATTGAACATGTGTGGAATTGGAAGTTGGAAGTTGGAAGTGTCACCATTGAACATGTGTGGATTTGGAAGTTGGAAGTGTTACCATTGAACATGTGTAGATTTGGAAGTTGGAAGTTGGAAGTGTCACCATTGAACATGTGTGGATTTGGAAGGTGGAAGTTGGAAGTGCCACTATTGAACATGTGCAGATTTGGAAGTTGGAAGTGTCACCATTGAACATGTGTGGATTTGGAAGTTGGAAGTTGGAAGTGTCACCATTGAACATGTGTAGATTTGGAAGTTGGAAGTTGGAAGTGTCACCATTGAACATGTGTAGATTTGGAAGTTGGAAGTTGGAAGTGTCACCATTGAACATGTGTGGATTTGGAAGTTGGAAGTGTCACCATTGAACATGTGTGGATTTGGAAGTTGTAATTTGTCAGTGTCACCATTGCACATGTGTACATTTGGAAGTTGGAAGTGTCACCATTGAACATGTGTGGATTTGGAAGTTGGAAGTGTCACCATTGAACATGTGTAGATTTGGAAGTTGGAAGTTGGATGTGTCACCATTGAACATGTGTAGATTTGGAAGTTGGAAGTTGGAAGGGTCACCATTGAACATGTGTGGATTTGGAAGTTGGAAGTGTCACCATTGAACATGTGTAGATTTAGAAGTTGGAAGTGTCACCATTGAACATGTGTGGATTTGGAAGGTGGAAGTTGGAAGTGTCACCATTGAACATGTGTGGATTTGGAAGTTGGAAGTTGGAAGTGTCACCATTGAACATGTGTGGAATTGGAAGTTGGAAGTTGGAAGTGTCACCATTGAACATGTGTGGATTTGGAAGTTGGATGTGTTACCATTGAACATGTGTAGATTTGGAAGTTGGAAGTTGGAAGTGTCACCATTGAACATGTGTGGATTTGGAAGGTGGAAGTTGGAAGTGCCACTATTGAACATGTGCAGATTTGGAAGTTGGAAGTGTCACCATTGAACATGTGTGGATTTGGAAGTTGGAAGTTGGAAGTGTCACCATTGAACATGTGTAGATTTGGAAGTTGGAAGTTGGAAGTGTCACCATTGAACATGTGTAGATTTGGAAGTTGGAAGTTGGAATTGTCACCATTGAACATGTGTGGATTTGGAAGTTGGAAGTGTCACCATTGAACATGTGTGGATTTGGAAGTTGTAATTTGTCAGTGTCACCATTGCACATGTGTACATTTGGAAGTTGGAAGTGTCACCATTGAACATGTGTGGATTTGGAAGTTGGAAGTGTCACCATTGAACATGTGTAGATTTGGAAGTTGGAAGTTGGATGTGTCACCATTGAACATGTGTAGATTTGGAAGTTGGAAGTTGGAAGGGTCACCATTGAACATGTGTGGATTTGGAAGTTGGAAGTGTCACCATTGAACATGTGTAGATTTAGAAGTTGGAAGTGTCACCATTGAACATGTGTGGATTTGGAAGGTGGAAGTTGGAAGTGTCACCATTGAACATGTGTGGATTTGGAAGTTGGAAGTTGGAAGTGTCACCATTGAACATTTGTGGATTTGGAAGTTGGAAGTGTCACCATTGAACATGTGTAGATTTGGAAGTTGGAAGTTGGAAGTGTCACCATTGAACATGTGTGGATTTGGAAGTTGGAAGTGTCACCATTGAACATTTGTGGAATTGGAAGTTGGAAGTTGGAAGTGTCACCATTGAACATATGTCGATTTGGAAGTTGGAAGTTGGAAGTGTCAACATTGAACATGTGTACATTTGGAAGTTGGAAGTGTCACCATTGAACATGTGTGGATTTGGAAGTTGGAAGTGTCACCATTGAACATGTGTAGATTTGGAAGTTGGAAGTGTCACCATTGAACATGTGTGGATTTGGAAGTTGGAAGTTGGAAGTGTCACCATTGAACATGTGTGGATTTGGAAGTTGGAAGTTTTAATTTGCCAGTGTCACCATTGAACATGTGTAGATTTGGAAGTTGGAAGTTGGAAATGTCACCATTGAACATGTGTGGATTTGGAAGTTGGAAGTTGGAAGTGTCACCATTGAACATTTGTGGAATTGGAAGTTGGAAGTTGGAAGTGTCACCATTGAACATGTGTGGATTTGGAAGTTGGAAGTTGGAAGTGTCAACATTGAACATGTGTACATTTGGAAGTTGGAAGTGTCACCATTGAACATGTGTGGATTTGGAAGTTGGAAGTTGGAAGTGTCAAAATTGAACATGTGTAGATTTGGAAGTTGGAAGTATCACCATTGAACATGTGTGGATTTGGAAGTTGGAAGTGTCACCATTGAACATGTGTGGAATTGGAAGTTGGAAGTGTCACCATTGAACATGTGTAGATTTGGAAGTATCACCATTGAACATGTGTGGATTTGGAAGTTGGAAGTTGGAAGTGTCACCATTGAACATGTGTGGATTTGAAGTTGGAAGTGTCACCATTGAACATGTGTGGATTTGGAAGTTGGAAGTTGGAAGTGTCACCATTGAACATGTGTGGATTTGGAAGTTTGAAGTGTCACCATTGAACATGTGGAGATTTGGAAGTTGGAAGTTGGAAGTGTCACCATTGAACATGTGGAGATTTGGAAGTTGGAAGTTGGAAGTGTCACCATTGAACAGGTGTAGATTTGGAAGTTGGAAGTTGGAAGGGTCACCATTGAACATGTTTGGATTTAGAAGTTGGAAGTTGGAAGTGTCACCATTGAACATGTGTGGATTTGGAAGGTGGAAGTTGGAAGTGCCACTATTGAACATGTGCAGATTTGGAAGTTGGAAGTGTCACCATTGAACATGTGTGGATTTGGAAGTTGGAAGTTGGAAGTGTCACCATTGAACATGTGCGGATTTGGAAGTTGGAAGTTGGAAGTGTCACCATTGAACATGTGTGGATTTGGAAGTTGTAATTTGTCAGTGTCACCATTGAACATGTCTACATTTGGAAGTTGGAAGTGTCACCATTGAACATGTGTGGATTTGGAAGTTGGAAGTGTCACCATTGAACATGTGTAGATTTGGAAGTTGGAAGTGTCACCATTGAACATGTGTGGATTTGGAAGTTGGAAGTTGGAAGTGTCACCATTGAACATGTGTGGATTTGGAAGTTGGAAGTTTTAATTTGCCAGTGTCACCATTGAACATGTGTAGATTTGGAAGTTGGAAGTGTCACCATTGAACATGTGTGGAGTTGGAAGTTGGAAGTTGGAAGTGTCACCATTGAACATTTGTGGAATTGGAAGTCGGAAGTTGGAAGTGTCACCATTGAACATGTGTGGATTTGGAAGTTGGAAGTGTCAACATTGAACATGTGTACATTTGGAAGTTGGAAGTTGGAAGTGTCACCATTGAACATGTGTGGATTTGGAAGTTGGAAGTTGGAAGTGTCACCATTGAACATGTGTAGATTTGGAAGTTGGAAGTGTCACCATTGAACATGTGTGGATTTGGAAGTTGGAAGTTGGAAGTGTCACCATTGAAAATGTGTAGATTTGGAAGTTGGAAGTGTCACCATTGAACATGTGTGGATTTGGAAGGTGGAAGTTCGAAGTGCCACTATTGAACATGTGTACATTTGGAAGTTGGAAGTGTCACCATTGAACATGTGTGGATTTGGAAGTTGGAAGTGTCACCATTGAACATGTGTGGATTTGGAAGGTGGAAGTTGGAAGTGCCACTATTGAACATGTGCAGATTTGGAAGTTGGAAGTGTCACCATTGAACATGTGTGGATTTGGAAGTTGGAAGTTGGAAGTGTCACCATTGAACATGTGCGGATTTGGAAGTTGGAAGTTGGAAGTGTCACCATTGAACATGTGTGGATTTGGAAGTGGTAATTTGTCAGTGTCACCATTGAACATGTCTACATTTGGAAGTTGGAAGTGTCACCATTGAACATGTGTGGATTTGGAAGTTGGAAGTGTCACCATTGAACATGTGTAGATTTGGAAGTTGGAAGTGTCACCATTGAACATGTGTGGATTTGGAAGTTGGAAGTTGGAAGTGTCACCATTGAACATGTGTGGATTTGGAAGTTGGAAGTTTTAATTTGCCAGTGTCACCATTGAACATGTGTAGATTTGGAAGTTGGAAGTGTCACCATTGAACATGTGTGGAGTTGGAAGTTGGAAGTTGGAAGTGTCACCATTGAACATTTGTGGAATTGGAAGTCGGAAGTTGGAAGTGTCACCATTGAACATGTGTGGATTTGGAAGTTGGAAGTGTCAACATTGAACATGTGTACATTTGGAAGTTGGAAGTTGGAAGTGTCACCATTGAACATGTGTGGATTTGGAAGTTGGAAGTTGGAAGTGTCACCATTGAACATGTGTAGATTTGGAAGTTGGAAGTGTCACCATTGAACATGTGTGGATTTGGAAGTTGGAAGTTGGAAGTGTCACCATTGAACATGTGTAGATTTGGAAGTTGGAAGTGTCACCATTGAACATGTGTGGATTTGGAAGGTGGAAGTTGGAAGTGCCACTATTGAACATGTGTACATTTGGAAGTTGGAAGTGTCACCATTGAACATGTGTGGATTTGGAAGTTGGAAGTGTCACCATTGAACATGTGTGGATTTGGAAGTTGGAAGTTGGAAGTGTCACCATTGAACATGTGTGGAATTGGAAGTTGGAAGTTGGAAGTGTTACCATTGAACATGTGTAGATTTGGAAGTTGGAAGTTGGAAGTGTCACCATTGAACATGTGTGGATTTGGAAGGTGGAAGTTGGAAGTGCCACTATTGAACATGTGTGGATTTGGAAGTTGGAAGTGTCACCATTGAACATTTGTGGAATTGGAAGTTGGAAGTGTCACCATTGAACATATGTGGATTTGGAAGTTGGAAGTTGGAAGTGTCAACATTGAACATGTGTACATTTGGAAGATGGAAGTGTCACCATTGAACATGTGTGGATTTGGAAGTTGGAAGTTGGAAGTTTCACCATTGAACATGTGTAGATTTGGAAGTTGGAAGTGTCACCATTGAACATGTGTGGATTTGGAAGTTGGAAGTTGGAAGTGTCACCATTGAACATGTGTGGATTTGGAAGTTGGAAGTGTCACCATTGAACATGTGTAGATTTGGAAGTTGGAAGTGTCACCATTGAACATGTGTAGAATTGGAAGTTGGAAGTCGGAAGGGTCACCATTGAACATGTGTGGATTTGGAAGTTGGAAGTGTCACCATTGAACATGTGTAGATTTGGAAGTTGGAAGTTGGAAGTGTCACCATTGAACATGTGTGGATTTGGAAGTTGGAAGTGTCACCATTGAACATGTGTAGATTTGGAAGTTGGAAGTTGGAAGGGTCACCATTGAACATGTGTGGATTTGGAAGTTGGAAGTGTCACCATTGAACATGTGTAGATTTAGAAGTTGGAAGTGTCACCATTGAACATGTGTGGATTTGGAAGGTGGAAGTTGGAAGTGTCACCATTGAACATGTGTGGATTTGGAAGTTGGAAGTTGGAAGTGTCACCATTGAACATGTGTGGAATTGGAAGTTGGAAGTTGGAAGTGTCACCATTGAACATGTGTGGATTTGGAAGTTGGAAGTGTTACCATTGAACATGTGTAGATTTGGAATTTGGAAGTTGGAAGTGTCACCATTGAACATGTGTGGATTTGGAAGGTGGAAGTTAGAAGTGCCACTATTGAACATGTGCAGATTTGGAAGTTGGAAGTGTCACCATTGAACATGTGTGGATTTGGAAGTTGGAAGTTGGAAGTGTCACCATTGAACATGTGTAGATTTGGAAGTTGGGAGTTGGAAGTGTCACCATTGAACATGTGTAGATTTGGAAGTTGGAAGTTGGAATTGTCACCATTGAACATGTGTGGATTTGGAAGTTGGAAGTGTCACCATTGAACATGTGTGGATTTGGAAGTTGTAATTTGTCAGTGTCACCATTGCACATGTGTACATTTGGAAGTTGGAAGTGTCACCATTGAACATGTGTGGATTTGGAAGTTGGAAGTGTCACCATTGAACATGTGTAGATTTGGAAGTTGGAAGTTGGATGTGTCACCATTGAACATGTGTAGATTTGGAAGTTGGAAGTTGGAAGGGTCACCATTGAACATGTGTGGATTTGGAAGTTGGAAGTCTCACCATTGAACATGTGTAGATTTAGAAGTTGGAAGTGTCACCATTGAACATGTGTGGATTTGGAAGGTGGAAGTTGGAAGTGTCACCATTGAACATGTGGAGATTTGGAAGTTGGAAGTTGGAAGTGTCACCATTGAACATGTGGAGATTTGGAAGTTGGAAGTTGGAA
This sequence comes from Pollachius pollachius, assembly GCF_949987615.1. Taxonomy (NCBI): domain Eukaryota; kingdom Metazoa; phylum Chordata; class Actinopteri; order Gadiformes; family Gadidae; genus Pollachius; species Pollachius pollachius. The sequence continues at coordinate 96,161 of NW_027641673.1, forward strand.
GTGTCACCATTGAACAGGTGTAGATTTGGAAGTTGGAAGTTGGAAGGGTCACCATTGAACATGTGTGGATTTAGAAGTTGGAAGTTGGAAGTGTCACCATTGAACATGTGTGGATTTGGAAGGTGGAAGTTGGAAGTGCCACTATTGAACATGTGCAGATTTGGAAGTTGGAAGTGTCACCATTGAACATGTGTGGATTTGGAAGTTGGAAGTTGGAAGTGTCACCATTGAACATGTGCGGATTTGGAAGTTGGAAGTTGGAAGTGTCACCATTGAACATGTGTGGATTTGGAAGTTGTAATTTGTCAGTGTCACCATTGAACATGTCTACATTTGGAAGTTGGAAGTGTCACCATTGAACATGTGTGGATTTGGAAGTTGGAAGTGTCACCATTGAACATGTGTAGATTTGGAAGTTGGAAGTGTCACCATTGAACATGTGTGGATTTGGAAGTTGGAAGTTGGAAGTGTCACCATTGAACATGTGTGGATTTGGAAGTTGGAAGTTTTAATTTGCCAGTGTCACCATTGAACATGTGTAGATTTGGAAGTTGGAAGTGTCACCATTGAACATGTGTGGAGTTGGAAGTTGGAAGTTGGAAGTGTCACCATTGAACATTTGTGGAATTGGAAGTCGGAAGTTGGAAGTGTCACCATTGAACATGTGTGGATTTGGAAGTTGGAAGTGTCAACATTGAACATGTGTACATTTGGAAGTTGGAAGTTGGAAGTGTCACCATTGAACATGTGTGGATTTGGAAGTTGGAAGTTGGAAGTGTCACCATTGAACATGTGTAGATTTGGAAGTTGGAAGTGTCACCATTGAACATGTGTGGATTTGGAAGTTGGAAGTTGGAAGTGTCACCATTGAAAATGTGTAGATTTGGAAGTTGGAAGTGTCACCATTGAACATGTGTGGATTTGGAAGGTGGAAGTTCGAAGTGCCACTATTGAACATGTGTACATTTGGAAGTTGGAAGTGTCACCATTGAACATGTGTGGATTTGGAAGTTGGAAGTGTCACCATTGAACATGTGTGGATTTGGAAGGTGGAAGTTGGAAGTGCCACTATTGAACATGTGCAGATTTGGAAGTTGGAAGTGTCACCATTGAACATGTGTGGATTTGGAAGTTGGAAGTTGGAAGTGTCACCATTGAACATGTGCGGATTTGGAAGTTGGAAGTTGGAAGTGTCACCATTGAACATGTGTGGATTTGGAAGTGGTAATTTGTCAGTGTCACCATTGAACATGTCTACATTTGGAAGTTGGAAGTGTCACCATTGAACATGTGTGGATTTGGAAGTTGGAAGTGTCACCATTGAACATGTGTAGATTTGGAAGTTGGAAGTGTCACCATTGAACATGTGTGGATTTGGAAGTTGGAAGTTGGAAGTGTCACCATTGAACATGTGTGGATTTGGAAGTTGGAAGTTTTAATTTGCCAGTGTCACCATTGAACATGTGTAGATTTGGAAGTTGGAAGTGTCACCATTGAACATGTGTGGAGTTGGAAGTTGGAAGTTGGAAGTGTCACCATTGAACATTTGTGGAATTGGAAGTCGGAAGTTGGAAGTGTCACCATTGAACATGTGTGGATTTGGAAGTTGGAAGTGTCAACATTGAACATGTGTACATTTGGAAGTTGGAAGTTGGAAGTGTCACCATTGAACATGTGTGGATTTGGAAGTTGGAAGTTGGAAGTGTCACCATTGAACATGTGTAGATTTGGAAGTGTGAAGTGTCACCATTGAACATGTGTGGATTTGGAAGTTGGAAGTTGGAAGTGTCACCATTGAACATGTGTAGATTTGGAAGTTGGAAGTGTCACCATTGAACATGTGTGGATTTGGAAGGTGGAAGTTGGAAGTGCCACTATTGAACATGTGTACATTTGGAAGTTGGAAGTGTCACCATTGAACATGTGTGGATTTGGAAGTTGGAAGTGTCACCATTGAACATGTGTGGATTTGGAAGTTGGAAGTTGGAAGTGTCACCATTGAACATGTGTGGAATTGGAAGTTGGAAGTTGGAAGTGTTACCATTGAACATGTGTAGATTTGGAAGTTGGAAGTTGGAAGTATCACCATTGAACATGTGTGGATTTGGAAGGTGGAAGTTGGAAGTGCCACTATTGAACATGTGTGGATTTGGAAGTTGGAAGTGTCACCATTGAACATTTGTGGAATTGGAAGTTGGAAGTGTCACCATTGAACATATGTGGATTTGGAAGTTGGAAGTTGGAAGTGTCAACATTGAACATGTGTACATTTGGAAGATGGAAGTGTCACCATTGAACATGTGTGGATTTGGAAGTTGGAAGTTGGAAGTTTCACCATTGAACATGTGTAGATTTGGAAGTTGGAAGTGTCACCATTGAACATGTGTGGATTTGGAAGTTGGAAGTTGGAAGTGTCACCATTGAACATGTGTGGATTTGGAAGTTGGAAGTGTCACCATTGAACATGTGTAGATTTGGAAGTTGGAAGTGTCACCATTGAACATGTGTAGAATTGGAAGTTGGAAGTCGGAAGGGTCACCATTGAACATGTGTGGATTTGGAAGTTGGAAGTGTCACCATTGAACATGTGTAGATTTGGAAGTTGGAAGTTGGAAGTGTCACCATTGAACATGTGTGGATTTGGAAGTTGGAAGTGTCACCATTGAACATGTGTAGATTTGGAAGTTGGAAGTTGGAAGGGTCACCATTGAACATGTGTGGATTTGGAAGTTGGAAGTGTCAACATTGAACATGTGTAGATTTAGAAGTTGGAAGTGTCACCATTGAACATGTGTGGATTTGGAAGGTGGAAGTTGGAAGTGTCACCATTGAACATGTGTGGATTTGGAAGTTGGAAGTTGGAAGTGTCACCATTGAACATGTGTGGAATTGGAAGTTGGAAGTTGGAAGTGTCACCATTGAACATGTGTGGATTTGGAAGTTGGAAGTGCTACCATTGAACATGTGTAGATTTGGAATTTGGAAGTTGGAAGTGTCACCATTGAACATGTGTGGATTTGGAAGGTGGAAGTTAGAAGTGCCACTATTGAACATGTGCAGATTTGGAAGTTGGAAGTGTCACCATTGAACATGTGTGGATTTGGAAGTTGGAAGTTGGAAGTGTCACCATTGAACATGTGTAGATTTGGAAGTTGGGAGTTGGAAGTGTCACCATTGAACATGTGTAGATTTGGAAGTTGGAAGTTGGAATTGTCACCATTGAACATGTGTGGATTTGGAAGTTGGAAGTGTCACCATTGAACATGTGTGGATTTGGAAGTTGTAATTTGTCAGTGTCACCATTGCACATGTGTACATTTGGAAGTTGGAAGTGTCACCATTGAACATGTGTGGATTTGGAAGTTGGAAGTGTCACCATTGAACATGTGTAGATTTGGAAGTTGGAAGTTGGATGTGTCACCATTGAACATGTGTAGATTTGGAAGTTGGAAGTTGGAAGGGTCACCATTGAACATGTGTGGATTTGGAAGTTGGAAGTCTCACCATTGAACATGTGTAGATTTAGAAGTTGGAAGTGTCACCATTGAACATGTGTGGATTTGGAAGGTGGAAGTTGGAAGTGTCACCATTGAACATGTGCAGATTTGGAAGTTGGAAGTGTCACCATTGAACATGTGTGGATTTGGAAGTTGGAAGTTGGAAGTGTCACCATTGAACATGTGTAGATTTGGAAGTTGGGAGTTGGAAGTGTCACCATTGAACATGTGTAGATTTGGAAGTTGGAAGTTGGAATTGTCACCATTGAACATGTGTGGATTTGGAAGTTGGAAGTGTCACCATTGAACATGTGTGGATTTGGAAGTTGTAATTTGTCAGTGTCACCATTGCACATGTGTACATTTGGAAGTTGGAAGTGTCACCATTGAACATGTGTGGATTTGGAAGTTGGAAGTGTCACCATTGAACATGTGTAGATTTGGAAGTTGGAAGTTGGATGTGTCACCATTGAACATGTGTAGATTTGGAAGTTGGAAGTTGGAAGGGTCACCATTGAACATGTGTGGATTTGGAAGTTGGAAGTCTCACCATTGAACATGTGTAGATTTAGAAGTTGGAAGTGTCACCATTGAACATGTGTGGATTTGGAAGGTGGAAGTTGGAAGTGTCACCATTGAACATGTGTGGATTTGGAAGTTGGAAGTTGGAAGTGTCACCATTGAACATTTGTGGATTTGGAAGTTGGAAGTGTCACCATTGAACATGTGTAGATTTGGAAGTTGGAAGTTGGAAGTGTCACCATTGAACATGTGTGGATTTGGAAGTTGGAAGTGTCACCATTGAACATTTGTGGAATTGGAAGTTGGAAGTTGGAAGTGTCACCATTGAACATATGTGGATTTGGAAGTTGGAAGTTGGAAGTGTCAACATTGAACATGTGTACATTTGGAAGTTGGAAGTGTCACCATTGAACATGTGTGGATTTGGAAGTTGGAAGTGTCACCATTGAACATGTGTAGATTTGGAAGTTGGAAGTGTCACCATTGAACATGTGTGGATTTGGAAGTTGGAAGTTGGAAGTGTCACCATTGAACATGTGTGGATTTGGAAGTTGGAAGTTTTAATTTGCCAGTGTCACCATTGAACATGTGTAGATTTGGAAGTTGGAAGTTGGAAATGTCACCATTGAACATGTGTGGATTTGGAAGTTGGAAGTTGAAAGTGTCACCATTGAACATTTGTGGAATTGGAAGTTGGAAGTTGGAAGTGTCACCATTGAACATGTGTGGATTTGGAAGTTGGAAGTTGGAAGTGTCAACATTGAACATGTGTACATTTGGAAGTTGGAAGTGTCACCATTGAACATGTGTGGATTTGGAAGTTGGAAGTTGGAAGTGTCAAAATTAAACATGTGTAGATTTGGAAGTTGGAAGTATCACCATTGAACATGTGTGGATTTGGAAGTTGGAAGTGTCACCATTGAACATGTGTGGATTTGGAAGTTGGAAGTTGGAAGTGTCACCATTGAACATGTGTAGATTTGGAAGTATCACCATTGAACATGTGTGGATTTGGAAGTTGGAAGTTGGAAGTGTCACCATTGAACATGTGTGGATTTGAAGTTGGAAGTGTCACCATTGAACATGTGTGGATTTGGAAGTTGGAAGTTGGAAGTGTCACCATTGAACATGTGTGGATTTGGAAGTTGGAAGTGTCACCATTGAACATGTGGAGATTTGGAAGTTGGAAGTTGGAAGTGTCACCATTGAACAGGTGTAGATTTGGAAGTTGGAAGTTGGAAGGGTCACCATTGAACATGTGTGGATTTAGAAGTTGGAAGTTGGAAGTGTCACCATTGAACATGTGTGGATTTGGAAGGTGGAAGTTGGAAGTGCCACTATTGAACATGTGCAGATTTGGAAGTTGGAAGTGTCACCATTGAACATGTGTGGATTTGGAAGTTGGAAGTTGGAAGTGTCACCATTGAACATGTGCGGATTTGGAAGTTGGAAGTTGGAAGTGTCACCATTGAACATGTGTGGATTTGGAAGTGGTAATTTGTCAGTGTCACCATTGAACATGTCTACATTTGGAAGTTGGAAGTGTCACCATTGAACATGTGTGGATTTGGAAGTTGGAAGTGTCACCATTGAACATGTGTAGATTTGGAAGTTGGAAGTGTCACCATTGAACATGTGTGGATTTGGAAGTTGGAAGTTGGAAGTGTCACCATTGAACATGTGTGGATTTGGAAGTTGGAAGTTTTAATTTGCCAGTGTCACCATTGAACATGTGTAGATTTGGAAGTTGGAAGTGTCACCATTGAACATGTGTGGAGTTGGAAGTTGGAAGTTGGAAGTGTCACCATTGAACATTTGTGGAATTGGAAGTCGGAAGTTGGAAGTGTCACCATTGAACATGTGTGGATTTGGAAGTTGGAAGTGTCAACATTGAACATGTGTACATTTGGAAGTTGGAAGTTGGAAGTGTCACCATTGAACATGTGTGGATTTGGAAGTTGGAAGTTGGAAGTGTCACCATTGAACATGTGTAGATTTGGAAGTGTGAAGTGTCACCATTGAACATGTGTGGATTTGGAAGTTGGAAGTTGGAAGTGTCACCATTGAACATGTGTAGATTTGGAAGTTGGAAGTGTCACCATTGAACATGTGTGGATTTGGAAGGTGGAAGTTGGAAGTGCCACTATTGAACATGTGTACATTTGGAAGTTGGAAGTGTCACCATTGAACATGTGTGGATTTGGAAGTTGGAAGTGTCACCATTGAACATGTGTGGATTTGGAAGTTGGAAGTTGGAAGTGTCACCATTGAACATGTGTGGAATTGGAAGTTGGAAGTTGGAAGTGTTACCATTGAACATGTGTAGATTTGGAAGTTGGAAGTTGGAAGTGTCACCATTGAACATGTGTGGATTTGGAAGGTGGAAGTTGGAAGTGCCACTATTGAACATGTGTGGATTTGGAAGTTGGAAGTGTCACCATTGAACATTTGTGGAATTGGAAGTTGGAAGTGTCACCATTGAACATATGTGGATTTGGAAGTTGGAAGTTGGAAGTGTCAACATTGAACATGTGTACATTTGGAAGATGGAAGTGTCACCATTGAACATGTGTGGATTTGGAAGTTGGAAGTTGGAAGTTTCACCATTGAACATGTGTAGATTTGGAAGTTGGAAGTGTCACCATTGAACATGTGTGGATTTGGAAGTTGGAAGTTGGAAGTGTCACCATTGAACATGTGTGGATTTGGAAGTTGGAAGTGTCACCATTGAACATGTGTAGATTTGGAAGTTGGAAGTGTCACCATTGAACATGTGTAGAATTGGAAGTTGGAAGTCGGAAGGGTCACCATTGAACATGTGTGGATTTGGAAGTTGGAAGTGTCACCATTGAACATGTGTAGATTTGGAAGTTGGAAGTTGGAAGTGTCACCATTGAACATGTGTGGATTTGGAAGTTGGAAGTGTCACCATTGAACATGTGTAGATTTGGAAGTTGGAAGTTGGAAGGGTCACCATTGAACATGTGTGGATTTGGAAGTTGGAAGTGTCAACATTGAACATGTGTAGATTTAGAAGTTGGAAGTGTCACCATTGAACATGTGTGGATTTGGAAGGTGGAAGTTGGAAGTGTCACCATTGAACATGTGTGGATTTGGAAGTTGGAAGTTGGAAGTGTCACCATTGAACATGTGTGGAATTGGAAGTTGGAAGTTGGAAGTGTCACCATTGAACATGTGTGGATTTGGAAGTTGGAAGTGTTACCATTGAACATGTGTAGATTTGGAATTTGGAAGTTGGAAGTGTCACCATTGAACATGTGTGGATTTGGAAGGTGGAAGTTAGAAGTGCCACTATTGAACATGTGCAGATTTGGAAGTTGGAAGTGTCACCATTGAACATGTGTGGATTTGGAAGTTGGAAGTTGGAAGTGTCACCATTGAACATGTGTAGATTTGGAAGTTGGGAGTTGGAAGTGTCACCATTGAACATGTGTAGATTTGGAAGTTGGAAGTTGGAATTGTCACCATTGAACATGTGTGGATTTGGAAGTTGGAAGTGTCACCATTGAACATGTGTGGATTTGGAAGTTGTAATTTGTCAGTGTCACCATTGCACATGTGTACATTTGGAAGTTGGAAGTGTCACCATTGAACATGTGTGGATTTGGAAGTTGGAAGTGTCACCATTGAACATGTGTAGATTTGGAAGTTGGAAGTTGGATGTGTCACCATTGAACATGTGTAGATTTGGAAGTTGGAAGTTGGAAGGGTCACCATTGAACATGTGTGGATTTGGAAGTTGGAAGTCTCACCATTGAACATGTGTAGATTTAGAAGTTGGAAGTGTCACCATTGAACATGTGTGGATTTGGAAGGTGGAAGTTGGAAGTGTCACCATTGAACATGTGCAGATTTGGAAGTTGGAAGTGTCACCATTGAACATGTGTGGATTTGGAAGTTGGAAGTTGGAAGTGTCACCATTGAACATGTGTAGATTTGGAAGTTGGGAGTTGGAAGTGTCACCATTGAACATGTGTAGATTTGGAAGTTGGAAGTTGGAATTGTCACCATTGAACATGTGTGGATTTGGAAGTTGGAAGTGTCACCATTGAACATGTGTGGATTTGGAAGTTGTAATTTGTCAGTGTCACCATTGCACATGTGTACATTTGGAAGTTGGAAGTGTCACCATTGAACATGTGTGGATTTGGAAGTTGGAAGTGTCACCATTGAACATGTGTAGATTTGGAAGTTGGAAGTTGGATGTGTCACCATTGAACATGTGTAGATTTGGAAGTTGGAAGTTGGAAGGGTCACCATTGAACATGTGTGGATTTGGAAGTTGGAAGTCTCACCATTGAACATGTGTAGATTTAGAAGTTGGAAGTGTCACCATTGAACATGTGTGGATTTGGAAGGTGGAAGTTGGAAGTGTCACCATTGAACATGTGTGGATTTGGAAGTTGGAAGTTGGAAGTGTCACCATTGAACATTTGTGGATTTGGAAGTTGGAAGTGTCACCATTGAACATGTGTAGATTTGGAAGTTGGAAGTTGGAAGTGTCACCATTGAACATGTGTGGATTTGGAAGTTGGAAGTGTCACCATTGAACATTTGTGGAATTGGAAGTTGGAAGTTGGAAGTGTCACCATTGAACATATGTGGATTTGGAAGTTGGAAGTTGGAAGTGTCAACATTGAACATGTGTACATTTGGAAGTTGGAAGTGTCACCATTGAACATGTGTGGATTTGGAAGTTGGAAGTGTCACCATTGAACATGTGTAGATTTGGAAGTTGGAAGTGTCACCATTGAACATGTGTGGATTTGGAAGTTGGAAGTTGGAAGTGTCACCATTGAACATGTGTGGATTTGGAAGTTGGAAGTTTTAATTTGCCAGTGTCACCATTGAACATGTGTAGATTTGGAAGTTGGAAGTTGGAAATGTCACCATTGAACATGTGTGGATTTGGAAGTTGGAAGTTGAAAGTGTCACCATTGAACATTTGTGGAATTGGAAGTTGGAAGTTGGAAGTGTCACCATTGAACATGTGTGGATTTGGAAGTTGGAAGTTGGAAGTGTCAACATTGAACATGTGTACATTTGGAAGTTGGAAGTGTCACCATTGAACATGTGTGGATTTGGAAGTTGGAAGTTGGAAGTGTCAAAATTAAACATGTGTAGATTTGGAAGTTGGAAGTATCACCATTGAACATGTGTGGATTTGGAAGTTGGAAGTGTCACCATTGAACATGTGTGGATTTGGAAGTTGGAAGTTGGAAGTGTCACCATTGAACATGTGTAGATTTGGAAGTATCACCATTGAACATGTGTGGATTTGGAAGTTGGAAGTTGGAAGTGTCACCATTGAACATGTGTGGATTTGAAGTTGGAAGTGTCACCATTGAACATGTGTGGATTTGGAAGTTGGAAGTTGGAAGTGTCACCATTGAACATGTGTGGATTTGGAAGTTGGAAGTGTCACCATTGAACATGTGGAGATTTGGAAGTTGGAAGTTGGAAGTGTCACCATTGAACAGGTGTAGATTTGGAAGTTGGAAGTTGGAAGGGTCACCATTGAACATGTGTGGATTTAGAAGTTGGAAGTTGGAAGTGTCACCATTGAACATGTGTGGATTTGGAAGGTGGAAGTTGGAAGTGCCACTATTGAACATGTGCAGATTTGGAAGTTGGAAGTGTCACCATTGAACATGTGTGGATTTGGAAGTTGGAAGTTGGAAGTGTCACCATTGAACATGTGCGGATTTGGAAGTTGGAAGTTGGAAGTGTCACCATTGAACATGTGTGGATTTGGAAGTTGTAATTTGTCAGTGTCACCATTGAACATGTCTACATTTGGAAGTTGGAAGTGTCACCATTGAACATGTGTGGATTTGGAAGTTGGAAGTGTCACCATTGAACATGTGTAGATTTGGAAGTTGGAAGTGTCACCATTGAACATGTGTGGATTTGGAAGTTGGAAGTTGGAAGTGTCACCATTGAACATGTGTGGATTTGGAAGTTGGAAGTTTTAATTTGCCAGTGTCACCATTGAACATGTGTAGATTTGGAAGTTGGAAGTGTCACCATTGAACATGTGTGGAGTTGGAAGTTGGAAGTTGGAAGTGTCACCATTGAACATTTGTGGAATTGGAAGTCGGAAGTTGGAAGTGTCACCATTGAACATGTGTGGATTTGGAAGTTGGAAGTGTCAACATTGAACATGTGTACATTTGGAAGTTGGAAGTTGGAAGTGTCACCATTGAACATGTGTGGATTTGGAAGTTGGAAGTTGGAAGTGTCACCATTGAACATGTGTAGATTTGGAAGTTGGAAGTGTCACCATTGAACATGTGTGGATTTGGAAGTTGGAAGTTGGAAGTGTCACCATTGAACATGTGTAGATTTGGAAGTTGGAAGTGTCACCATTGAACATGTGTGGATTTGGAAGGTGGAAGTTGGAAGTGCCACTATTGAACATGTGTACATTTGGAAGTTGGAAGTGTCACCATTGAACATGTGTGGATTTGGAAGTTGGAAGTGTCACCATTGAACATGTGTGGATTTGGAAGTTGGAAGTTGGAAGTGTCACCATTGAACATGTGTGGAATTGGAAGTTGGAAGTTGGAAGTGTCACCATTGAACATGTGTGGATTTGGAAGTTGGAAGTGTTACCATTGAACATGTGTAGATTTGGAAGTTGGAAGTGTCACCATTGAACATGTGTGGATTTGGAAGGTGGAAGTTGGAAGTGCCACTATTGAACATGTGTGGATTTGGAAGTTGGAAGTGTCACCATTGAACATTTGTGGAATTGGAAGTTGGAAGTGTCACCATTGAACATATGTGGATTTGGAAGTTGGAAGTTGGAAGTGTCAACATTGAACATGTGTACATTTGGAAGTTGGAAGTGTCACCATTGAACATGTGTGGATTTGGAAGTTGGAAGTTGGAAGTTTCACCATTGAACATGTGTAGATTTGGAAGTTGGAAGTGTCACCATTGAACATGTGTGGATTTGGAAGTTGGAAGTTGGAAGTGTCACCATTGAACATGTGTGGATTTGGAAGTTGGAAGTGTCACCATTGAACATGTGTAGATTTGGAAGTTGGAAGTTGGAAGTGTCACCATTGAACATGTGTAGAATTGGAAGTTGGAAGTCGGAAGGGTCACCATTGAACATGTGTGGATTTGGAAGTTGGAAGTGTCACCATTGAACATGTGTAGATTTGGAAGTTGGAAGTTGGAAGTGTCACCATTGAACATGTGTGGGTTTGGAAGGTGGAAGTTGGAAGTGCCACTATTGAACATGTGCAGATTTGGAAGTTGTAAGTGTCACCATTGAACATGTGTGGATTTGGAAGTTGGAAGTTGGAAGTGTCACCATTGAACATGTGCGGATTTGGAAGTTGTAATTTGTCAGTGTCACCATTGAACATGTGTAGATTTGGAAGTTGGAAGTTGGAAGTGTCACCATTGAACATGTGCGGATTTGGAAGTTGGAAGTTGGAAGTGTCACCATTGAACATGTGTGGATTTGGAAGTTGTAATTTGTCAGTGTCACCATTGAACATGTCTACATTTGGAAGTTGGAAGTGTCACCATTGAACATGTGTGGATTTGGAAGTTGGAAGTGTCACCATTGAACATGTGTAGATTTGGAAGTTGGAAGTTGGAAGGGTCACCATTGAACATGTGTGGATTTGGAAGTTGGAAGTGTCACCATTGAACATGTGTGGATTTGGAAGGTGGAAGTTGGAAGTGCAACTATTGAACATGTGTAGATTTGGAAGTTGGAAGTGTCACCATTGAACATGTGTGGATTTGGAAGTTGGAAGTTGGAAGTGTCACCATTGAACATGTGTGGATTTGGAAGTTGGAAGTTGGAAGTGTCACCATTGAACATTTGTGGAATTGGAAGTTGGAAGTTGGAAGTGTCACCATTGAACATGTGTGGATTTGGAAGTTGGAAGTTGGAAGTGTCACCATTGAACATGTGTAGATTTGGAAGTTGGAAGTGTCACCATTGAACATGTGTGGAGTTGGAAGTTGGAAGTGTCACCATTGAACATGTGTGGATTTGGAAGTTGGAAGTTTTAATTTGCCAGTGTCACCATTGAACATGTGTAGATTTGGAAGTTGGAAGTTGGAAGTGTCACCATTGAACATGTGTGGATTTGGAAGTTGGAAGTTGGAAGTGTCACCATTGAACATTTGTGGAATTGGAAGTTGGAAGTGTCACCATTGAACATGTGTGCATTTGGAAGTTGGAAGTGTCAACATTGAACATGTGTACATTTGGAAGTTGGAAGTTGGAAGTGTCACCATTGAACATGTGTGGATTTGGAAGTTGGAAGTTGCAAGTGTCACCATTGAACATGTGTAGATTTGGAAGTTGGAAGTTGGAAGTGTCACCATTGAACATGTGTGGATTTGGAAGTTGGAAGTTGTAATTTGTCAGTGTCACCATTGAACATGAGTAGATTTGGAAGTTGGAAGTGTCACCATTGAACATGTGTGGATTTGGAAATTGGAAGTGTCACCATTGAACATGTGTAGATTTGGAAGTTGGAAGTGTCACCATTGAACATGTGTAGATTTGGAAGTTGGAAGTGTCACCATTGAACATGTGTGGAGTTGGAAGTTGGAAGTGTCACCATTGAACATGTGTGGATTTGGAAGTTGGAAGTTTTAATTTGCCAGTGTCACCATTGAACATGTGTAGATTTGGAAGTTGGAAGTTGGAAGTGTCACCATTGAACATGTGTGGATTTGGAAGTTGGAAGTTGGAAGTGTCAACATTGAACATGTGTACATTTGGAAGTTGGAAGTTGGAAGTGTCACCATTGAACATTTGTGGAATTGGAAGTTGGAAGTGTCACCATTGAACATGTGTGCATTTGGAAGTTGGAAGTGTCAACATTGAACATGTGTACATTTGGAAGTTGGAAGTTGGAAGTGTCACCATTGAACATGTGTGGATTTGGAAGTTGGAAGTTGCAAGTGTCACCATTGAACATGTGTAGATTTGGAAGTTGGAAGTGTCACCATTGAACATGTGTGGAGTTGGAAGTTGGAAGTGTCACCATTGAACATGTGTGGATTTGGAAGTTGGAAGTTTTAATTTGCCAGTGTCACCATTGAACATGTGTAGATTTGGAAGTTGGAAGTTGGAAGTGTCACCATTGAACATGTGTGGATTTGGAAGTTGGAAGTTGTAATTTGTCAGTGTCACCATTGAACATGAGTAGATTTGGAAGTTGGAAGTGTCACCATTGAACATGTGTGGATTTGGAAATTGGAAGTGTCACCATTGAACATGTGTAGATATGGAAGTTGGAAGTTGGAAGTGTCACCATTGAATATGTGTAGATTTGGAAGTTGGAAGTTGGAAGGGTCACCATTGAACATGTGTAGATTTGGAAGTTGGAAGTGTCACCATTGAACATGTGTGGATTTGGAAGGTGGAAGTTGGAAGTGCCACTATTGAACATGTGCAGATTTGGAAGTTGGAAGTGTCACTATTGAACATGTGTGGATTTGGAAGTTGGAAGTTTGAAGTGTCACCATTGAACATGTGCGGATTTGGAAGTTGTAATTTGTCAGTGTCACCATTGAATATGTGTAGATTTGGAAGTTGGAAGTTGGAAGGGTCACCATTGAACATGTGTGGATTTGGAAGTTGGAAGTGTTACCATTGAACATGTGTAGATTTGGAAGTTGGAAGTGTCACCATTGAACATGTGTGGATTTGGAAGGTGGAAGTTGGAAGTGCCACTATTGAACATGTGCAGATTTGGAAGTTGGAAGTGTCACTATTGAACATGTGTGGATTTGGAAGTTGGAAGTTTGAAGTGTCACCATTGAACATGTGCGGATTTGGAAGTTGTAATTTGTCAGTGTCACCATTGAACATGTGTAGATTTGGAAGTTGGAAGTTGGAAGTGTCACCATTGAACATGTGTGGATTTGGAAGTTGGAAGTTGGAAGTGTCACCATTGAACATGTGTGGATTTGGAGGTTGTAATTTGTCAGTGTCACCATTGAAAATGTGTACATTTGGAAGTTGTAATTTGTCAGTGTCACCATTGAACATGTGTACATTTGGAAGTTGGAAGTTGGAAGTGTCACCATTGAACATGTGTGGATTTGGAAGTTGGAAGTGTCACCATTGAACATGTGTGGATTTGGAAGTTGGAAGTTGTAATTTGTCAGTTTCACCATTGAACATGTGTAGATTTGGAAGTTGGAAGTGTCACCATTGAACATGTGTGGATTTGGAAGTTGGAAGTGTCACCATTGAACATGTGTAGATTTGGAAGTTGGAAGTTGGAAGTGTCACCATTGAACATGTGCGGATTTGGAAGTTGTAATTTGTCAGTGTCACCATTGAACATGTGTAGATTTGGAAGTTGGAAGTGTCACCATTGAACATGTGTGGATTTGGAAGTTGGAAGTTGGAAGTGTCACCATTGAACATGTGTGGATTTGGAAGTTGGAAGTTGCAAGTGTCACCATTGAACATGTGTAGATTTGGAAGTTGGAAGTGTCACCATTGAACATGTGTGGAGTTGGAAGTTGGAAGTGTCACCATTGAATATGTGTGGATTTGGAAGTTGGAAGTTTTAATTTGCCAGTGTCACCATTGAACATGTGTAGATTTGGAAGTTGGAAGTTGGAAGTGTCACCATTGAACATGTGTGGATTTGGAAGTTGGAAGTTGTAATTTGTCAGTGTCACCATTGAACATGAGTAGATTTGGAAGTTGGAAGTGTCACCATTGAACATGTGTGGATTTGGAAATTGGAAGTGTCACCATTGAACATGTGTAGATTTGGAAGTTGGAAGTTGGAAGTGTCACCATTGAATATGTGTAGATTTGGAAGTTGGAAGTTGGAAGGGTCACCATTGAACATGTGTAGATTTGGAAGTTGGAAGTGTCACCATTGAACATGTGTGGATTTGGAAGGTGGAAGTTGGAAGTGCCACTATTGAACATGTGCAGATTTGGAAGTTGGAAGTGTCACTATTGAACATGTGTGGATTTGGAAGTTGGAAGTTTGAAGTGTCACCATTGAACATGTGCGGATTTGGAAGTTGTAATTTGTCAGTGTCACCATTGAATATGTGTAGATTTGGAAGTTGGAAGTTGGAAGGGTCACCATTGAACATGTGTGGATTTGGAAGTTGGAAGTGTTACCATTGAACATGTGTAGATTTGGAAGTTGGAAGTGTCACCATTGAACATGTGTGGATTTGGAAGGTGGAAGTTGGAAGTGCCACTATTGAACATGTGCAGATTTGGAAGTTGGAAGTGTCACTATTGAACATGTGTGGATTTGGAAGTTGGAAGTTTGAAGTGTCACCATTGAACATGTGCGGATTTGGAAGTTGTAATTTGTCAGTGTCACCATTGAACATGTGTAGATTTGGAAGTTGGAAGTTGGAAGTGTCACCATTGAACATGTGTGGATTTGGAAGTTGGAAGTTGGAAGTGTCACCATTGAACATGTGTGGATTTGGAGGTTGTAATTTGTCAGTGTCACCATTGAAAATGTGTACATTTGGAAGTTGTAATTTGTCAGTGTCACCATTGAACATGTGTACATTTGGAAGTTGGAAGTTGGAAGTTGGAAGTGTCACCATTGAACATGTGTGGATTTGGAAGTTGGAAGTGTCACCATTGAACATGTGTGGATTTGGAAGTTGGAAGTTGTAATTTGTCAGTGTCACCATTGAACATGTGTAGATTTGGAAGTTGGAAGTGTCACCATTGAACATGTGTGGATTTGGAAGTTGGAAGTGTCACCATTGAACATGTGTAGATTTGGAAGTTGGAAGTTGGAAGTGTCACCATTGAACATGTGCGGATTTGGAAGTTGTAATTTGTCAGTGTCACCATTGAACATGTGTAGATTTGGAAGTTGGAAGTGTCACCATTGAACATGTGTGGATTTGGAAGTTGGAAGTTGGAAGTGTCACCATTGAACATGTGTGGATTTGGAAGTTGTAATTTGTCAGTGTCACCATTGAACATGTGTACATTTGGAAGTTGGAAGTGTCACCATTGAACATCTGTGGATTTGGAAGAAAAAGAAAAAGCATTAACCCTAACTCGCCATCAGATGGCGGTTGCAGTATTCAGAAAAAGCAATAACCGTAACTTGCCACCAGATGGCGGCAGCAGTATTCAGAAAAAGCAATAACCGTAAGTCGCCACCAGATGGCGGCAGCATGAAAAAAAATAATAATAATAACAATAATAACCGTTTTTCCAAACCCTGTTCCCAATTAATTGAAGACACTTTGCCTTTCCTCTGCCACCAGGGGAATATCTCACATACTATAATATTGTAAACTACTGCGTAATTAATTAGGGCAATTTTTTATTCACCATTCAATATTTTTCATCCTATATAAACAAACTCAATATATCGTTCTCTATCGATTTATAAACAGTGTATATGAACTAGGTCTTATTTTATTTTGAATGTCAAGTTGTTTTTTTTATATTACATTAGAAATCTAATTGATTTACTGTCTTTGTTTTTGCACTAGATGGCGCAATTGGACTTTTATACCTGAGTAAACACATATTATACAACCACACAGAAATACCATACTGAGCAAGGTGTTTCAAAGTTGCCATTGAAGACAAAAATAACGTGCATTAAATAAAAAATGTAATACTTTACTCAGTTGCAATGAGCATGAGGCTAATTGGTTTAATTGTTGTTCAAATATGAGGTCAAACATTTCCAGTAAAAACTTAAAACATGTTGTCTGTACTCACCCGATGTAGTCCTTCCATAGAAATGTCAAATCGAGGTAAATCAGGCAGGCTTTTCATAGTTGGGTAA
>NW_027641672.1:0-24996 GCF_949987615.1 Pollachius pollachius
CACCATTTGGGAGTGAATTCCATTAGTTTTGAGCAATATCAAAATTGAAAGGTCAGAATCACATTGTTGGTCAAAAAGTGCTTCTCTCGCTCTGAAAAGCATTTTGCACACATAAAAACTTGACATGTGAATATTTCTGTTACTTTCAATGGAAACGTGTTATTATGCTTACAAAAGGGTTATTTAAGCATAAACCACCATTTGGGAGTGAATTCCATTAGTTTTGAGCAATATCAACATTGTAAGGTCAGAATCACATTGTTGGTCAAAAAGTGCTTCTCTCGCGCTGAAAAGCATTTTGCACACATAAAAACTAGAAACGTGAATATTTCTGTTACTTTCAATGGAAACGTGTTATTATGCTTACAAAAGGGTTATTTAAGCATAAACCACCATTTGGGAGTGAATTCCATTAGTTTTGAGCAATATCAAAATTGAAAGGTCAGAATCACATTGTTGCTCAAAAAGTGCTTCTCTCGCTCTGAAAAGCATTTTGCACACATAAAAACTTGACATGTGAATATTTCTGTTACTTTCAATGGAAACGTGTTATTATGCTTACAAAAGGGTTATTTAAGCATAAACCACCATTTGGGAGTGAATTCCATTAGTTTTGAGCAATATCAAAATTGAAAGGTCAGAATCACATTGTTGGTCAAAAAGTGCTTCTCTCGCTCTGAAAAGCATTTTGCACACATAAAAACTTGACATGTGAATATTTCTGTTACTTTCAATGGAAAAGTGTTATTATGCTTACAAAAGGGTTATTTAAGCATAAACCACCATTTGGGAGTGAATTCCATTAGTTTTGAGCAATATCAAAATTGAAAGGTCAGAGTCACATTGTTGGTCAAAAAGTGCTTCTCTCGCTCTGAAAAGCATTTTGCACGCATAAAAACTTGACATGTGAATATTTCTGTTTCTTTCAATGGAAACGTGTTATTATGCTTACAAAAGGGTTATTTAAGCATAAACCACCATTTGGGAGTGAATTCCATTAGTTTTGAGCAATATCAAAATTGAATGGTCAGAATCACATTGTTGGTCAAAAAGTGCTTCTCTCGCTCTGAAAAGCATTTTGCACACATAAAAACTTGACATGTGAATATTTCTGTTACTTTCAATGGAAACGTGTTATTATGCTTACAAAGGGGTTATTTAAGCATAAACCACCATTTGGGAGTGAATTCCATTAGTTTTGAGAAATATCAAAATTGAAGGTCAGAGTCACATTGTTGGTCAAAAAGTGCTTCTCTCGCTCTGAAAAGCATTTTGCACACATAAAAACTTGACATGTGAATATTTCTGTTACTTTTAATGGAAACGTGTTATTATGCTTACAAAAGGGTTATTTAAGCATAAACCACCATTTGGGAGTGAATTCCATTAGTTTTGAGCAATATCAAAATTGAAAGGTCAGAGTCACATTGTTGGTCAAAAAGTGCTTCTCTCGCTCTGAAAGCATTTTGCACGCATAAAAACTTGACATGTGAATATTTCTGTTTCTTTCAATGGAAACGTGTTATTATGCTTACAAAAGGGTTATTTAAGCATAAACCACCATTTGGGAGTGAATTCCATTAGTTTTGAGCAATATCAAAATTGAAAGGTCAGAATCACATTGTTGGTCAAAAAAGTGCTTCTCTCGCTCTGAAAAGCATTTTGCACGCATAAAAACTTGACATGTGAATATTTCTGTTACTTTCAATGGAAACGTGTTATTATGCTTACAAAAGGGTTATTTAAGCATAAACCACCATTTGGGAGTGAATTCCATTAGTTTTGAGCAATATCAAAATTGAAAGGTCAGAATCACATTGTTGGTCAAAAAGTGCTTCTCTCGCTCTGAAAAGCATTTTGCACGCATAAAAACTTGACATGTGAATATTTCTGTTTCTTTCAATGGAAACGTGTTATTATGCTTACAAAAGGGTTATTTAAGCATAAACCACCATTTGGGAGTGAATTCCATTAGTTTTGAGCAATATCAAAATTGAAATGTCAGAATCACATTGTTGGTCAAAAAGTGCTTCTCTCGCTCTGAAAAGCATTTTGCACGCATAAAAACTTGACATGTGAATATTTCTGTTACTTTCAATGGAAACGTGTTATTATGCTTACAAAAGGGTTATTTAAGCATAAACCACCATTTGGGAGTGAATTCCATTAGTTTTGAGCAATATCAAAATTGAAGGTCAGAGTCACATTGTTGGTCAAAAAGTGCTTCTCTCGCTCTGAAAAGCATTTTGCACGCATAAAAACTTGACATGTGAATATTTCTGTTACTTTCAATGGAAACGTGTTATTATGCTTACAAAAGGGTTATTTAAGCATAAACCACCATTTGGGAGTGAATTCCATTAGTTTTGAGCAATATCAACATTGTAAGGTCA
Organism: Pollachius pollachius; assembly: GCF_949987615.1. Taxonomy (NCBI): domain Eukaryota; kingdom Metazoa; phylum Chordata; class Actinopteri; order Gadiformes; family Gadidae; genus Pollachius; species Pollachius pollachius. Next base: position 2,394 of record NW_027641672.1, read on the forward strand.
GAATCACATTGTTGGTCAAAAAGTGCTTCTCTCGCGCTGAAAAGCATTTTGCACACATAAAAACTAGAAACGTGAATATTTCTGTTACTTTCAATGGAAACGTGTTATTATGCTTACAAAAGGGTTATTTAAGCATAAACCACCATTTGGGAGTGAATTCCATTAGTTTTGAGCAATATCAAAATTGAAAGGTCAGAGTCACATTGTTGGTCAAAAGTGCTTCTCTCGCTCTGAAAAGCATTTTGCACGCATAAAAACTTGACATGTGAATATTTCTGTTTCTTTCAATGGAAACGTGTTATTATGCTTACAAAAGGGTTATTTAAGCATAAACCACCATTTGGAGTGAATTCCATTAGTTTTGAGCAATATCAAAATTGAAAGGTCAGAATCACATTGTTGGTCAAAAAGTGCTTCTCTCGCTCTGAAAAGCATTTTGCACGCATAAAAACTTGACATGTGAATATTTCTGTTTCTTTCAATGGAAACGTGTTATTATGCTTACAAAAGGGTTATTTAAGCATAAACCACCATTTGGGAGTGAATTCCATTAGTTTTGAGCAATATCAAAATTGAAAGGTCAGAATCACATTGTTGTTCAAAAAGTGCTTCTCTCGCTCTGAAAAGCATTTTGCACGCATAAAACCTTGACATGTGAATATTTCTGTTTCTTTCAATGGAAACGTGTTATTATGCTTACAAAAGGGTTATTTAAGCATAAACCACCATTTGGGAGTGAATTCCATTAGTTTTGAGTAATATCAAAATTGAAAGGTCAGAATCACATTGTTGGTCAAAAAGTGCTTCTCTCACTCTGAAAAGCATTTTGCACACATAAAAACTTGACATGTGAATATTTCTGTTACTTTCAATGGAAACGTGTTATTATGCTTACAAAAGGGTTATTTAAGCATAAACCACCATTTGGGAGTGAATTCCATTAGTTTTGAGCAATATCAAAATTGAAAGGTCAGAGTCACATTGTTGGTCAAAAAGTGCTTCTCTCGCTCTGAAAAGCATTTTGCACGCATAAAAACTTGACATGTGAATATTTCTGTTTCTTTCAATGGAAACGTGTTATTATGCTTACAAAAGGGTTATTTAAGCATAAACCACCATTTGGGAGTGAATTCCATTAGTTTTGAGCAATATCAAAATTGAAAGGTCAGAATCACATTGTTGGTCAAAAAGTGCTTCTCTCGCTCTGAAAAGCATTTTGCACACATAAAAACTTGACATGTGAATATTTCTGTTACTTTCAATGGAAACGTGTTATTATGCTTACAAAGGGGTTATTTAAGCATAAACCACCATTTGGGAGTGAATTCCATTAGTTTTGAGAAATATCAAAATTGAAGGTCAGAGTCACATTGTTGGTCAAAAAGTGCTTCTCTCGCTCTGAAAAGCATTTTGCACACATAAAAACTTGACATGTGAATATTTCTGTTACTTTTAATGAAAACGTGTTATTATGCTTACTAAAGGGTTATTTAAGCATAAACCACCATTTGGGAGTGAATTCCATTAGTTTTGAGCAATATCAAAATTGAAAGGTCAGAGTCACATTGTTGGTCAAAAAGTGCTTCTCTCGCTCTGAAAAGCATTTTGCACGCATAAAAACTTGACATGTGAATATTTCTGTTTCTTTCAATGGAAACGTGTTATTATGCTTACAAAAGGGTTATTTAAGCATAAACCACCATTTGGGAGTGAATTCCATTAGTTTTGAGCAATATCAAAATTGAAAGGTCAGAATCACATTGTTGGTCAAAAAGTGCTTCTCTCGCTCTGAAAAGCATTTTGCACACATAAAAACTTGACATGTGAATATTTCTGTTACTTTCAATGGAAACGTGTTATTATGCTTACAAAAGGGTTATTTAAGCATAAACCACCATTTGGGAGTGAATTCCATTAGTTTTGAGCAATATCAACATTGTAAGGTAAAAATCACATTGTTGGTCAAAAAGTGCTTCTCTCGCTCTGAAAAGCATTTTGCACGCATAAAAACTTGACATGTGAATATTTCTGTTACTTTCAATGGAAACGTGTTATTATGCTTACAAAAGGGTTATTTAAGCATAAACCACCATTTGGGAGTGAATTCCATTAGTTTTGAGCAATATCAACATTGTAAGGTCAGAATCACATTGTTGGTCAAAAAGTGCTTCTCTCGCGCTGAAAAGCATTTTGCACACATAAAAACTAGAAACGTGAATATTTCTGTTACTTTCAATGGAAACGTGTTATTATGCTTACAAAAGGGTTATTTAAGCATAAACCACCATTTGGGAGTGAATTCCATTAGTTTTGAGCAATATCAAAATTGAAAGGTCAGAATCACATTGTTGCTCAAAAAGTGCTTCTCTCGCTCTGAAAAGCATTTTGCACACATAAAAACTTGACATGTGAATATTTCTGTTACTTTCAATGGAAACGTGTTATTATGCTTACAAAAGGGTTATTTAAGCATAAACCACCATTTGGGAGTGAATTCCATTAGTTTTGAGCAATATCAAAATTGAAAGGTCAGAGTCACATTGTTGGTCAAAAAGTGCTTCTCTCGCTCTGAAAAGCATTTTGCACGCATAAAAACTTGACATGTGAATATTTCTGTTTCTTTCAATGGAAACGTGTTATTATGCTTACAAAAGGGTTATTTAAGCATAAACCACCATTTGGGAGTGAATTCCATTAGTTTTGAGCAATATCAAAATTGAAAGGTCAGAATCACATTGTTGGTCAAAAAGTGCTTCTCTCGCTCTGAAAAGCATTTTGCACACATAAAAACTTGACATGTGAATATTTCTGTTACTTTCAATGGAAACGTGTTATTATGCTTACAAAAGGGTTATTTAAGCATAAACCACCATTTGGGAGTGAATTCCATTAGTTTTGAGCAATATCAACATTGTAAGGTCAGAATCACATTGTTGGTCAAAAAGTGCTTCTCTCGCTCTGAAAAGCATTTTGCACACATAAAAACTAGAAACGTGAATATTTCTGTTACTTTCAATGGAAACGTGTTATTATGCTTACAAAAGGGTTATTTAAGCATAAACCACCATTTGGGAGTGAATTCCATTAGTTTTGAGCAATATCAAAATTGAAAGGTCAGAATCACATTGTTGGTCAAAAAGTGCTTCTCTCGCTCTGAAAAGCATTTTGCACACATAAAAACTTGACATGTGAATATTTCCGTTACTTTCAATGGAAACGTGTTATTATGCTTACAAAAGGGTTATTTAAGCATAAACCACCATTTGGGAGTGAATTCCATTAGTTTTGAGCAATATCAAAATTGAAAGGTCAGAGTCACATTTTTGGTCAAAAAGTGCTTCTCTCGCTCTGAAAAGCATTTTGCACGCATAAAAACTTGACATGTGAATATTTCTGTTTCTTTCAATGGAAACGTGTTATTATGCTTACAAAAGGGTTATTTAAGCATAAACCACCATTTGGGAGTGAATTCCATTAGTTTTGAGCAATATCAAAATTGAAAGGTCAGAATCACATTGTTGGTCAAAAAGTGCTTCTCTCGCTCTGAAAAGCATTTTGCACGCATAAAAACTTGACATGTGAATATTTCTGTTACTTTCAATGGAAACGTGTTATTATGCTTACAAAAGGGTTATTTAAGCATAAACCACCATTTGGGAGTGAATTCCATTAGTTTTGAGCAATATCAAAATTGAAGGTCAGAGTCACATTGTTGGTCAAAAAGTGCTTCTCTCGCTCTGAAAAGCATTTTGCACGCATAAAAACTTGACATGTGAATATTTCTGTTACTTTCAATGGAAACGTGTTATTATGCTTACAAAAGGGTTATTTAAGCATAAACCACCATTTGGGAGTGAATTCCATTAGTTTTGAGCAATATCAAAATTGAAAGGTCAGAATCACATTGTTGGTCAAAAAGTGCTTCTCTCGCTCTGAAAAGCATTTTGCACGCATAAAAACTTGACATGTGAATATTTCTGTTTCTTTCAATGGAAACGTGTTATTATGCTTACAAAAGGGTTATTTAAGCATAAACCACCATTTGGGAGTGAATTCCATTAGTTTTGAGCAATATCAAAATTGAAAGGTCAGAATCACATTGTTGGTCAAAAAGTGCTTCTCTCGCTCTGAAAAGCATTTTGCACGCATAAAAACTTGACATGTGAATATTTCTGTTACTTTCAATGGAAACGTGTTATTATGCTTACAAAAGGGTTATTTAAGCATAAACCACCATTTGGGAGTGAATTCCATTAGTTTTGAGCAATATCAAAATTGAAGGTCAGAGTCACATTGTTGGTCAAAAAGTGCTTCTCTCGCTCTGAAAAGCATTTTGCACGCATAAAAACTTGACATGTGAATATTTCTGTTACTTTCAATGGAAACGTGTTATTATGCTTACAAAAGGGTTATTTAAGCATAAACCACCATTTGGGAGTGAATTCCATTAGTTTTGAGCAATATCAAAATTGAAAGGTCAGAGTCACATTGTTGGTCAAAAAGTGCTTCTCTCGCTCTGAAAAGCATTTTGCACGCATAAAAACTTGACATGTGAATATTTCTGTTTCTTTCAATGGAAACGTGTTATTATGCTTACAAAAGGGTTATTTAAGCATAAACCACCATTTGGGAGTGAATTCCATTAGTTTTGAGCAATATCAAAATTGAAAGGTCAGAATCACATTGTTGGTCAAAAAGTGCTTCTCTCGCTCTGAAAAGCATTTTGCACACATAAAAACTTGACATGTGAATATTTCTGTTACTTTCAATGGAAACGTGTTATTATGCTTACAAAGGGGTTATTTAAGCATAAACCACCATTTGGGAGTGAATTCCATTAGTTTTGAGAAATATCAAAATTGAAGGTCAGAGTCACATTGTTGGTCAAAAAGTGCTTCTCTCGCTCTGAAAAGCATTTTGCACACATAAAAACTTGACATGTGAATATTTCTGTTACTTTTAATGGAAACGTGTTATTATGCTTACAAAAGGGTTATTTAAGCATAAACCACCATTTGGGAGTGAATTCCATTAGTTTTGAGCAATATCAAAATTGAAAGGTCAGAGTCACATTGTTGGTCAAAAAGTGCTTCTCTCGCTCTGAAAAGCATTTTGCACGCATAAAAACTTGACATGTGAATATTTCTGTTTCTTTCAATGGAAACGTGTTATTATGCTTACAAAAGGGTTATTTAAGCATAAACCACCATTTGGGAGTGAATTCCATTAGTTTTGAGCAATATCAAAATTGAAAGGTCAGAATCACATTGTTGGTCAAAAAGTGCTTCTCTCGCTCTGAAAAGCATTTTGCACACATAAAAACTTGACATGTGAATATTTCTGTTACTTTCAATGGAAACGTGTTATTATGCTTACAAAAGGGTTATTTAAGCATAAACCACCATTTGGGAGTGAATTCCATTAGTTTTGAGCAATATCAACATTGTAAGGTAAAAATCACATTGTTGGTCAAAAAGTGCTTCTCTCGCTCTGAAAAGCATTTTGCACGGATAAAAACTTGACATGTGAATATTTCTGTTACTTTCAATGGAAACGTGTTATTATGCTTACAAAAGGGTTATTTAAGCATAAACCACCATTTGGGAGTGAATTCCATTAGTTTTGAGCAATATCAACATTGTAAGGTCAGAATCACATTGTTGGTCAAAAAGTGCTTCTCTCGCGCTGAAAAGCATTTTGCACACATAAAAACTAGAAACGTGAATATTTCTGTTTCTTTCAATGGAAACGTGTTATTATGCTTACAAAAGGGTTATTTAAGCATAAACCACCATTTGGGAGTGAATTCCATTAGTTTTGAGCAATATCAAAATTGAAAGGTCAGAATCACATTGTTGGTCAAAAAGTGCTTCTCTCGCTCTGAAAAGCATTTTGCACACATAAAAACTTGACATGTGAATATTTCTGTTACTTTCAATGGAAACGTGTTATTATGCTTACAAAAGGGTTATTTAAGCATAAACCACCATTTGGGAGTGAATTCCATTAGTTTTGAGCAATATCAAAATTGAAAGGTCAGAATCACATTGTTGGTCAAAAAGTGCTTCTCTCGCTCTGAAAAGCATTTTGCACGCATAAAAACTTGACATGTGAATATTTCTGTTTCTTTCAATGGAAACGTGTTATTATGCTTACAAAAGGGTTATTTAAGCATAAACCACCATTTGGGAGTGAATTCCATTAGTTTTGAGCAATATCAAAATTGAAAGGTCAGAATCACATTGTTGGTCAAAAAGTGCTTCTCTCGCTCTGAAAAGCATTTTGCACGCATAAAAACTTGACATGTGAATATTTCTGTTACTTTCAATGGAAACGTGTTATTATGCTTACAAAAGGGTTATTTAAGCATAAACCACCATTTGGGAGTGAATTCCATTAGTTTTGAGCAATATCAAAATTGAAGGTCAGAGTCACATTGTTGGTCAAAAAGTGCTTCTCTCGCTCTGAAAAGCATTTTGCACGCATAAAAACTTGACATGTGAATATTTCTGTTACTTTCAATGGAAACGTGTTATTATGCTTACAAAAGGGTTATTTAAGCATAAACCACCATTTGGGAGTGAATTCCATTAGTTTTGAGCAATATCAAAATTGAAAGGTCAGAGTCACATTGTTGGTCAAAAAGTGCTTCTCTCGCTCTGAAAAGCATTTTGCACGCATAAAAACTTGACATGTGAATATTTCTGTTTCTTTCAATGGAAACGTGTTATTATGCTTACAAAAGGGTTATTTAAGCATAAACCACCATTTGGGAGTGAATTCCATTAGTTTTGAGCAATATCAAAATTGAAAGGTCAGAATCACATTGTTGGTCAAAAAGTGCTTCTCTCGCTCTGAAAAGCATTTTGCACACATAAAAACTTGACATGTGAATATTTCTGTTACTTTCAATGGAAACGTGTTATTATGCTTACAAAGGGGTTATTTAAGCATAAACCACCATTTGGGAGTGAATTCCATTAGTTTTGAGAAATATCAAAATTGAAGGTCAGAGTCACATTGTTGGTCAAAAAGTGCTTCTCTCGCTCTGAAAAGCATTTTGCACACATAAAAACTTGACATGTGAATATTTCTGTTACTTTTAATGGAAACGTGTTATTATGCTTACAAAAGGGTTATTTAAGCATAAACCACCATTTGGGAGTGAATTCCATTAGTTTTGAGCAATATCAAAATTGAAAGGTCAGAGTCACATTGTTGGTCAAAAAGTGCTTCTCTCGCTCTGAAAAGCATTTTGCACGCATAAAAACTTGACATGTGAATATTTCTGTTTCTTTCAATGGAAACGTGTTATTATGCTTACAAAAGGGTTATTTAAGCATAAACCACCATTTGGGAGTGAATTCCATTAGTTTTGAGCAATATCAAAATTGAAAGGTCAGAATCACATTGTTGGTCAAAAAGTGCTTCTCTCGCTCTGAAAAGCATTTTGCACACATAAAAACTTGACATGTGAATATTTCTGTTACTTTCAATGGAAACGTGTTATTATGCTTACAAAAGGGTTATTTAAGCATAAACCACCATTTGGGAGTGAATTCCATTAGTTTTGAGCAATATCAACATTGTAAGGTAAAAATCACATTGTTGGTCAAAAAGTGCTTCTCTCGCTCTGAAAAGCATTTTGCACGCATAAAAACTTGACATGTGAATATTTCTGTTACTTTCAATGGAAACGTGTTATTATGCTTACAAAAGGGTTATTTAAGCATAAACCACCATTTGGGAGTGAATTCCATTAGTTTTGAGCAATATCAACATTGTAAGGTCAGAATCACATTGTTGGTCAAAAAGTGCTTCTCTCGCGCTGAAAAGCATTTTGCACACATAAAAACTAGAAACGTGAATATTTCTGTTTCTTTCAATGGAAACGTGTTATTATGCTTACAAAAGGGTTATTTAAGCATAAACCACCATTTGGGAGTGAATTCCATTAGTTTTGAGCAATATCAAAATTGAAAGGTCAGAATCACATTGTTGGTCAAAAGTGCTTCTCTCGCTCTGAAAAGCATTTTGCACGCATAAAAACTTGACATGTGAATATTTCTGTTACTTTCAATGGAAACGTGTTATTATGCTTACAAAAGGGTTATTTAAGCATAAACCACCATTTGGGAGTGAATTCCATTAGTTTTGAGCAATATCAAAATTGAAGGTCAGAGTCACATTGTTGGTCAAAAAGTGCTTCTCTCGCTCTGAAAAGCATTTTGCACGCATAAAAACTTGACATGTGAATATTTCTGTTACTTTCAATGGAAACGTGTTATTATGCTTACAAAAGGGTTATTTAAGCATAAACCACCATTTGGGAGTGAATTCCATTAGTTTTGAGCAATATCAAAATTGAAAGGTCAGAATCACATTGTTGGTCAAAAAGTGCTTCTCTCGCTCTGAAAAGCATTTTGCACGCATAAAAACTTGACATGTGAATATTTCTGTTTCTTTCAATGGAAACGTGTTATTATGCTTACAAAAGGGTTATTTAAGCATAAACCACCATTTGGGAGTGAATTCCATTAGTTTTGAGCAATATTAAAAATTGAAAGGTCAGAATCACATTGTTGGTCAAAAAGTGCTTCTCTCGCTCTGAAAAGCATTTTGCACGCATAAAAACTTGACATGTGAATATTTCTGTTACTTTCAATGGAAACGTGTTATTATGCTTACAAAAGGGTTATTTAAGCATAAACCACCATTTGGGAGTGAATTCCATTAGTTTTGAGCAATATCAAAATTGAAGGTCAGAGTCACATTGTTGGTCAAAAAGTGCTTCTCTCGCTCTGAAAAGCATTTTGCACGCATAAAAACTTGACATGTGAATATTTCTGTTACTTTCAATGGAAACGTGTTATTATGCTTACAAAAGGGTTATTTAAGCATAAACCACCATTTGGGAGTGAATTCCATTAGTTTTGAGCAATATCAAAATTGAAAGGTCAGAGTCACATTGTTGGTCAAAAAGTGCTTCTCTCGCTCTGAAAAGCATTTTGCACGCATAAAAACTTGACATGTGAATATTTCTGTTTCTTTCAATGGAAACGTGTTATTATGCTTACAAAAGGGTTATTTAAGCATAAACCACCATTTGGGAGTGAATTCCATTAGTTTTGAGCAATATCAAAATTGAAAGGTCAGAATCACATTGTTGGTCAAAAAGTGCTTCTCTCGCTCTGAAAAGCATTTTGCACACATAAAAACTTGACATGTGAATATTTCTGTTACTTTCAATGGAAACGTGTTATTATGCTTACAAAGGGGTTATTTAAGCATAAACCACCATTTGGGAGTGAATTCCATTAGTTTTGAGAAATATCAAAATTGAAGGTCAGAGTCACATTGTTGGTCAAAAGTGCTTCTCTCGCTCTGAAAAGCATTTTGCACACATAAAAACTTGACATTTGAATATTTCTGTTACTTTTAATGGAAACGTGTTATTATGCTTACAAAAGGGTTATTTAAGCATAAACCACCATTTGGGAGTGAATTCCATTAGTTTTGAGCAATATCAAAATTGAAAGGTCAGAGTCACATTGTTGGTCAAAAAGTGCTTCTCTCGCTCTGAAAAGCATTTTGCACGCATAAAAACTTGACATGTGAATATTTCTGTTTCTTTCAATGGAAACGTGTTATTATGCTTACAAAAGGGTTATTTAAGCATAAACCACCATTTGGGAGTGAATTCCATTAGTTTTGAGCAATATCAAAATTGAAAGGTCAGAATCACATTGTTGGTCAAAAAGTGCTTCTCTCGCTCTGAAAAGCATTTTGCACACATAAAAACTTGACATGTGAATATTTCTGTTACTTTCAATGGAAACGTGTTATTATGCTTACAAAAGGGTTATTTAAGCATAAACCACCATTTGGGAGTGAATTCCATTAGTTTTGAGCAATATCAACATTGTAAGGTAAAAATCACATTGTTGGTCAAAAAGTGCTTCTCTCGCTCTGAAAAGCATTTTGCACGCATAAAAACTTGACATGTGAATATTTCTGTTACTTTCAATGGAAACGTGTTATTATGCTTACAAAAGGGTTATTTAAGCATAAACCACCATTTGGGAGTGAATTCCATTAGTTTTGAGCAATATCAACATTGTAAGGTCAGAATCACATTGTTGGTCAAAAAGTGCTTCTCTCGCGCTGAAAAGCATTTTGCACACATAAAAACTAGAAACGTGAATATTTCTGTTACTTTCAATGGAAACGTGTTATTATGCTTACAAAAGGGTTATTTAAGCATAAACCACCATTTGGGAGTGAATTCCATTAGTTTTGAGCAATATCAAAATTGAAGGTCAGAATCACATTGTTGCTCAAAAAGTGCTTCTCTAGCTCTGAAAAGCATTTTGCACACATAAAAACTTGACATGTGAATATTTCTGTTACTTTCAATGGAAACGTGTTATTATGCTTACAAAAGGGTTATTTAAGCATAAACCACCATTTGGGAGTGAATTCCATTAGTTTTGAGCAATATCAAAATTGAATGGTCAGAATCACATTGTTGGTCAAAAAGTGCTTCTCTCGCTCTGAAAAGCATTTTGCACACATAAAAACTTGACATGTGAATATTTCTGTTACTTTCAATGGAAACGTGTTATTATGCTTACAAAGGGGTTATTTAAGCATAAACCACCATTTGGGAGTGAATTCCATTAGTTTTGAGAAATATCAAAATTGAAGGTCAGAGTCACATTGTTGGTCAAAAAGTGCTTCTCTCGCTCTGAAAAGCATTTTGCACACATAAAAACTTGACATGTGAATATTTCTGTTACTTTTAATGGAAACGTGTTATTATGCTTACAAAAGGGTTATTTAAGCATAAACCACCATTTGGGAGTGAATTCCATTAGTTTTGAGCAATATCAAAATTGAAAGGTCAGAGTCACATTGTTGGTCAAAAAGTGCTTCTCTCGCTCTGAAAAGCATTTTGCACGCATAAAAACTTGACATGTGAATATTTCTGTTTCTTTCAATGGAAACGTGTTATTATGCTTACAAAAGGGTTATTTAAGCATAAACCACCATTTGGGAGTGAATTCCATTAGTTTTGAGCAATATCAAAATTGAAAGGTCAGAATCACATTGTTGGTCAAAAAGTGCTTCTCTCGCTCTGAAAAGCATTTTGCACGCATAAAAACTTGACATGTGAATATTTCTGTTTCTTTCAATGGAAACGTGTTATTATGCTTACAAAAGGGTTATTTAAGCATAAACCACCATTTGGGAGTGAATTCCATTAGTTTTGAGCAATATCAAAATTGAAAGGTCAGAATCACATTGTTGGTCAAAAAGTGCTTCTCTCGCTCTGAAAAGCATTTTGCACGCATAAAAACTTGACATGTGAATATTTCTGTTACTTTCAATGGAAACGTGTTATTATGCTTACAAAAGGGTTATTTAAGCATAAACCACCATTTGGGAGTGAATTCCATTAGTTTTGAGCAATATCAAAATTGAAGGTCAGAGTCACATTGTTGGTCAAAAAGTGCTTCTCTCGCTCTGAAAAGCATTTTGCACGCATAAAAACTTGACATGTGAATATTTCTGTTACTTTCAATGGAAACGTGTTATTATGCTTACAAAAGGGTTATTTAAGCATAAACCACCATTTGGGAGTGAATTCCATTAGTTTTGAGCAATATCAAAATTGAAAGGTCAGAGTCACATTGTTGGTCAAAAAGTGCTTCTCTCGCTCTGAAAAGCATTTTGCACGCATAAAAACTTGACATGTGAATATTTCTGTTTCTTTCAATGGAAACGTGTTATTATGCTTACAAAAGGGTTATTTAAGCATAAACCACCATTTGGGAGTGAATTCCATTAGTTTTGAGCAATATCAAAATTGAAAGGTCAGAATCACATTGTTGGTCAAAAAGTGCTTCTCTCGCTCTGAAAAGCATTTTGCACACATAAAAACTTGACATGTGAATATTTCTGTTACTTTCAATGGAAACGTGTTATTATGCTTACAAAGGGGTTATTTAAGCATAAACCACCATTTGGGAGTGAATTCCATTAGTTTTGAGAAATATCAAAATTGAAGGTCAGAGTCACATTGTTGGTCAAAAAGTGCTTCTCTCGCTCTGAAAAGCATTTTGCACACATAAAAACTTGACATGTGAATATTTCTGTTACTTTTAATGGAAACGTGTTATTATGCTTACAAAAGGGTTATTTAAGCATAAACCACCATTTGGGAGTGAATTCCATTAGTTTTGAGCAATATCAAAATTGAAAGGTCAGAGTCACATTGTTGGTCAAAAAGTGCTTCTCTCGCTCTGAAAAGCATTTTGCACGCATAAAAACTTGACATGTGAATATTTCTGTTTCTTTCAATGGAAACGTGTTATTATGCTTACAAAAGGGTTATTTAAGCATAAACCACCATTTGGGAGTGAATTCCATTAGTTTTGAGCAATATCAAAATTGAAAGGTCAGAATCACATTGTTGGTCAAAAAGTGCTTCTCTCGCTCTGAAAAGCATTTTGCACACATAAAAACTTGACATGTGAATATTTCTGTTACTTTCAATGGAAACGTGTTATTATGCTTACAAAAGGGTTATTTAAGCATAAACCACCATTTGGGAGTGAATTCCATTAGTTTTGAGCAATATCAACATTGTAAGGTAAAAATCACATTGTTGGTCAAAAAGTGCTTCTCTCGCTCTGAAAAGCATTTTGCACGCATAAAAACTTGACATGTGAATATTTCTGTTACTTTCAATGGAAACGTGTTATTATGCTTACAAAAGGGTTATTTAAGCATAAACCACCATTTGGGAGTGAATTCCATTAGTTTTGAGCAATATCAACATTGTAAGGTCAGAATCACATTGTTGGTCAAAAAGTGCTTCTCTCGCGCTGAAAAGCATTTTGCACACATAAAAACTAGAAACGTGAATATTTCTGTTACTTTCAATGGAAACGTGTTATTATGCTTACAAAAGGGTTATTTAAGCATAAACCACCATTTGGAGTGAATTCCATTAGTTTTGAGCAATATCAAAATTGAAAGGTCAGAATCACATTGTTGCTCAAAAAGTGCTTCTCTCGCTCTGAAAAGCATTTTGCACACATAAAAACTTGACATGTGAATATTTCTGTTACTTTCAATGGAAACGTGTTATTATGCTTACAAAAGGGTTATTTAAGCATAAACCACCATTTGGGAGTGAATTCCATTAGTTTTGAGCAATATCAAAATTGAAAGGTCAGAATCACATTGTTGGTCAAAAAGTGCTTCTCTCGCTCTGAAAAGCATTTTGCACACATAAAAACTTGACATGTGAATATTTCTGTTACTTTCAATGGAAACGTGTTATTATGCTTACAAAAGGGTTATTTAAGCATAAACCACCATTTGGGAGTGAATTCCATTAGTTTTGAGCAATATCAAAATTGAAAGGTCAGAGTCACATTGTTGGTCAAAAAGTGCTTCTCTCGCTCTGAAAAGCATTTTGCACGCATAAAAACTTGACATGTGAATATTTCTGTTTCTTTCAATGGAAACGTGTTATTATGCTTACAAAAGGGTTATTTAAGCATAAACCACCATTTGGGAGTGAATTCCATTAGTTTTGAGCAATATCAAAATTGAATGGTCAGAATCACATTGTTGGTCAAAAAGTGCTTCTCTCGCTCTGAAAAGCATTTTGCACACATAAAAACTTGACATGTGAATATTTCTGTTACTTTCAATGGAAACGTGTTATTATGCTTACAAAGGGGTTATTTAAGCATAAACCACCATTTGGGAGTGAATTCCATTAGTTTTGAGAAATATCAAAATTGAAGGTCAGAGTCACATTGTTGGTCAAAAAGTGCTTCTCTCGCTCTGAAAAGCATTTTGCACACATAAAAACTTGACATGTGAATATTTCTGTTACTTTTAATGGAAACGTGTTATTATGCTTACAAAAGGGTTATTTAAGCATAAACCACCATTTGGGAGTGAATTCCATTAGTTTTGAGCAATATCAAAATTGAAAGGTCAGAGTCACATTGTTGGTCAAAAAGTGCTTCTCTCGCTCTGAAAAGCATTTTGCACGCATAAAAACTTGACATGTGAATATTTCTGTTTCTTTCAATGGAAACGTGTTATTATGCTTACAAAAGGGTTATTTAAGCATAAACCACCATTTGGGAGTGAATTCCATTAGTTTTGAGCAATATCAAAATTGAAAGGTCAGAATCACATTGTTGGTCAAAAAGTGCTTCTCTCGCTCTGAAAAGCATTTTGCACGCATAAAAACTTGACATGTGAATATTTCTGTTACTTTCAATGGAAACGTGTTATTATGCTTACAAAAGGGTTATTTAAGCATAAACCACCATTTGGGAGTGAATTCCATTAGTTTTGAGCAATATCAAAATTGAAAGGTCAGAATCACATTGTTGGTCAAAAAGTGCTTCTCTCGCTCTGAAAAGCATTTTGCACGCATAAAAACTTGACATGTGAATATTTCTGTTTCTTTCAATGGAAACGTGTTATTATGCTTACAAAAGGGTTATTTAAGCATAAACCACCATTTGGGAGTGAATTCCATTAGTTTTGAGCAATATCAAAATTGAAAGGTCAGAATCACATTGTTGGTCAAAAAGTGCTTCTCTCGCTCTGAAAAGCATTTTGCACGCATAAAAACTTGACATGTGAATATTTCTGTTACTTTCAATGGAAACGTGTTATTATGCTTACAAAAGGGTTATTTAAGCATAAACCACCATTTGGGAGTGAATTCCATTAGTTTTGAGCAATATCAAAATTGAAGGTCAGAGTCACATTGTTGGTCAAAAAGTGCTTCTCTCGCTCTGAAAAGCATTTTGCACGCATAAAAACTTGACATGTGAATATTTCTGTTACTTTCAATGGAAACGTGTTATTATGCTTACAAAAGGGTTATTTAAGCATAAACCACCATTTGGGAGTGAATTCCATTAGTTTTGAGCAATATCAACATTGTAAGGTCAGAATCACATTGTTGGTCAAAAAGTGCTTCTCTCGCGCTGAAAAGCATTTTGCACACATAAAAACTAGAAACGTGAATATTTCTGTTACTTTCAATGGAAACGTGTTATTATGCTTACAAAAGGGTTATTTAAGCATAAACCACCATTTGGGAGTGAATTCCATTAGTTTTGAGCAATATCAAAATTGAAAGGTCAGAATCACATTGTTGGTCAAAAAGTGCTTCTCTCGCTCTGAAAAGCATTTTGCACACATAAAAACTTGACATGTGAATATTTCTGTTACTTTCAATGGAAACGTGTTATTATGCTTACAAAAGGGTTATTTAAGCATAAACCACCATTTGGGAGTGAATTCCATTAGTTTTGAGCAATATCAACATTGTAAGGTCAGAATCACATTGTTGGTCAAAAAGTGCTTCTCTCGCTCTGAAAAGCATTTTGCACACATAAAAACTAGAAACGTGAATATTTCTGTTACTTTCAATGGAAACGTGTTATTATGCTTACAAAAGGGTTATTTAAGCATAAACCACAATTTGGGAGTGAATTCCATTAGTTTTGAGCAATATCAAAATTGAAAGGTCAGAATCACATTGTTGGTCAAAAAGTGCTTCTCTCGCTCTGAAAAGCATTTTGCACACATAAAAACTTGACATGTGAATATTTCTGTTACTTTCAATGGAAACGTGTTATTATGCTTACAAAAGGGTTATTTAAGCATAAACCACCATTTGGGAGTGAATTCCATTAGTTTTGAGCAATATCAAAATTGAAAGGTCAGAGTCACATTGTTGGTCAAAAAGTGCTTCTCTCGCTCTGAAAAGCATTTTGCACGCATAAAAACTTGACATGTGAATATTTCTGTTTCTTTCAATGGAAACGTGTTATTATGCTTACAAAAGGGTTATTTAAGCATAAACCACCATTTGGGAGTGAATTCCATTAGTTTTGAGCAATATCAAAATTGAAAGGTCAGAATCACATTGTTGGTCAAAAAGTGCTTCTCTCGCTCTGAAAAGCATTTTGCACGCATAAAAACTTGACATGTGAATATTTCTGTTACTTTCAATGGAAACGTGTTATTATGCTTACAAAAGGGTTATTTAAGCATAAACCACCATTTGGGAGTGAATTCCATTAGTTTTGAGCAATATCAAAATTGAAGGTCAGAGTCACATTGTTGGTCAAAAAGTGCTTCTCTCGCTCTGAAAAGCATTTTGCACGCATAAAAACTTGACATGTGAATATTTCTGTTACTTTCAATGGAAACGTGTTATTATGCTTACAAAAGGGTTATTTAAGCATAAACCACCATTTGGGAGTGAATTCCATTAGTTTTGAGCAATATCAAAATTGAAAGGTCAGAATCACATTGTTGGTCAAAAAGTGCTTCTCTCGCTCTGAAAAGCATTTTGCACGCATAAAAACTTGACATGTGAATATTTCTGTTTCTTTCAATGGAAACGTGTTATTATGCTTACAAAAGGGTTATTTAAGCATAAACCACCATTTGGGAGTGAATTCCATTAGTTTTGAGCAATATCAAAATTGAAAGGTCAGAATCACATTGTTGTTCAAAAAGTGCTTCTCTCGCTCTGAAAAGCATTTTGCACGCATAAAAACTTGACATGTGAATATTTCTGTTTCTTTCAATGGAAACGTGTTATTATGCTTACAAAAGGGTTATTTAAGCATAAACCACCATTTGGGAGTGAATTCCATTAGTTTTGAGCAATATCAAAATTGAAGGTCAGAGTCACATTGTTGGTCAAAAAGTGCTTCTCTCGCTCTGAAAAGCATTTTGCACACATAAAAACTTGACATGTGAATATTTCTGTTACTTTTAATGGAAACGTGTTATTATGCTTACAAAAGGGTTATTTAAGCATAAACCACCATTTGGGAGTGAATTCCATTAGTTTTGAGCAATATCAACATTGTAAGGTCAGAATCACATTGTTGGTCAAAAAGTGCTTCTCTCGCTCTGAAAAGCATTTTGCACACATAAAAACTAGAAACGTGAATATTTCTGTTACTTTCAATGGAAACGTGTTATTATGCTTACAAAAGGGTTATTTAAGCATAAACCACCATTTGGGAGTGAATTCCATTAGTTTTGAGCAATATCAAAATTGAAAGGTCAGAATCACATTGTTGGTCAAAAAGTGCTTCTCTCGCTCTGAAAAGCATTTTGCACACATAAAAACTTGACATGTGAATATTTCTGTTACTTTCAATGGAAACGTGTTATTATGCTTACAAAAGGGTTATTTAAGCATAAACCACCATTTGGGAGTGAATTCCATTAGTTTTGAGCAATATCAAAATTGAAAGGTCAGAGTCACATTGTTGGTCAAAAAGTGCTTCTCTCGCTCTGAAAAGCATTTTGCACGCATAAAAACTTGACATGTGAATATTTCTGTTTCTTTCAATGGAAACGTGTTATTATGCTTACAAAAGGGTTATTTAAGCATAAACCACCATTTGGGAGTGAATTCCATTAGTTTGAGCAATATCAAAATTGAAAGGTCAGAATCACATTGTTGTTCAAAAAGTGCTTCTCTCGCTCTGAAAAGCATTTTGCACGCATAAAAACTTGACATGTGAATATTTCTGTTTCTTTCAATGGAAACGTGTTATTATGCTTACAAAAGGGTTATTTAAGCATAAACCACCATTTGGGAGTGAATTCCATTAGTTTTGAGCAATATCAAAATTGAAGGTCAGAGTCACATTGTTGGTCAAAAAGTGCTTCTCTCGCTCTGAAAAGCATTTTGCACACATAAAAACTTGACATGTGAATATTTCTGTTACTTTTAATGGAAACGTGTTATTATGCTTACAAAAGGGTTATTTAAGCATAAACCACCATTTGGGAGTGAATTCCATTAGTTTTGAGCAATATCAACATTGTAAGGTCAGAATCACATTGTTGGTCAAAAAGTGCTTCTCTCGCTCTGAAAAGCATTTTGCACACATAAAAACTAGAAACGTGAATATTTCTGTTACTTTCAATGGAAACGTGTTATTATGCTTACAAAAGGGTTATTTAAGCATAAACCACCATTTGGGAGTGAATTCCATTAGTTTTGAGCAATATCAAAATTGAAAGGTCAGAATCACATTGTTGGTCAAAAAGTGCTTCTCTCGCTCTGAAAAGCATTTTGCACACATAAAAACTTGACATGTGAATATTTCTGTTACTTTCAATGGAAACGTGTTATTATGCTTACAAAAGGGTTATTTAAGCATAAACCACCATTTGGGAGTGAATTCCATTAGTTTTGAGCAATATCAAAATTGAAAGGTCAGAGTCACATTGTTGGTCAAAAAGTGCTTCTCTCGCTCTGAAAAGCATTTTGCACGCATAAAAACTTGACATGTGAATATTTCTGTTTCTTTCAATGGAAACGTGTTATTATGCTTACAAAAGGGTTATTTAAGCATAAACCACCATTTGGGAGTGAATTCCATTAGTTTTGAGCAATATCAAAATTGAAAGGTCAGAATCACATTGTTGGTCAAAAAGTGCTTCTCTCGCTCTGAAAAGCATTTTGCACGCATAAAAACTTGACATGTGAATATTTCTGTTTCTTTCAATGGAAACGTGTTATTATGCTTACAAAAGGGTTATTTAAGCATAAACCACCATTTGGGAGTGAATTCCATTAGTTTTGAGCAATATCTAAATTGAAAGGTCAGAATCACATTGTTGTTCAAAAAGTGCTTCTCTCGCTCTGAAAAGCATTTTGCACGCATAAAAACTTGACATGTGAATATTTCTGTTTCTTTCAATGGAAACGTGTTATTATGCTTACAAAAGGGTTATTTAAGCATAAACCACCATTTGGGAGTGAATTCCATTAGTTTTGAGCAATATCAAAATTGAAGGTCAGAGTCACATTGTTGGTCAAAAAGTGCTTCTCTCGCTCTGAAAAGCATTTTGCACACATAAAAACTTGACATGTGAATATTTCTGTTACTTTTAATGGAAACGTGTTATTATGCTTACAAAAGGGTTATTTAAGCATAAACCACCATTTGGGAGTGAATTCCATTAGTTTTGAGCAATATCAAAATTGAAAGGTCAGAGTCACATTGTTGGTCAAAAAGTGCTTCTCTCGCTCTGAAAAGCATTTTGCACGCATAAAAACTTGACATGTGAATATTTCTGTTTCTTTCAATGGAAACGTGTTATTATGCTTACAAAAGGGTTATTTAAGCATAAACCACCATTTGGGAGTGAATTCCATTAGTTTTGAGCAATATCAAAATTGAAAGGTCAGAATCACATTGTTGGTCAAAAAGTGCTTCTCTCGCTCTGAAAAGCATTTTGCACACATAAAAACTTGACATGTGAATATTTCTGTTACTTTCAATGGAAACGTGTTATTATGCTTACAAAAGGGTTATTTAAGCATAAACCACCATTTGGGAGTGAATTCCATTAGTTTTGAGCAATATAAAAATTGAAAGGTCAGAATCAAATTGTTGGTCAAAAAGTGCTTCTCTCGCTCTGAAAAGCATTTTGCACGCATAAAAACTTGACATGTGAATATTTCTGTTACTTTTAATGGAAACGTGTTATTATGCTTACAAAAGGGTTATTTAAGCATAAACCACCATTTGGGAGTGAATTCCATTAGTTTTGAGCAATATCAAAATTGAAAGGTCAGAGTCACATTGTTGGTCAAAAAGTGCTGCTCTCGCTCTGAAAAGCATTTTGCACGCATAAAAACTTGACATGTGAATATTTCTGTTTCTTTCAATGGAAACGTGTTATTATGCTTACAAAAGGGTTATTTAAGCATAAACCACCATTTGGGAGTGAATTCCATTAGTTTTGAGCAATATCAAAATTGAAAGGTCAGAGTCACATTGTTGGTCAAAAAGTGCTTCTCTCGCTCTGAAAAGCATTTTGCACGCATAAAAACTTGACATGTGAATATTTCTGTTTCTTTCAATGGAAACGTGTTATTATGCTTACAAAAGGGTTATTTAAGCATAAACCACCATTTGGGAGTGAATTCCATTAGTTTTGAGCAATATCAAAATTGAAAGGTCAGAATCACATTGTTGGTCAAAAAGTGCTTCTCTCGCTCTGAAAAGCATTTTGCACGCATAAAAACTTGACATGTGAATATTTCTGTTACTTAAAATGGAAACGTGTTATTATGCTTACAAAAGGGTTATTTAAGCATAAACCACCATTTGGGAGTGAATTCCATTAGTTTTGAGCAATATCAAAATTGAAGGTCAGAGTCACATTGTTGGTCAAAAAGTGCTTCTCTCGCTCTGAAAAGCATTTTGCACGCATAAAAACTTGACATGTGAATATTTCTGTTACTTTCAATGGAAACGTGTTATTATGCTTACAAAAGGGTTATTTAAGCATAAACCACCATTTGGAGTGAATTCCATTAGTTTTGAGCAATATCAAAATTGAAAGGTCAGAATCACATTGTTGGTCAAAAAGTGCTTCTCTCGCTCTGAAAAGCATTTTGCACGCATAAAAACTTGACATGTGAATATTTCTGTTTCTTTCAATGGAAACGTGTTATTATGCTTACAAAAGGGTTATTTAAGCATAAACCACCATTTGGGAGTGAATTCCATTAGTTTTGAGCAATATCAAAATTGAAAGGTCAGAATCACATTGTTGGTCAAAAAGTGCTTCTCTCGCTCTGAAAAGCATTTTGCACGCATAAAAACTTGACATGTGAATATTTCTGTTACTTTCAATGGAAACGTGTTATTATGCTTACAAAAGGGTTATTTAAGCATAAACCACCATTTGGGAGTGAATTCCATTAGTTTTGAGCAATATCAAAATTGAAGGTCAGAGTCACATTGTTGGTCAAAAAGTGCTTCTCTCGCTCTGAAAAGCATTTTGCACGCATAAAAACTTGACATGTGAATATTTCTGTTACTTTCAATGGAAACGTGCTATTATGCTTACAAAAGGGTTATTTAAGCATAAACCACCATTTGGGAGTGAATTCCATTAGTTTTGAGCAATATCAACATTGTAAGGTCAGAATCACATTGTTGGTCAAAAAGTGCTTCTCTCGCGCTGAAAAGCATTTTGCACACATAAAAACTAGAAACGTGAATATTTCTGTTACTTTCAATGGAAACGTGTTATTATGCTTACAAAAGGGTTATTTAAGCATAAACCACCATTTGGGAGTGAATTCCATTAGTTTTGAGCAATATCAAAATTGAAAGGTCAGAATCACATTGTTGGTCAAAAAGTGCTTCTCTCGCTCTGAAAAGCATTTTGCACACATAAAAACTTGACATGTGAATATTTCTGTTACTTTCAATGGAAACGTGTTATTATGCTTACAAAAGGGTTATTTAAGCATAAACCACCATTTGGGAGTGAATTCCATTAGTTTTGAGCAATATCAAAATTGAAAGGTCAGAGTCACATTGTTGGTCAAAAAGTGCTTCTCTCGCTCTGAAAAGCATTTTGCACGCATAAAAACTTGACATGTGAATATTTCTGTTTCTTTCAATGGAAACGTGTTATTATGCTTACAAAAGGGTTATTTAAGCATAAACCACCATTTGGGAGTGAATTCCATTAGTTTTGAGCAATATCAAAATTGAAAGGTCAGAATCACATTGTTGGTCAAAAAGTGCTTCTCTCGCTCTGAAAAGCATTTTGCACACATAAAAACTTGACATGTGAATATTTCTGTTACTTTCAATGGAAACGTGTTATTATGCTTACAAAAGGGTTATTTAAGCATAAACCACCATTTGGGAGTGAATTCCATTAGTTTTGAGCAATATCAACATTGTAAGGTCAGAATCACATTGTTGGTCAAAAAGTGCTTCTCTCGCTCTGAAAAGCATTTTGCACACATAAAAACTAGAAACGTGAATATTTCTGTTACTTTCAATGGAAACGTGTTATTATGCTTACAAAAGGGTTATTTAAGCATAAACCACCATTTGGGAGTGAATTCCATTAGTTTTGAGCA
Organism: Pollachius pollachius; assembly: GCF_949987615.1. NCBI lineage: Eukaryota > Metazoa > Chordata > Actinopteri > Gadiformes > Gadidae > Pollachius > Pollachius pollachius. The sequence continues at coordinate 24,382 of NW_027641672.1, forward strand.
ATATCAAATTGAAAGGTCAGAATCACATTGTTGGTCAAAAAGTGCTTCTCTCGCTCTGAAAAGCATTTTGCACACATAAAAACTTGACATGTGAATATTTCTGTTACTTTCAATGGAAACGTGTTATTATGCTTACAAAAGGGTTATTTAAGCATAAACCACCATTTGGGAGTGAATTCCATTAGTTTTGAGCAATATCAAAATTGAAAGGTCAGAGTCACATTGTTGGTCAAAAAGTGCTTCTCTCGCTCTGAAAAGCATTTTGCACGCATAAAAACTTGACATGTGAATATTTCTGTTTCTTTCAATGGAAACGTGTTATTATGCTTACAAAAGGGTTATTTAAGCATAAACCACCATTTGGGAGTGAATTCCATTAGTTTTGAGCAATATCAAAATTGAAAGGTCAGAATCACATTGTTGGTCAAAAAGTGCTTCTCTCGCTCTGAAAAGCATTTTGCACGCATAAAAACTTGACATGTGAATATTTCTGTTACTTTCAATGGAAACGTGTTATTATGCTTACAAAAGGGTTATTTAAGCATAAACCACCATTTGGGAGTGAATTCCATTAGTTTTGAGCAATATCAAAATTGAAGGTCAGAGTCACATTGT
>NW_027641671.1:2500-44410 GCF_949987615.1 Pollachius pollachius
AACCCTAACCCTAACCCTAACCCTAACCCTAACCCTAACCCTAACCCTAACCCTAACCCTAACCCTAACCCTAACCCTAACCCTAACCCTAACCCTAACCCTAACCCTAACCCTAACCCTAACCCTAACCCTAACCCTAACCCTAACCCTAACCCTAACCCTAACCCTAACCCTAACCCTAACCCTAACCCTAACCCTAACCCTAACCCTAACCCTAACCCTAACCCTAACCCTAACCCTAACCCTAACCCTAACCCTAACCCTAACCCTAACCCTAACCCTAACCCTAACCCTAACCCTAACCCTAACCCTAACCCTAACCCTAACCCTAACCCTAACCCTAACCCTAACCCTAACCCTAACCCTAACCCTAACCCTAACCCTAACCCTAACCCTAACCCTAACCCTAACCCTAACCCTAACCCTAACCCTAACCCTAACCCTAACCCTAACCCTAACCCTAACCCTAACCCTAACCCTAACCCTAACCCTAACCCTAACCCTAACCCTAACCCTAACCCTAACCCTAACCCTAACCCTAACCCTAACCCTAACCCTAACCCTAACCCTAACCCTAACCCTAACCCTAACCCTAACCCTAACCCTAACCCTAACCCTAACCCTAACCCTAACCCTAACCCTAACCCTAACCCTAACCCTAACCCTAACCCTAACCCTAACCCTAACCCTAACCCTAACCCTAACCCTAACCCTAACCCTAACCCTAACCCTAACCCTAACCCTAACCCTAACCCTAACCCTAACCCTAACCCTAACCCTAACCCTAACCCTAACCCTAACCCTAACCCTAACCCTAACCCTAACCCTAACCCTAACCCTAACCCTAACCCTAACCCTAACCCTAACCCTAACCCTAACCCTAACCCTAACCCTAACCCTAACCCTAACCCTAACCCTAACCCTAACCCTAACCCTAACCCTAACCCTAACCCTAACCCTAACCCTAACCCTAACCCTAACCCTAACCCTAACCCTAACCCTAACCCTAACCCTAACCCTAACCCTAACCCTAACCCTAACCCTAACCCTAACCCTAACCCTAACCCTAACCCTAACCCTAACCCTAACCCTAACCCTAACCCTAACCCTAACCCTAACCCTAACCCTAACCCTAACCCTAACCCTAACCCTAACCCTAACCCTAACCCTAACCCTAACCCTAACCCTAACCCTAACCCTAACCCTAACCCTAACCCTAACCCTAACCCTAACCCTAACCCTAACCCTAACCCTAACCCTAACCCTAACCCTAACCCTAACCCTAACCCTAACCCTAACCCTAACCCTAACCCTAACCCTAACCCTAACCCTAACCCTAACCCTAACCCTAACCCTAACCCTAACCCTAACCCTAACCCTAACCCTAACCCTAACCCTAACCCTAACCCTAACCCTAACCCTAACCCTAACCCTAACCCTAACCCTAACCCTAACCCTAACCCTAACCCTAACCCTAACCCTAACCCTAACCCTAACCCTAACCCTAACCCTAACCCTAACCCTAACCCTAACCCTAACCCTAACCCTAACCCTAACCCTAACCCTAACCCTAACCCTAACCCTAACCCTAACCCTAACCCTAACCCTAACCCTAACCCTAACCCTAACCCTAACCCTAACCCTAACCCTAACCCTAACCCTAACCCTAACCCTAACCCTAACCCTAACCCTAACCCTAACCCTAACCCTAACCCTAACCCTAACCCTAACCCTAACCCTAACCCTAACCCTAACCCTAACCCTAACCCTAACCCTAACCCTAACCCTAACCCTAACCCTAACCCTAACCCTAACCCTAACCCTAACCCTAACCCTAACCCTAACCCTAACCCTAACCCTAACCCTAACCCTAACCCTAACCCTAACCCTAACCCTAACCCTAACCCTAACCCTAACCCTAACCCTAACCCTAACCCTAACCCTAACCCTAACCCTAACCCTAACCCTAACCCTAACCCTAACCCTAACCCTAACCCTAACCCTAACCCTAACCCTAACCCTAACCCTAACCCTAACCCTAACCCTAACCCTAACCCTAACCCTAACCCTAACCCTAACCCTAACCCTAACCCTAACCCTAACCCTAACCCTAACCCTAACCCTAACCCTAACCCTAACCCTAACCCTAACCCTAACCCTAACCCTAACCCTAACCCTAACCCTAACCCTAACCCTAACCCTAACCCTAACCCTAACCCTAACCCTAACCCTAACCCTAACCCTAACCCTAACCCTAACCCTAACCCTAACCCTAACCCTAACCCTAACCCTAACCCTAACCCTAACCCTAACCCTAACCCTAACCCTAACCCTAACCCTAACCCTAACCCTAACCCTAACCCTAACCCTAACCCTAACCCTAACCCTAACCCTAACCCTAACCCTAACCCTAACCCTAACCCTAACCCTAACCCTAACCCTAACCCTAACCCTAACCCTAACCCTAACCCTAACCCTAACCCTAACCCTAACCCTAACCCTAACCCTAACCCTAACCCTAACCCTAACCCTAACCCTAACCCTAACCCTAACCCTAACCCTAACCCTAACCCTAACCCTAACCCTAACCCTAACCCTAACCCTAACCCTAACCCTAACCCTAACCCTAACCCTAACCCTAACCCTAACCCTAACCCTAACCCTAACCCTAACCCTAACCCTAACCCTAACCCTAACCCTAACCCTAACCCTAACCCTAACCCTAACCCTAACCCTAACCCTAACCCTAACCCTAACCCTAACCCTAACCCTAACCCTAACCCTAACCCTAACCCTAACCCTAACCCTAACCCTAACCCTAACCCTAACCCTAACCCTAACCCTAACCCTAACCCTAACCCTAACCCTAACCCTAACCCTAACCCTAACCCTAACCCTAACCCTAACCCTAACCCTAACCCTAACCCTAACCCTAACCCTAACCCTAACCCTAACCCTAACCCTAACCCTAACCCTAACCCTAACCCTAACCCTAACCCTAACCCTAACCCTAACCCTAACCCTAACCCTAACCCTAACCCTAACCCTAACCCTAACCCTAACCCTAACCCTAACCCTAACCCTAACCCTAACCCTAACCCTAACCCTAACCCTAACCCTAACCCTAACCCTAACCCTAACCCTAACCCTAACCCTAACCCTAACCCTAACCCTAACCCTAACCCTAACCCTAACCCTAACCCTAACCCTAACCCTAACCCTAACCCTAACCCTAACCCTAACCCTAACCCTAACCCTAACCCTAACCCTAACCCTAACCCTAACCCTAACCCTAACCCTAACCCTAACCCTAACCCTAACCCTAACCCTAACCCTAACCCTAACCCTAACCCTAACCCTAACCCTAACCCTAACCCTAACCCTAACCCTAACCCTAACCCTAACCCTAACCCTAACCCTAACCCTAACCCTAACCCTAACCCTAACCCTAACCCTAACCCTAACCCTAACCCTAACCCTAACCCTAACCCTAACCCTAACCCTAACCCTAACCCTAACCCTAACCCTAACCCTAACCCTAACCCTAACCCTAACCCTAACCCTAACCCTAACCCTAACCCTAACCCTAACCCTAACCCTAACCCTAACCCTAACCCTAACCCTAACCCTAACCCTAACCCTAACCCTAACCCTAACCCTAACCCTAACCCTAACCCTAACCCTAACCCTAACCCTAACCCTAACCCTAACCCTAACCCTAACCCTAACCCTAACCCTAACCCTAACCCTAACCCTAACCCTAACCCTAACCCTAACCCTAACCCTAACCCTAACCCTAACCCTAACCCTAACCCTAACCCTAACCCTAACCCTAACCCTAACCCTAACCCTAACCCTAACCCTAACCCTAACCCTAACCCTAACCCTAACCCTAACCCTAACCCTAACCCTAACCCTAACCCTAACCCTAACCCTAACCCTAACCCTAACCCTAACCCTAACCCTAACCCTAACCCTAACCCTAACCCTAACCCTAACCCTAACCCTAACCCTAACCCTAACCCTAACCCTAACCCTAACCCTAACCCTAACCCTAACCCTAACCCTAACCCTAACCCTAACCCTAACCCTAACCCTAACCCTAACCCTAACCCTAACCCTAACCCTAACCCTAACCCTAACCCTAACCCTAACCCTAACCCTAACCCTAACCCTAACCCTAACCCTAACCCTAACCCTAACCCTAACCCTAACCCTAACCCTAACCCTAACCCTAACCCTAACCCTAACCCTAACCCTAACCCTAACCCTAACCCTAACCCTAACCCTAACCCTAACCCTAACCCTAACCCTAACCCTAACCCTAACCCTAACCCTAACCCTAACCCTAACCCTAACCCTAACCCTAACCCTAACCCTAACCCTAACCCTAACCCTAACCCTAACCCTAACCCTAACCCTAACCCTAACCCTAACCCTAACCCTAACCCTAACCCTAACCCTAACCCTAACCCTAACCCTAACCCTAACCCTAACCCTAACCCTAACCCTAACCCTAACCCTAACCCTAACCCTAACCCTAACCCTAACCCTAACCCTAACCCTAACCCTAACCCTAACCCTAACCCTAACCCTAACCCTAACCCTAACCCTAACCCTAACCCTAACCCTAACCCTAACCCTAACCCTAACCCTAACCCTAACCCTAACCCTAACCCTAACCCTAACCCTAACCCTAACCCTAACCCTAACCCTAACCCTAACCCTAACCCTAACCCTAACCCTAACCCTAACCCTAACCCTAACCCTAACCCTAACCCTAACCCTAACCCTAACCCTAACCCTAACCCTAACCCTAACCCTAACCCTAACCCTAACCCTAACCCTAACCCTAACCCTAACCCTAACCCTAACCCTAACCCTAACCCTAACCCTAACCCTAACCCTAACCCTAACCCTAACCCTAACCCTAACCCTAACCCTAACCCTAACCCTAACCCTAACCCTAACCCTAACCCTAACCCTAACCCTAACCCTAACCCTAACCCTAACCCTAACCCTAACCCTAACCCTAACCCTAACCCTAACCCTAACCCTAACCCTAACCCTAACCCTAACCCTAACCCTAACCCTAACCCTAACCCTAACCCTAACCCTAACCCTAACCCTAACCCTAACCCTAACCCTAACCCTAACCCTAACCCTAACCCTAACCCTAACCCTAACCCTAACCCTAACCCTAACCCTAACCCTAACCCTAACCCTAACCCTAACCCTAACCCTAACCCTAACCCTAACCCTAACCCTAACCCTAACCCTAACCCTAACCCTAACCCTAACCCTAACCCTAACCCTAACCCTAACCCTAACCCTAACCCTAACCCTAACCCTAACCCTAACCCTAACCCTAACCCTAACCCTAACCCTAACCCTAACCCTAACCCTAACCCTAACCCTAACCCTAACCCTAACCCTAACCCTAACCCTAACCCTAACCCTAACCCTAACCCTAACCCTAACCCTAACCCTAACCCTAACCCTAACCCTAACCCTAACCCTAACCCTAACCCTAACCCTAACCCTAACCCTAACCCTAACCCTAACCCTAACCCTAACCCTAACCCTAACCCTAACCCTAACCCTAACCCTAACCCTAACCCTAACCCTAACCCTAACCCTAACCCTAACCCTAACCCTAACCCTAACCCTAACCCTAACCCTAACCCTAACCCTAACCCTAACCCTAACCCTAACCCTAACCCTAACCCTAACCCTAACCCTAACCCTAACCCTAACCCTAACCCTAACCCTAACCCTAACCCTAACCCTAACCCTAACCCTAACCCTAACCCTAACCCTAACCCTAACCCTAACCCTAACCCTAACCCTAACCCTAACCCTAACCCTAACCCTAACCCTAACCCTAACCCTAACCCTAACCCTAACCCTAACCCTAACCCTAACCCTAACCCTAACCCTAACCCTAACCCTAACCCTAACCCTAACCCTAACCCTAACCCTAACCCTAACCCTAACCCTAACCCTAACCCTAACCCTAACCCTAACCCTAACCCTAACCCTAACCCTAACCCTAACCCTAACCCTAACCCTAACCCTAACCCTAACCCTAACCCTAACCCTAACCCTAACCCTAACCCTAACCCTAACCCTAACCCTAACCCTAACCCTAACCCTAACCCTAACCCTAACCCTAACCCTAACCCTAACCCTAACCCTAACCCTAACCCTAACCCTAACCCTAACCCTAACCCTAACCCTAACCCTAACCCTAACCCTAACCCTAACCCTAACCCTAACCCTAACCCTAACCCTAACCCTAACCCTAACCCTAACCCTAACCCTAACCCTAACCCTAACCCTAACCCTAACCCTAACCCTAACCCTAACCCTAACCCTAACCCTAACCCTAACCCTAACCCTAACCCTAACCCTAACCCTAACCCTAACCCTAACCCTAACCCTAACCCTAACCCTAACCCTAACCCTAACCCTAACCCTAACCCTAACCCTAACCCTAACCCTAACCCTAACCCTAACCCTAACCCTAACCCTAACCCTAACCCTAACCCTAACCCTAACCCTAACCCTAACCCTAACCCTAACCCTAACCCTAACCCTAACCCTAACCCTAACCCTAACCCTAACCCTAACCCTAACCCTAACCCTAACCCTAACCCTAACCCTAACCCTAACCCTAACCCTAACCCTAACCCTAACCCTAACCCTAACCCTAACCCTAACCCTAACCCTAACCCTAACCCTAACCCTAACCCTAACCCTAACCCTAACCCTAACCCTAACCCTAACCCTAACCCTAACCCTAACCCTAACCCTAACCCTAACCCTAACCCTAACCCTAACCCTAACCCTAACCCTAACCCTAACCCTAACCCTAACCCTAACCCTAACCCTAACCCTAACCCTAACCCTAACCCTAACCCTAACCCTAACCCTAACCCTAACCCTAACCCTAACCCTAACCCTAACCCTAACCCTAACCCTAACCCTAACCCTAACCCTAACCCTAACCCTAACCCTAACCCTAACCCTAACCCTAACCCTAACCCTAACCCTAACCCTAACCCTAACCCTAACCCTAACCCTAACCCTAACCCTAACCCTAACCCTAACCCTAACCCTAACCCTAACCCTAACCCTAACCCTAACCCTAACCCTAACCCTAACCCTAACCCTAACCCTAACCCTAACCCTAACCCTAACCCTAACCCTAACCCTAACCCTAACCCTAACCCTAACCCTAACCCTAACCCTAACCCTAACCCTAACCCTAACCCTAACCCTAACCCTAACCCTAACCCTAACCCTAACCCTAACCCTAACCCTAACCCTAACCCTAACCCTAACCCTAACCCTAACCCTAACCCTAACCCTAACCCTAACCCTAACCCTAACCCTAACCCTAACCCTAACCCTAACCCTAACCCTAACCCTAACCCTAACCCTAACCCTAACCCTAACCCTAACCCTAACCCTAACCCTAACCCTAACCCTAACCCTAACCCTAACCCTAACCCTAACCCTAACCCTAACCCTAACCCTAACCCTAACCCTAACCCTAACCCTAACCCTAACCCTAACCCTAACCCTAACCCTAACCCTAACCCTAACCCTAACCCTAACCCTAACCCTAACCCTAACCCTAACCCTAACCCTAACCCTAACCCTAACCCTAACCCTAACCCTAACCCTAACCCTAACCCTAACCCTAACCCTAACCCTAACCCTAACCCTAACCCTAACCCTAACCCTAACCCTAACCCTAACCCTAACCCTAACCCTAACCCTAACCCTAACCCTAACCCTAACCCTAACCCTAACCCTAACCCTAACCCTAACCCTAACCCTAACCCTAACCCTAACCCTAACCCTAACCCTAACCCTAACCCTAACCCTAACCCTAACCCTAACCCTAACCCTAACCCTAACCCTAACCCTAACCCTAACCCTAACCCTAACCCTAACCCTAACCCTAACCCTAACCCTAACCCTAACCCTAACCCTAACCCTAACCCTAACCCTAACCCTAACCCTAACCCTAACCCTAACCCTAACCCTAACCCTAACCCTAACCCTAACCCTAACCCTAACCCTAACCCTAACCCTAACCCTAACCCTAACCCTAACCCTAACCCTAACCCTAACCCTAACCCTAACCCTAACCCTAACCCTAACCCTAACCCTAACCCTAACCCTAACCCTAACCCTAACCCTAACCCTAACCCTAACCCTAACCCTAACCCTAACCCTAACCCTAACCCTAACCCTAACCCTAACCCTAACCCTAACCCTAACCCTAACCCTAACCCTAACCCTAACCCTAACCCTAACCCTAACCCTAACCCTAACCCTAACCCTAACCCTAACCCTAACCCTAACCCTAACCCTAACCCTAACCCTAACCCTAACCCTAACCCTAACCCTAACCCTAACCCTAACCCTAACCCTAACCCTAACCCTAACCCTAACCCTAACCCTAACCCTAACCCTAACCCTAACCCTAACCCTAACCCTAACCCTAACCCTAACCCTAACCCTAACCCTAACCCTAACCCTAACCCTAACCCTAACCCTAACCCTAACCCTAACCCTAACCCTAACCCTAACCCTAACCCTAACCCTAACCCTAACCCTAACCCTAACCCTAACCCTAACCCTAACCCTAACCCTAACCCTAACCCTAACCCTAACCCTAACCCTAACCCTAACCCTAACCCTAACCCTAACCCTAACCCTAACCCTAACCCTAACCCTAACCCTAACCCTAACCCTAACCCTAACCCTAACCCTAACCCTAACCCTAACCCTAACCCTAACCCTAACCCTAACCCTAACCCTAACCCTAACCCTAACCCTAACCCTAACCCTAACCCTAACCCTAACCCTAACCCTAACCCTAACCCTAACCCTAACCCTAACCCTAACCCTAACCCTAACCCTAACCCTAACCCTAACCCTAACCCTAACCCTAACCCTAACCCTAACCCTAACCCTAACCCTAACCCTAACCCTAACCCTAACCCTAACCCTAACCCTAACCCTAACCCTAACCCTAACCCTAACCCTAACCCTAACCCTAACCCTAACCCTAACCCTAACCCTAACCCTAACCCTAACCCTAACCCTAACCCTAACCCTAACCCTAACCCTAACCCTAACCCTAACCCTAACCCTAACCCTAACCCTAACCCTAACCCTAACCCTAACCCTAACCCTAACCCTAACCCTAACCCTAACCCTAACCCTAACCCTAACCCTAACCCTAACCCTAACCCTAACCCTAACCCTAACCCTAACCCTAACCCTAACCCTAACCCTAACCCTAACCCTAACCCTAACCCTAACCCTAACCCTAACCCTAACCCTAACCCTAACCCTAACCCTAACCCTAACCCTAACCCTAACCCTAACCCTAACCCTAACCCTAACCCTAACCCTAACCCTAACCCTAACCCTAACCCTAACCCTAACCCTAACCCTAACCCTAACCCTAACCCTAACCCTAACCCTAACCCTAACCCTAACCCTAACCCTAACCCTAACCCTAACCCTAACCCTAACCCTAACCCTAACCCTAACCCTAACCCTAACCCTAACCCTAACCCTAACCCTAACCCTAACCCTAACCCTAACCCTAACCCTAACCCTAACCCTAACCCTAACCCTAACCCTAACCCTAACCCTAACCCTAACCCTAACCCTAACCCTAACCCTAACCCTAACCCTAACCCTAACCCTAACCCTAACCCTAACCCTAACCCTAACCCTAACCCTAACCCTAACCCTAACCCTAACCCTAACCCTAACCCTAACCCTAACCCTAACCCTAACCCTAACCCTAACCCTAACCCTAACCCTAACCCTAACCCTAACCCTAACCCTAACCCTAACCCTAACCCTAACCCTAACCCTAACCCTAACCCTAACCCTAACCCTAACCCTAACCCTAACCCTAACCCTAACCCTAACCCTAACCCTAACCCTAACCCTAACCCTAACCCTAACCCTAACCCTAACCCTAACCCTAACCCTAACCCTAACCCTAACCCTAACCCTAACCCTAACCCTAACCCTAACCCTAACCCTAACCCTAACCCTAACCCTAACCCTAACCCTAACCCTAACCCTAACCCTAACCCTAACCCTAACCCTAACCCTAACCCTAACCCTAACCCTAACCCTAACCCTAACCCTAACCCTAACCCTAACCCTAACCCTAACCCTAACCCTAACCCTAACCCTAACCCTAACCCTAACCCTAACCCTAACCCTAACCCTAACCCTAACCCTAACCCTAACCCTAACCCTAACCCTAACCCTAACCCTAACCCTAACCCTAACCCTAACCCTAACCCTAACCCTAACCCTAACCCTAACCCTAACCCTAACCCTAACCCTAACCCTAACCCTAACCCTAACCCTAACCCTAACCCTAACCCTAACCCTAACCCTAACCCTAACCCTAACCCTAACCCTAACCCTAACCCTAACCCTAACCCTAACCCTAACCCTAACCCTAACCCTAACCCTAACCCTAACCCTAACCCTAACCCTAACCCTAACCCTAACCCTAACCCTAACCCTAACCCTAACCCTAACCCTAACCCTAACCCTAACCCTAACCCTAACCCTAACCCTAACCCTAACCCTAACCCTAACCCTAACCCTAACCCTAACCCTAACCCTAACCCTAACCCTAACCCTAACCCTAACCCTAACCCTAACCCTAACCCTAACCCTAACCCTAACCCTAACCCTAACCCTAACCCTAACCCTAACCCTAACCCTAACCCTAACCCTAACCCTAACCCTAACCCTAACCCTAACCCTAACCCTAACCCTAACCCTAACCCTAACCCTAACCCTAACCCTAACCCTAACCCTAACCCTAACCCTAACCCTAACCCTAACCCTAACCCTAACCCTAACCCTAACCCTAACCCTAACCCTAACCCTAACCCTAACCCTAACCCTAACCCTAACCCTAACCCTAACCCTAACCCTAACCCTAACCCTAACCCTAACCCTAACCCTAACCCTAACCCTAACCCTAACCCTAACCCTAACCCTAACCCTAACCCTAACCCTAACCCTAACCCTAACCCTAACCCTAACCCTAACCCTAACCCTAACCCTAACCCTAACCCTAACCCTAACCCTAACCCTAACCCTAACCCTAACCCTAACCCTAACCCTAACCCTAACCCTAACCCTAACCCTAACCCTAACCCTAACCCTAACCCTAACCCTAACCCTAACCCTAACCCTAACCCTAACCCTAACCCTAACCCTAACCCTAACCCTAACCCTAACCCTAACCCTAACCCTAACCCTAACCCTAACCCTAACCCTAACCCTAACCCTAACCCTAACCCTAACCCTAACCCTAACCCTAACCCTAACCCTAACCCTAACCCTAACCCTAACCCTAACCCTAACCCTAACCCTAACCCTAACCCTAACCCTAACCCTAACCCTAACCCTAACCCTAACCCTAACCCTAACCCTAACCCTAACCCTAACCCTAACCCTAACCCTAACCCTAACCCTAACCCTAACCCTAACCCTAACCCTAACCCTAACCCTAACCCTAACCCTAACCCTAACCCTAACCCTAACCCTAACCCTAACCCTAACCCTAACCCTAACCCTAACCCTAACCCTAACCCTAACCCTAACCCTAACCCTAACCCTAACCCTAACCCTAACCCTAACCCTAACCCTAACCCTAACCCTAACCCTAACCCTAACCCTAACCCTAACCCTAACCCTAACCCTAACCCTAACCCTAACCCTAACCCTAACCCTAACCCTAACCCTAACCCTAACCCTAACCCTAACCCTAACCCTAACCCTAACCCTAACCCTAACCCTAACCCTAACCCTAACCCTAACCCTAACCCTAACCCTAACCCTAACCCTAACCCTAACCCTAACCCTAACCCTAACCCTAACCCTAACCCTAACCCTAACCCTAACCCTAACCCTAACCCTAACCCTAACCCTAACCCTAACCCTAACCCTAACCCTAACCCTAACCCTAACCCTAACCCTAACCCTAACCCTAACCCTAACCCTAACCCTAACCCTAACCCTAACCCTAACCCTAACCCTAACCCTAACCCTAACCCTAACCCTAACCCTAACCCTAACCCTAACCCTAACCCTAACCCTAACCCTAACCCTAACCCTAACCCTAACCCTAACCCTAACCCTAACCCTAACCCTAACCCTAACCCTAACCCTAACCCTAACCCTAACCCTAACCCTAACCCTAACCCTAACCCTAACCCTAACCCTAACCCTAACCCTAACCCTAACCCTAACCCTAACCCTAACCCTAACCCTAACCCTAACCCTAACCCTAACCCTAACCCTAACCCTAACCCTAACCCTAACCCTAACCCTAACCCTAACCCTAACCCTAACCCTAACCCTAACCCTAACCCTAACCCTAACCCTAACCCTAACCCTAACCCTAACCCTAACCCTAACCCTAACCCTAACCCTAACCCTAACCCTAACCCTAACCCTAACCCTAACCCTAACCCTAACCCTAACCCTAACCCTAACCCTAACCCTAACCCTAACCCTAACCCTAACCCTAACCCTAACCCTAACCCTAACCCTAACCCTAACCCTAACCCTAACCCTAACCCTAACCCTAACCCTAACCCTAACCCTAACCCTAACCCTAACCCTAACCCTAACCCTAACCCTAACCCTAACCCTAACCCTAACCCTAACCCTAACCCTAACCCTAACCCTAACCCTAACCCTAACCCTAACCCTAACCCTAACCCTAACCCTAACCCTAACCCTAACCCTAACCCTAACCCTAACCCTAACCCTAACCCTAACCCTAACCCTAACCCTAACCCTAACCCTAACCCTAACCCTAACCCTAACCCTAACCCTAACCCTAACCCTAACCCTAACCCTAACCCTAACCCTAACCCTAACCCTAACCCTAACCCTAACCCTAACCCTAACCCTAACCCTAACCCTAACCCTAACCCTAACCCTAACCCTAACCCTAACCCTAACCCTAACCCTAACCCTAACCCTAACCCTAACCCTAACCCTAACCCTAACCCTAACCCTAACCCTAACCCTAACCCTAACCCTAACCCTAACCCTAACCCTAACCCTAACCCTAACCCTAACCCTAACCCTAACCCTAACCCTAACCCTAACCCTAACCCTAACCCTAACCCTAACCCTAACCCTAACCCTAACCCTAACCCTAACCCTAACCCTAACCCTAACCCTAACCCTAACCCTAACCCTAACCCTAACCCTAACCCTAACCCTAACCCTAACCCTAACCCTAACCCTAACCCTAACCCTAACCCTAACCCTAACCCTAACCCTAACCCTAACCCTAACCCTAACCCTAACCCTAACCCTAACCCTAACCCTAACCCTAACCCTAACCCTAACCCTAACCCTAACCCTAACCCTAACCCTAACCCTAACCCTAACCCTAACCCTAACCCTAACCCTAACCCTAACCCTAACCCTAACCCTAACCCTAACCCTAACCCTAACCCTAACCCTAACCCTAACCCTAACCCTAACCCTAACCCTAACCCTAACCCTAACCCTAACCCTAACCCTAACCCTAACCCTAACCCTAACCCTAACCCTAACCCTAACCCTAACCCTAACCCTAACCCTAACCCTAACCCTAACCCTAACCCTAACCCTAACCCTAACCCTAACCCTAACCCTAACCCTAACCCTAACCCTAACCCTAACCCTAACCCTAACCCTAACCCTAACCCTAACCCTAACCCTAACCCTAACCCTAACCCTAACCCTAACCCTAACCCTAACCCTAACCCTAACCCTAACCCTAACCCTAACCCTAACCCTAACCCTAACCCTAACCCTAACCCTAACCCTAACCCTAACCCTAACCCTAACCCTAACCCTAACCCTAACCCTAACCCTAACCCTAACCCTAACCCTAACCCTAACCCTAACCCTAACCCTAACCCTAACCCTAACCCTAACCCTAACCCTAACCCTAACCCTAACCCTAACCCTAACCCTAACCCTAACCCTAACCCTAACCCTAACCCTAACCCTAACCCTAACCCTAACCCTAACCCTAACCCTAACCCTAACCCTAACCCTAACCCTAACCCTAACCCTAACCCTAACCCTAACCCTAACCCTAACCCTAACCCTAACCCTAACCCTAACCCTAACCCTAACCCTAACCCTAACCCTAACCCTAACCCTAACCCTAACCCTAACCCTAACCCTAACCCTAACCCTAACCCTAACCCTAACCCTAACCCTAACCCTAACCCTAACCCTAACCCTAACCCTAACCCTAACCCTAACCCTAACCCTAACCCTAACCCTAACCCTAACCCTAACCCTAACCCTAACCCTAACCCTAACCCTAACCCTAACCCTAACCCTAACCCTAACCCTAACCCTAACCCTAACCCTAACCCTAACCCTAACCCTAACCCTAACCCTAACCCTAACCCTAACCCTAACCCTAACCCTAACCCTAACCCTAACCCTAACCCTAACCCTAACCCTAACCCTAACCCTAACCCTAACCCTAACCCTAACCCTAACCCTAACCCTGTTTATTGTGGTGATATGCTATTATTCTGTTGTTTTTCGTGTGTGTGTGCGTCTGCCTTTCGTTTATTTTGTTTTATTTTATTTATTTATTTATTTTATTTATTGTTTTTAATTAATTTCGTTTAATGTATTCGTTTATGTCCTCATGGTACTGTCGTTTACATTATTTACTACCCCTGAATGCGTTGTGTGTTTGTTTCCCCATTCATTCCGACTGCCACCTGCATCGGTCTATTTGGCGTCACCTGTTGGTAATTCTACCTCATTGGGTCAATTCAAAGATGTTTTTCAATCCTGGTCTCTGATTGGTCCCCCACTCCCGGGCGGCCGTCTTTGTTTATGACATGTGACACACTATATCCCGCCCCCCGTGCACGGCTCTGATTGGTTCAGGGTCGTGCTGAGACCACGGTTCCTTTTCCTCCCCCGTTTTCTGGTTACGTATTTTTAATGTGTGCGTGCGCACCCCCCGTCATTTGTCACCACGGCTCGTTTGGAATGGATATATTCACGGTTTGTTTTTGCAATTATTTGTACCTGATGAAGTCACTTTAGTGACGAAACGTCGTACCTGCTTGCACAGATAGAGAAATCAATAAATACGGATTTTCTATCAGACCACACTTTCCTTTTTTGAACCTTCCGATCGTTTTTTTAAAAACGAAACTCGTACTATGCCTCCCCCGAGCCACCATGACGAATGGACCGTGGTCCACCGCGGACGACGCCAGCCCAGGACACGAGACCCTTCTGACATCCCCTCGCTGGTTAGTTTACCCTTTGGGCCCGTACAAACTATGAGACGCTCCTATGCGTCGGTCGCAGACCCTTACCGTCGCGACTGGGTTCCCCGTGACCCCTCTCCCCGGGGTTGGGCTGCCCCCACACGGCCCGCTAGGCACCGATCCCCCTCTGGGTCGGCCCGCTATCCCCCTCCGTTCCGGCCCCGGGCCTACCGGCACGCGCCTTCGCCGTGCCGCGATGAGCGCCGCCGCCGCGGAGCTAACGCCCGCCCGGCCTTCCGCCCTGCCGTCCAGGACCGAGGCTTCCCCGCCGGTGCTCCGCTACCCCGCCGCCAGGTACCCTCCCGTCCTGGTCCCAGGCCCCGTGCCCGTCCTCCTCCTCCCCACCGTCCCGGACCTTCGGAGGCCGCCGCCGCGCGCTCGGGGCCTGCGCGTCTACCGCCGGCGCGCGTTAGGCCTCAGGCCCCCGACGTCCCGCGGTCTACGGACCCGGACTTCGCTCTGAAAAACAGACTGATCCTCGCTGCCATCAAGGCGGTCCATCACCTGACCAACGCCACCGGTCCCGAGCCCCTCCATGTTATATCAAGACTCACTGGCTCCCTGACGGCCTCCATCCGCCCCGCCGTCCCCAACGCCGCCACCCTGTCCCTCATAGAGGGTAACGCACGCAACTGGGCCCACACCACCACCATGATACTCCGGGACCACTACAAGACCACCGTGGTGGAGAAGGTCAGTGCCCTCTCCCGTCTTGCCGACCCTGCCTGGCACCGCAACTTTGAGGTGGCCGCCTCCTGGGCCGGTCGGCAGTTCGGACGCCGCCTGCGACAGGAGACCCTGGACAGCCTCCGCTCCGACCTCCGGCGTGAGCTTGACGACCCGGGTCTGGTGGACCCCGGGACCCAGGACGGCGCTGACCGGACGGACCGCTCTCCGTCCCTGGCCAGCTCTGTATCCCTCTTTTCCTCCTTGTCCTTCCCCTTTTCCCCTCCCCCCCGCTGCCCCCCTCCCACCCCCCCTCCCTTCCTCCCCCCCTCCTCTGTCCCAGCCCCCCTTCCCTCCTCCCCCCTTCCCCCTCCCCCTCCCTCCCTTTCCCCTCCCCTCCTCCCCCTCCCCCCGACCCCACCCTCTCCCCCTCCCCCTGCAGGCTCTCGGCCCCCTCCGGCTACGCCCTTGCCGCGGAGGACGGCGCGCACCTCTGGCTTGGCTGGGCGCCGGACCCTCACCACGCCCCTTCAGACGGCTCCGGCTTCTTCTGGCACGACACCCCCCAATGGGTTTGCCCGGACCAGCACTCGTCGGGACGCTGTCCCCACCGACACTCCCCTTGGCTCCACCCGCACCCGGCTGGCCTTCGACCTTCCAGCTGACGGCGTCACCCCGGACACGCCCACCAGGAGGTCCACGAGACACGTCGCAGCACTCACCGACCAACGGGGACCGGTCCAGAGTCTGCTGCGTTTTGGTCCTATTGCAGCTTACACACCATGCCTACCTGCTAGAGTTTCCACCAGACGCATTGCTGCTCTCGAGAAGAGAACGAAGCGGGCGATCAAGGGCAAGTACGTTATGAATGTGGGGGTGGGTCGGAGATTCCGGGATGTTGTGTGATGATGGCCTGTGCACTCGACGTTGCCGCCTTCGGCGGCGCCGTCTTTAATCTTGTACCTAACCCGCCCGTGCCTCCTATCGACTCCTCGGATCTCCTTCCCTCCCCACCAACACATGGGCACGCGAGTCCGGCCGGACCGCTCTCAACATGAACTGCACCACCTTCGTCATCATCGTCGTCGTTGTCACCGGACATCTACGACCTGTTCCCCTATAGGGTTGATGATTTGTGTTGTGTGTTTTAGTGTTCTTGTTGTTGCCCGTCATCCGTTCACCCTGTTTACACTTGAAGGTTCGTGTATACTGTGGTTTTGTTTCTCCCATGTGGTCCCGTGTGTTCCTCCCCGAGCTGTAGGTGTTTTCCCCTTCGTGTGCCCCTCTCCTTTCTCCCTCAGAGACGTGCCCCTTGCCCCGGCCCTCGCCCCTTCCCCGTCCCGCCCTGCCAACCCCTTTTGTCCCCGCCCTCGTCCGGGCCCTCACCTTAACCACTCCCTCCCCTGGCCCTCACCTTAACCACTCCCTCCCCTGGCCCTCACCCTAACCACTCCCTCCCCTGGCCCTTACCCTAACCACTCCCTCCCCTGGCCCTTACCCTAACCACTCCCTCCCCTGGCCCTTACCCTAACCACTCCCTCCCCTGGCCCTTACCCTAACCACTCCCTCCCCTGGCCCTTACCCTAACCACTCCCTCCCCTGGCCCTTACCTTAACCGTTCCCCTCCCTGGCCCTTACCTCAACAGTCCCCCCTTCCCCTGGCCCTTACCTTAACCATTCCCTCCACTGGCCCTTACCTTAACCATTCCCTCCCCTGGCCCTAACCTTAACCGTCCCTCCCTCTCTTGGCCCTTACCTTAGCCGTCCCCCCTCCCCTGGCCCTGACCCCTGACCCTGTTTTGGCCCTTACCCTAACCACTCCCTCGCCTGGCCCTACCTCTGCCCCTCTATTTGGCCTTGGCCCCTCTAAATTTGCCCCCCTTTCGGATCCCCCCTGCCACCGTTTTCACGTCTCTCTCGATTGGTCTGACCCCACACCATTCCTCTGAATGTTGCACATTATTTAACCCTGTTTATTGTGGTGATATGCTATTATTCTGTTGTTTTTCGTGTGTGTGTGCGTCTGCCTTTCGTTTATTTTGTTTTATTTTATTTATTTATTTATTTTATTTATTGTTTTTAATTAATTTCGTTTAATGTATTCGTTTATGTCCTCATGGTACTGTCGTTTACATTATTTACTACCCCTGAATGCGTTGTGTGTTTGTTTCCCCATTCATTCCGACTGCCACCTGCATCGGTCTATTTGGCGTCACCTGTTGGTAATTCTACCTCATTGGGTCAATTCAAAGATGTTTTTCAATCCTGGTCTCTGATTGGTCCCCCACTCCCGGGCGGCCGTCTTTGTTTATGACATGTGACACACTATATCCCGCCCCCCGTGCACGGCTCTGATTGGTTCAGGGTCGTGCTGAGACCACGGTTCCTTTTCCTCCCCCGTTTTCTGGTTACGTATTTTTAATGTGTGCGTGCGCACCCCCCGTCATTTGTCACCACGGCTCGTTTGGAATGGATATATTCACGGTTTGTTTTTGCAATTATTTGTACCTGATGAAGTCACTTTAGTGACGAAACGTCGTACCTGCTTGCACAGATAGAGAAATCAATAAATACGGATTTTCTATCAGACCACACTTTCCTTTTTTGAACCTTCCGATCGTTTTTTTAAAAACGAAACTCGTACTATGCCTCCCCCGAGCCACCATGACGAATGGACCGTGGTCCACCGCGGACGACGCCAGCCCAGGACACGAGACCCTTCTGACATCCCCTCGCTGGTTAGTTTACCCTTTGGGCCCGTACAAACTATGAGACGCTCCTATGCGTCGGTCGCAGACCCTTACCGTCGCGACTGGGTTCCCCGTGACCCCTCTCCCCGGGGTTGGGCTGCCCCCACACGGCCCGCTAGGCACCGATCCCCCTCTGGGTCGGCCCGCTATCCCCCTCCGTTCCGGCCCCGGGCCTACCGGCACGCGCCTTCGCCGTGCCGCGATGAGCGCCGCCGCCGCGGAGCTAACGCCCGCCCGGCCTTCCGCCCTGCCGTCCAGGACCGAGGCTTCCCCGCCGGTGCTCCGCTACCCCGCCGCCAGGTACCCTCCCGTCCTGGTCCCAGGCCCCGTGCCCGTCCTCCTCCTCCCCACCGTCCCGGACCTTCGGAGGCCGCCGCCGCGCGCTCGGGGCCTGCGCGTCTACCGCCGGCGCGCGTTAGGCCTCAGGCCCCCGACGTCCCGCGGTCTACGGACCCGGACTTCGCTCTGAAAAACAGACTGATCCTCGCTGCCATCAAGGCGGTCCATCACCTGACCAACGCCACCGGTCCCGAGCCCCTCCATGTTATATCAAGACTCACTGGCTCCCTGACGGCCTCCATCCGCCCCGCCGTCCCCAACGCCGCCACCCTGTCCCTCATAGAGGGTAACGCACGCAACTGGGCCCACACCACCACCATGATACTCCGGGACCACTACAAGACCACCGTGGTGGAGAAGGTCAGTGCCCTCTCCCGTCTTGCCGACCCTGCCTGGCACCGCAACTTTGAGGTGGCCGCCTCCTGGGCCGGTCGGCAGTTCGGACGCCGCCTGCGACAGGAGACCCTGGACAGCCTCCGCTCCGACCTCCGGCGTGAGCTTGACGACCCGGGTCTGGTGGACGGCTCCCTGCCCCTCTCCGGCCTGCCGCCTCCCTCCCCGTCTCCCGCCGCGCTTCCCTCCGCCTTCCAGCTCTCTGGATTCGACCCCGGGACCCAGGACGGCGCTGACCGGACGGACCGCTCTCCGTCCCTGGCCAGCTCTGTATCCCTCTTTTCCTCCTTGTCCTTCCCCTTTTCCCCTCCCCCCCGCTGCCCCCCTCCCACCCCCCCTCCCTTCCTCCCCCCCTCCTCTGTCCCAGCCCCCCTTCCCTCCTCCCCCCTTCCCCCTCCCCCTCCCTCCCTTTCCCCTCCCCTCCTCCCCCTCCCCCCGACCCCACCCTCTCCCCCTCCCCCTGCAGGCTCTCGGCCCCCTCCGGCTACGCCCTTGCCGCGGAGGACGGCGCGCACCTCTGGCTTGGCTGGGCGCCGGACCCTCACCACGCCCCTTCAGACGGCTCCGGCTTCTTCTGGCACGACACCCCCCAATGGGTTTGCCCGGACCAGCACTCGTCGGGACGCTGTCCCCACCGACACTCCCCTTGGCTCCACCCGCACCCGGCTGGCCTTCGACCTTCCAGCTGACGGCGTCACCCCGGACACGCCCACCAGGAGGTCCACGAGACACGTCGCAGCACTCACCGACCAACGGGGACCGGTCCAGAGTCTGCTGCGTTTTGGTCCTATTGCAGCTTACACACCATGCCTACCTGCTAGAGTTTCCACCAGACGCATTGCTGCTCTCGAGAAGAGAACGAAGCGGGCGATCAAGGGCAAGTACGTTATGAATGTGGGGGTGGGTCGGAGATTCCGGGATGTTGTGTGATGATGGCCTGTGCACTCGACGTTGCCGCCTTCGGCGGCGCCGTCTTTAATCTTGTACCTAACCCGCCCGTGCCTCCTATCGACTCCTCGGATCTCCTTCCCTCCCCACCAACACATGGGCACGCGAGTCCGGCCGGACCGCTCTCAACATGAACTGCACCACCTTCGTCATCATCGTCGTCGTTGTCACCGGACATCTACGACCTGTTCCCCTATAGGGTTGATGATTTGTGTTGTGTGTTTTAGTGTTCTTGTTGTTGCCCGTCATCCGTTCACCCTGTTTACACTTGAAGGTTCGTGTATACTGTGGTTTTGTTTCTCCCATGTGGTCCCGTGTGTTCCTCCCCGAGCTGTAGGTGTTTTCCCCTTCGTGTGCCCCTCTCCTTTCTCCCTCAGAGACGTGCCCCTTGCCCCGGCCCTCGCCCCTTCCCCGTCCCGCCCTGCCAACCCCTTTTGTCCCCGCCCTCGTCCGGGCCCTCACCTTAACCACTCCCTCCCCTGGCCCTCACCTTAACCACTCCCTCCCCTGGCCCTCACCCTAACCACTCCCTCCCCTGGCCCTTACCCTAACCACTCCCTCCCCTGGCCCTTACCCTAACCACTCCCTCCCCTGGCCCTTACCCTAACCACTCCCTCCCCTGGCCCTTACCCTAACCACTCCCTCCCCTGGCCCTTACCCTAACCACTCCCTCCCCTGGCCCTTACCTTAACCGTTCCCCTCCCTGGCCCTTACCTCAACAGTCCCCCCTTCCCCTGGCCCTTACCTTAACCATTCCCTCCACTGGCCCTTACCTTAACCATTCCCTCCCCTGGCCCTAACCTTAACCGTCCCTCCCTCTCTTGGCCCTTACCTTAGCCGTCCCCCCTCCCCTGGCCCTGACCCCTGACCCTGTTTTGGCCCTTACCCTAACCACTCCCTCGCCTGGCCCTACCTCTGCCCCTCTATTTGGCCTTGGCCCCTCTAAATTTGCCCCCCTTTCGGATCCCCCCTGCCACCGTTTTCACGTCTCTCTCGATTGGTCTGACCCCACACCATTCCTCTGAATGTTGCACATTATTTAACCCTGTTTATTGTGGTGATATGCTATTATTCTGTTGTTTTTCGTGTGTGTGTGCGTCTGCCTTTCGTTTATTTTGTTTTATTTTATTTATTTATTTATTTTATTTATTGTTTTTAATTAATTTCGTTTAATGTATTCGTTTATGTCCTCATGGTACTGTCGTTTACATTATTTACTACCCCTGAATGCGTTGTGTGTTTGTTTCCCCATTCATTCCGACTGCCACCTGCATCGGTCTATTTGGCGTCACCTGTTGGTAATTCTACCTCATTGGGTCAATTCAAAGATGTTTTTCAATCCTGGTCTCTGATTGGTCCCCCACTCCCGGGCGGCCGTCTTTGTTTATGACATGTGACACACTATATCCCGCCCCCCGTGCACGGCTCTGATTGGTTCAGGGTCGTGCTGAGACCACGGTTCCTTTTCCTCCCCCGTTTTCTGGTTACGTATTTTTAATGTGTGCGTGCGCACCCCCCGTCATTTGTCACCACGGCTCGTTTGGAATGGATATATTCACGGTTTGTTTTTGCAATTATTTGTACCTGATGAAGTCACTTTAGTGACGAAACGTCGTACCTGCTTGCACAGATAGAGAAATCAATAAATACGGATTTTCTATCAGACCACACTTTCCTTTTTTGAACCTTCCGATCGTTTTTTTAAAAACGAAACTCGTACTATGCCTCCCCCGAGCCACCATGACGAATGGACCGTGGTCCACCGCGGACGACGCCAGCCCAGGACACGAGACCCTTCTGACATCCCCTCGCTGGTTAGTTTACCCTTTGGGCCCGTACAAACTATGAGACGCTCCTATGCGTCGGTCGCAGACCCTTACCGTCGCGACTGGGTTCCCCGTGACCCCTCTCCCCGGGGTTGGGCTGCCCCCACACGGCCCGCTAGGCACCGATCCCCCTCTGGGTCGGCCCGCTATCCCCCTCCGTTCCGGCCCCGGGCCTACCGGCACGCGCCTTCGCCGTGCCGCGATGAGCGCCGCCGCCGCGGAGCTAACGCCCGCCCGGCCTTCCGCCCTGCCGTCCAGGACCGAGGCTTCCCCGCCGGTGCTCCGCTACCCCGCCGCCAGGTACCCTCCCGTCCTGGTCCCAGGCCCCGTGCCCGTCCTCCTCCTCCCCACCGTCCCGGACCTTCGGAGGCCGCCGCCGCGCGCTCGGGGCCTGCGCGTCTACCGCCGGCGCGCGTTAGGCCTCAGGCCCCCGACGTCCCGCGGTCTACGGACCCGGACTTCGCTCTGAAAAACAGACTGATCCTCGCTGCCATCAAGGCGGTCCATCACCTGACCAACGCCACCGGTCCCGAGCCCCTCCATGTTATATCAAGACTCACTGGCTCCCTGACGGCCTCCATCCGCCCCGCCGTCCCCAACGCCGCCACCCTGTCCCTCATAGAGGGTAACGCACGCAACTGGGCCCACACCACCACCATGATACTCCGGGACCACTACAAGACCACCGTGGTGGAGAAGGTCAGTGCCCTCTCCCGTCTTGCCGACCCTGCCTGGCACCGCAACTTTGAGGTGGCCGCCTCCTGGGCCGGTCGGCAGTTCGGACGCCGCCTGCGACAGGAGACCCTGGACAGCCTCCGCTCCGACCTCCGGCGTGAGCTTGACGACCCGGGTCTGGTGGACGGCTCCCTGCCCCTCTCCGGCCTGCCGCCTCCCTCCCCGTCTCCCGCCGCGCTTCCCTCCGCCTTCCAGCTCTCTGGATTCGACCCCGGGACCCAGGACGGCGCTGACCGGACGGACCGCTCTCCGTCCCTGGCCAGCTCTGTATCCCTCTTTTCCTCCTTGTCCTTCCCCTTTTCCCCTCCCCCCCGCTGCCCCCCTCCCACCCCCCCTCCCTTCCTCCCCCCCTCCTCTGTCCCAGCCCCCCTTCCCTCCTCCCCCCTTCCCCCTCCCCCTCCCTCCCTTTCCCCTCCCCTCCTCCCCCTCCCCCCGACCCCACCCTCTCCCCCTCCCCCTGCAGGCTCTCGGCCCCCTCCGGCTACGCCCTTGCCGCGGAGGACGGCGCGCACCTCTGGCTTGGCTGGGCGCCGGACCCTCACCACGCCCCTTCAGACGGCTCCGGCTTCTTCTGGCACGACACCCCCCAATGGGTTTGCCCGGACCAGCACTCGTCGGGACGCTGTCCCCACCGACACTCCCCTTGGCTCCACCCGCACCCGGCTGGCCTTCGACCTTCCAGCTGACGGCGTCACCCCGGACACGCCCACCAGGAGGTCCACGAGACACGTCGCAGCACTCACCGACCAACGGGGACCGGTCCAGAGTCTGCTGCGTTTTGGTCCTATTGCAGCTTACACACCATGCCTACCTGCTAGAGTTTCCACCAGACGCATTGCTGCTCTCGAGAAGAGAACGAAGCGGGCGATCAAGGGCAAGTACGTTATGAATGTGGGGGTGGGTCGGAGATTCCGGGATGTTGTGTGATGATGGCCTGTGCACTCGACGTTGCCGCCTTCGGCGGCGCCGTCTTTAATCTTGTACCTAACCCGCCCGTGCCTCCTATCGACTCCTCGGATCTCCTTCCCTCCCCACCAACACATGGGCACGCGAGTCCGGCCGGACCGCTCTCAACATGAACTGCACCACCTTCGTCATCATCGTCGTCGTTGTCACCGGACATCTACGACCTGTTCCCCTATAGGGTTGATGATTTGTGTTGTGTGTTTTAGTGTTCTTGTTGTTGCCCGTCATCCGTTCACCCTGTTTACACTTGAAGGTTCGTGTATACTGTGGTTTTGTTTCTCCCATGTGGTCCCGTGTGTTCCTCCCCGAGCTGTAGGTGTTTTCCCCTTCGTGTGCCCCTCTCCTTTCTCCCTCAGAGACGTGCCCCTTGCCCCGGCCCTCGCCCCTTCCCCGTCCCGCCCTGCCAACCCCTTTTGTCCCCGCCCTCGTCCGGGCCCTCACCTTAACCACTCCCTCCCCTGGCCCTCACCTTAACCACTCCCTCCCCTGGCCCTCACCCTAACCACTCCCTCCCCTGGCCCTTACCCTAACCACTCCCTCCCCTGGCCCTTACCCTAACCACTCCCTCCCCTGGCCCTTACCCTAACCACTCCCTCCCCTGGCCCTTACCCTAACCACTCCCTCCCCTGGCCCTTACCCTAACCACTCCCTCCCCTGGCCCTTACCTTAACCGTTCCCCTCCCTGGCCCTTACCTCAACAGTCCCCCCTTCCCCTGGCCCTTACCTTAACCATTCCCTCCACTGGCCCTTACCTTAACCATTCCCTCCCCTGGCCCTAACCTTAACCGTCCCTCCCTCTCTTGGCCCTTACCTTAGCCGTCCCCCCTCCCCTGGCCCTGACCCCTGACCCTGTTTTGGCCCTTACCCTAACCACTCCCTCGCCTGGCCCTACCTCTGCCCCTCTATTTGGCCTTGGCCCCTCTAAATTTGCCCCCCTTTCGGATCCCCCCTGCCACCGTTTTCACGTCTCTCTCGATTGGTCTGACCCCACACCATTCCTCTGAATGTTGCACATTATTTAACCCTGTTTATTGTGGTGATATGCTATTATTCTGTTGTTTTTCGTGTGTGTGTGCGTCTGCCTTTCGTTTATTTTGTTTTATTTTATTTATTTATTTATTTTATTTATTGTTTTTAATTAATTTCGTTTAATGTATTCGTTTATGTCCTCATGGTACTGTCGTTTACATTATTTACTACCCCTGAATGCGTTGTGTGTTTGTTTCCCCATTCATTCCGACTGCCACCTGCATCGGTCTATTTGGCGTCACCTGTTGGTAATTCTACCTCATTGGGTCAATTCAAAGATGTTTTTCAATCCTGGTCTCTGATTGGTCCCCCACTCCCGGGCGGCCGTCTTTGTTTATGACATGTGACACACTATATCCCGCCCCCCGTGCACGGCTCTGATTGGTTCAGGGTCGTGCTGAGACCACGGTTCCTTTTCCTCCCCCGTTTTCTGGTTACGTATTTTTAATGTGTGCGTGCGCACCCCCCGTCATTTGTCACCACGGCTCGTTTGGAATGGATATATTCACGGTTTGTTTTTGCAATTATTTGTACCTGATGAAGTCACTTTAGTGACGAAACGTCGTACCTGCTTGCACAGATAGAGAAATCAATAAATACGGATTTTCTATCAGACCACACTTTCCTTTTTTGAACCTTCCGATCGTTTTTTTAAAAACGAAACTCGTACTATGCCTCCCCCGAGCCACCATGACGAATGGACCGTGGTCCACCGCGGACGACGCCAGCCCAGGACACGAGACCCTTCTGACATCCCCTCGCTGGTTAGTTTACCCTTTGGGCCCGTACAAACTATGAGACGCTCCTATGCGTCGGTCGCAGACCCTTACCGTCGCGACTGGGTTCCCCGTGACCCCTCTCCCCGGGGTTGGGCTGCCCCCACACGGCCCGCTAGGCACCGATCCCCCTCTGGGTCGGCCCGCTATCCCCCTCCGTTCCGGCCCCGGGCCTACCGGCACGCGCCTTCGCCGTGCCGCGATGAGCGCCGCCGCCGCGGAGCTAACGCCCGCCCGGCCTTCCGCCCTGCCGTCCAGGACCGAGGCTTCCCCGCCGGTGCTCCGCTACCCCGCCGCCAGGTACCCTCCCGTCCTGGTCCCAGGCCCCGTGCCCGTCCTCCTCCTCCCCACCGTCCCGGACCTTCGGAGGCCGCCGCCGCGCGCGCTCGGGGCCTGCGCGTCTACCGCCGGCGCGCGTTAGGCCTCAGGCCCCCGACGTCCCGCGGTCTACGGACCCGGACTTCGCTCTGAAAAACAGACTGATCCTCGCTGCCATCAAGGCGGTCCATCACCTGACCAACGCCACCGGTCCCGAGCCCCTCCATGTTATATCAAGACTCACTGGCTCCCTGACGGCCTCCATCCGCCCCGCCGTCCCCAACGCCGCCACCCTGTCCCTCATAGAGGGTAACGCACGCAACTGGGCCCACACCACCACCATGATACTCCGGGACCACTACAAGACCACCGTGGTGGAGAAGGTCAGTGCCCTCTCCCGTCTTGCCGACCCTGCCTGGCACCGCAACTTTGAGGTGGCCGCCTCCTGGGCCGGTCGGCAGTTCGGACGCCGCCTGCGACAGGAGACCCTGGACAGCCTCCGCTCCGACCTCCGGCGTGAGCTTGACGACCCGGGTCTGGTGGACGGCTCCCTGCCCCTCTCCGGCCTGCCGCCTCCCTCCCCGTCTCCCGCCGCGCTTCCCTCCGCCTTCCAGCTCTCTGGATTCGACCCCGGGACCCAGGACGGCGCTGACCGGACGGACCGCTCTCCGTCCCTGGCCAGCTCTGTATCCCTCTTTTCCTCCTTGTCCTTCCCCTTTTCCCCTCCCCCCCGCTGCCCCCCTCCCACCCCCCCTCCCTTCCTCCCCCCCTCCTCTGTCCCAGCCCCCCTTCCCTCCTCCCCCCTTCCCCCTCCCCCTCCCTCCCTTTCCCCTCCCCTCCTCCCCCTCCCCCCGACCCCACCCTCTCCCCCTCCCCCTGCAGGCTCTCGGCCCCCTCCGGCTACGCCCTTGCCGCGGAGGACGGCGCGCACCTCTGGCTTGGCTGGGCGCCGGACCCTCACCACGCCCCTTCAGACGGCTCCGGCTTCTTCTGGCACGACACCCCCCAATGGGTTTGCCCGGACCAGCACTCGTCGGGACGCTGTCCCCACCGACACTCCCCTTGGCTCCACCCGCACCCGGCTGGCCTTCGACCTTCCAGCTGACGGCGTCACCCCGGACACGCCCACCAGGAGGTCCACGAGACACGTCGCAGCACTCACCGACCAACGGGGACCGGTCCAGAGTCTGCTGCGTTTTGGTCCTATTGCAGCTTACACACCATGCCTACCTGCTAGAGTTTCCACCAGACGCATTGCTGCTCTCGAGAAGAGAACGAAGCGGGCGATCAAGGGCAAGTACGTTATGAATGTGGGGGTGGGTCGGAGATTCCGGGATGTTGTGTGATGATGGCCTGTGCACTCGACGTTGCCGCCTTCGGCGGCGCCGTCTTTAATCTTGTACCTAACCCGCCCGTGCCTCCTATCGACTCCTCGGATCTCCTTCCCTCCCCACCAACACATGGGCACGCGAGTCCGGCCGGACCGCTCTCAACATGAACTGCACCACCTTCGTCATCATCGTCGTCGTTGTCACCGGACATCTACGACCTGTTCCCCTATAGGGTTGATGATTTGTGTTGTGTGTTTTAGTGTTCTTGTTGTTGCCCGTCATCCGTTCACCCTGTTTACACTTGAAGGTTCGTGTATACTGTGGTTTTGTTTCTCCCATGTGGTCCCGTGTGTTCCTCCCCGAGCTGTAGGTGTTTTCCCCTTCGTGTGCCCCTCTCCTTTCTCCCTCAGAGACGTGCCCCTTGCCCCGGCCCTCGCCCCTTCCCCGTCCCGCCCTGCCAACCCCTTTTGTCCCCGCCCTCGTCCGGGCCCTCACCTTAACCACTCCCTCCCCTGGCCCTCACCTTAACCACTCCCTCCCCTGGCCCTCACCCTAACCACTCCCTCCCCTGGCCCTTACCCTAACCACTCCCTCCCCTGGCCCTTACCCTAACCACTCCCTCCCCTGGCCCTTACCCTAACCACTCCCTCCCCTGGCCCTTACCCTAACCACTCCCTCCCCTGGCCCTTACCCTAACCACTCCCTCCCCTGGCCCTTACCTTAACCGTTCCCCTCCCTGGCCCTTACCTCAACAGTCCCCCCTTCCCCTGGCCCTTACCTTAACCATTCCCTCCACTGGCCCTTACCTTAACCATTCCCTCCCCTGGCCCTAACCTTAACCGTCCCTCCCTCTCTTGGCCCTTACCTTAGCCGTCCCCCCTCCCCTGGCCCTGACCCCTGACCCTGTTTTGGCCCTTACCCTAACCACTCCCTCGCCTGGCCCTACCTCTGCCCCTCTATTTGGCCTTGGCCCCTCTAAATTTGCCCCCCTTTCGGATCCCCCCTGCCACCGTTTTCACGTCTCTCTCGATTGGTCTGACCCCACACCATTCCTCTGAATGTTGCACATTATTTAACCCTGTTTATTGTGGTGATATGCTATTATTCTGTTGTTTTTCGTGTGTGTGTGCGTCTGCCTTTCGTTTATTTTGTTTTATTTTATTTATTTATTTATTTTATTTATTGTTTTTAATTAATTTCGTTTAATGTATTCGTTTATGTCCTCATGGTACTGTCGTTTACATTATTTACTACCCCTGAATGCGTTGTGTGTTTGTTTCCCCATTCATTCCGACTGCCACCTGCATCGGTCTATTTGGCGTCACCTGTTGGTAATTCTACCTCATTGGGTCAATTCAAAGATGTTTTTCAATCCTGGTCTCTGATTGGTCCCCCACTCCCGGGCGGCCGTCTTTGTTTATGACATGTGACACACTATATCCCGCCCCCCGTGCACGGCTCTGATTGGTTCAGGGTCGTGCTGAGACCACGGTTCCTTTTCCTCCCCCGTTTTCTGGTTACGTATTTTTAATGTGTGCGTGCGCACCCCCCGTCATTTGTCACCACGGCTCGTTTGGAATGGATATATTCACGGTTTGTTTTTGCAATTATTTGTACCTGATGAAGTCACTTTAGTGACGAAACGTCGTACCTGCTTGCACAGATAGAGAAATCAATAAATACGGATTTTCTATCAGACCACACTTTCCTTTTTTGAACCTTCCGATCGTTTTTTTAAAAACGAAACTCGTACTATGCCTCCCCCGAGCCACCATGACGAATGGACCGTGGTCCACCGCGGACGACGCCAGCCCAGGACACGAGACCCTTCTGACATCCCCTCGCTGGTTAGTTTACCCTTTGGGCCCGTACAAACTATGAGACGCTCCTATGCGTCGGTCGCAGACCCTTACCGTCGCGACTGGGTTCCCCGTGACCCCTCTCCCCGGGGTTGGGCTGCCCCCACACGGCCCGCTAGGCACCGATCCCCCTCTGGGTCGGCCCGCTATCCCCCTCCGTTCCGGCCCCGGGCCTACCGGCACGCGCCTTCGCCGTGCCGCGATGAGCGCCGCCGCCGCGGAGCTAACGCCCGCCCGGCCTTCCGCCCTGCCGTCCAGGACCGAGGCTTCCCCGCCGGTGCTCCGCTACCCCGCCGCCAGGTACCCTCCCGTCCTGGTCCCAGGCCCCGTGCCCGTCCTCCTCCTCCCCACCGTCCCGGACCTTCGGAGGCCGCCGCCGCGCGCTCGGGGCCTGCGCGTCTACCGCCGGCGCGCGTTAGGCCTCAGGCCCCCGACGTCCCGCGGTCTACGGACCCGGACTTCGCTCTGAAAAACAGACTGATCCTCGCTGCCATCAAGGCGGTCCATCACCTGACCAACGCCACCGGTCCCGAGCCCCTCCATGTTATATCAAGACTCACTGGCTCCCTGACGGCCTCCATCCGCCCCGCCGTCCCCAACGCCGCCACCCTGTCCCTCATAGAGGGTAACGCACGCAACTGGGCCCACACCACCACCATGATACTCCGGGACCACTACAAGACCACCGTGGTGGAGAAGGTCAGTGCCCTCTCCCGTCTTGCCGACCCTGCCTGGCACCGCAACTTTGAGGTGGCCGCCTCCTGGGCCGGTCGGCAGTTCGGACGCCGCCTGCGACAGGAGACCCTGGACAGCCTCCGCTCCGACCTCCGGCGTGAGCTTGACGACCCGGGTCTGGTGGACGGCTCCCTGCCCCTCTCCGGCCTGCCGCCTCCCTCCCCGTCTCCCGCCGCGCTTCCCTCCGCCTTCCAGCTCTCTGGATTCGACCCCGGGACCCAGGACGGCGCTGACCGGACGGACCGCTCTCCGTCCCTGGCCAGCTCTGTATCCCTCTTTTCCTCCTTGTCCTTCCCCTTTTCCCCTCCCCCCCGCTGCCCCCCTCCCACCCCCCCTCCCTTCCTCCCCCCCTCCTCTGTCCCAGCCCCCCTTCCCTCCTCCCCCCTTCCCCCTCCCCCTCCCTCCCTTTCCCCTCCCCTCCTCCCCCTCCCCCCGACCCCACCCTCTCCCCCTCCCCCTGCAGGCTCTCGGCCCCCTCCGGCTACGCCCTTGCCGCGGAGGACGGCGCGCACCTCTGGCTTGGCTGGGCGCCGGACCCTCACCACGCCCCTTCAGACGGCTCCGGCTTCTTCTGGCACGACACCCCCCAATGGGTTTGCCCGGACCAGCACTCGTCGGGACGCTGTCCCCACCGACACTCCCCTTGGCTCCACCCGCACCCGGCTGGCCTTCGACCTTCCAGCTGACGGCGTCACCCCGGACACGCCCACCAGGAGGTCCACGAGACACGTCGCAGCACTCACCGACCAACGGGGACCGGTCCAGAGTCTGCTGCGTTTTGGTCCTATTGCAGCTTACACACCATGCCTACCTGCTAGAGTTTCCACCAGACGCATTGCTGCTCTCGAGAAGAGAACGAAGCGGGCGATCAAGGGCAAGTACGTTATGAATGTGGGGGTGGGTCGGAGATTCCGGGATGTTGTGTGATGATGGCCTGTGCACTCGACGTTGCCGCCTTCGGCGGCGCCGTCTTTAATCTTGTACCTAACCCGCCCGTGCCTCCTATCGACTCCTCGGATCTCCTTCCCTCCCCACCAACACATGGGCACGCGAGTCCGGCCGGACCGCTCTCAACATGAACTGCACCACCTTCGTCATCATCGTCGTCGTTGTCACCGGACATCTACGACCTGTTCCCCTATAGGGTTGATGATTTGTGTTGTGTGTTTTAGTGTTCTTGTTGTTGCCCGTCATCCGTTCACCCTGTTTACACTTGAAGGTTCGTGTATACTGTGGTTTTGTTTCTCCCATGTGGTCCCGTGTGTTCCTCCCCGAGCTGTAGGTGTTTTCCCCTTCGTGTGCCCCTCTCCTTTCTCCCTCAGAGACGTGCCCCTTGCCCCGGCCCTCGCCCCTTCCCCGTCCCGCCCTGCCAACCCCTTTTGTCCCCGCCCTCGTCCGGGCCCTCACCTTAACCACTCCCTCCCCTGGCCCTCACCTTAACCACTCCCTCCCCTGGCCCTCACCCTAACCACTCCCTCCCCTGGCCCTTACCCTAACCACTCCCTCCCCTGGCCCTTACCCTAACCACTCCCTCCCCTGGCCCTTACCCTAACCACTCCCTCCCCTGGCCCTTACCCTAACCACTCCCTCCCCTGGCCCTTACCCTAACCACTCCCTCCCCTGGCCCTTACCTTAACCGTTCCCCTCCCTGGCCCTTACCTCAACAGTCCCCCCTTCCCCTGGCCCTTACCTTAACCATTCCCTCCACTGGCCCTTACCTTAACCATTCCCTCCCCTGGCCCTAACCTTAACCGTCCCTCCCTCTCTTGGCCCTTACCTTAGCCGTCCCCCCTCCCCTGGCCCTGACCCCTGACCCTGTTTTGGCCCTTACCCTAACCACTCCCTCGCCTGGCCCTACCTCTGCCCCTCTATTTGGCCTTGGCCCCTCTAAATTTGCCCCCCTTTCGGATCCCCCCTGCCACCGTTTTCACGTCTCTCTCGATTGGTCTGACCCCACACCATTCCTCTGAATGTTGCACATTATTTAACCCTGTTTATTGTGGTGATATGCTATTATTCTGTTGTTTTTCGTGTGTGTGTGCGTCTGCCTTTCGTTTATTTTGTTTTATTTTATTTATTTATTTATTTTATTTATTGTTTTTAATTAATTTCGTTTAATGTATTCGTTTATGTCCTCATGGTACTGTCGTTTACATTATTTACTACCCCTGAATGCGTTGTGTGTTTGTTTCCCCATTCATTCCGACTGCCACCTGCATCGGTCTATTTGGCGTCACCTGTTGGTAATTCTACCTCATTGGGTCAATTCAAAGATGTTTTTCAATCCTGGTCTCTGATTGGTCCCCCACTCCCGGGCGGCCGTCTTTGTTTATGACATGTGACACACTATATCCCGCCCCCCGTGCACGGCTCTGATTGGTTCAGGGTCGTGCTGAGACCACGGTTCCTTTTCCTCCCCCGTTTTCTGGTTACGTATTTTTAATGTGTGCGTGCGCACCCCCCGTCATTTGTCACCACGGCTCGTTTGGAATGGATATATTCACGGTTTGTTTTTGCAATTATTTGTACCTGATGAAGTCACTTTAGTGACGAAACGTCGTACCTGCTTGCACAGATAGAGAAATCAATAAATACGGATTTTCTATCAGACCACACTTTCCTTTTTTGAACCTTCCGATCGTTTTTTTAAAAACGAAACTCGTACTATGCCTCCCCCGAGCCACCATGACGAATGGACCGTGGTCCACCGCGGACGACGCCAGCCCAGGACACGAGACCCTTCTGACATCCCCTCGCTGGTTAGTTTACCCTTTGGGCCCGTACAAACTATGAGACGCTCCTATGCGTCGGTCGCAGACCCTTACCGTCGCGACTGGGTTCCCCGTGACCCCTCTCCCCGGGGTTGGGCTGCCCCCACACGGCCCGCTAGGCACCGATCCCCCTCTGGGTCGGCCCGCTATCCCCCTCCGTTCCGGCCCCGGGCCTACCGGCACGCGCCTTCGCCGTGCCGCGATGAGCGCCGCCGCCGCGGAGCTAACGCCCGCCCGGCCTTCCGCCCTGCCGTCCAGGACCGAGGCTTCCCCGCCGGTGCTCCGCTACCCCGCCGCCAGGTACCCTCCCGTCCTGGTCCCAGGCCCCGTGCCCGTCCTCCTCCTCCCCACCGTCCCGGACCTTCGGAGGCCGCCGCCGCGCGCTCGGGGCCTGCGCGTCTACCGCCGGCGCGCGTTAGGCCTCAGGCCCCCGACGTCCCGCGGTCTACGGACCCGGACTTCGCTCTGAAAAACAGACTGATCCTCGCTGCCATCAAGGCGGTCCATCACCTGACCAACGCCACCGGTCCCGAGCCCCTCCATGTTATATCAAGACTCACTGGCTCCCTGACGGCCTCCATCCGCCCCGCCGTCCCCAACGCCGCCACCCTGTCCCTCATAGAGGGTAACGCACGCAACTGGGCCCACACCACCACCATGATACTCCGGGACCACTACAAGACCACCGTGGTGGAGAAGGTCAGTGCCCTCTCCCGTCTTGCCGACCCTGCCTGGCACCGCAACTTTGAGGTGGCCGCCTCCTGGGCCGGTCGGCAGTTCGGACGCCGCCTGCGACAGGAGACCCTGGACAGCCTCCGCTCCGACCTCCGGCGTGAGCTTGACGACCCGGGTCTGGTGGACGGCTCCCTGCCCCTCTCCGGCCTGCCGCCTCCCTCCCCGTCTCCCGCCGCGCTTCCCTCCGCCTTCCAGCTCTCTGGATTCGACCCCGGGACCCAGGACGGCGCTGACCGGACGGACCGCTCTCCGTCCCTGGCCAGCTCTGTATCCCTCTTTTCCTCCTTGTCCTTCCCCTTTTCCCCTCCCCCCCGCTGCCCCCCTCCCACCCCCCCTCCCTTCCTCCCCCCCTCCTCTGTCCCAGCCCCCCTTCCCTCCTCCCCCCTTCCCCCTCCCCCTCCCTCCCTTTCCCCTCCCCTCCTCCCCCTCCCCCCGACCCCACCCTCTCCCCCTCCCCCTGCAGGCTCTCGGCCCCCTCCGGCTACGCCCTTGCCGCGGAGGACGGCGCGCACCTCTGGCTTGGCTGGGCGCCGGACCCTCACCACGCCCCTTCAGACGGCTCCGGCTTCTTCTGGCACGACACCCCCCAATGGGTTTGCCCGGACCAGCACTCGTCGGGACGCTGTCCCCACCGACACTCCCCTTGGCTCCACCCGCACCCGGCTGGCCTTCGACCTTCCAGCTGACGGCGTCACCCCGGACACGCCCACCAGGAGGTCCACGAGACACGTCGCAGCACTCACCGACCAACGGGGACCGGTCCAGAGTCTGCTGCGTTTTGGTCCTATTGCAGCTTACACACCATGCCTACCTGCTAGAGTTTCCACCAGACGCATTGCTGCTCTCGAGAAGAGAACGAAGCGGGCGATCAAGGGCAAGTACGTTATGAATGTGGGGGTGGGTCGGAGATTCCGGGATGTTGTGTGATGATGGCCTGTGCACTCGACGTTGCCGCCTTCGGCGGCGCCGTCTTTAATCTTGTACCTAACCCGCCCGTGCCTCCTATCGACTCCTCGGATCTCCTTCCCTCCCCACCAACACATGGGCACGCGAGTCCGGCCGGACCGCTCTCAACATGAACTGCACCACCTTCGTCATCATCGTCGTCGTTGTCACCGGACATCTACGACCTGTTCCCCTATAGGGTTGATGATTTGTGTTGTGTGTTTTAGTGTTCTTGTTGTTGCCCGTCATCCGTTCACCCTGTTTACACTTGAAGGTTCGTGTATACTGTGGTTTTGTTTCTCCCATGTGGTCCCGTGTGTTCCTCCCCGAGCTGTAGGTGTTTTCCCCTTCGTGTGCCCCTCTCCTTTCTCCCTCAGAGACGTGCCCCTTGCCCCGGCCCTCGCCCCTTCCCCGTCCCGCCCTGCCAACCCCTTTTGTCCCCGCCCTCGTCCGGGCCCTCACCTTAACCACTCCCTCCCCTGGCCCTCACCTTAACCACTCCCTCCCCTGGCCCTCACCCTAACCACTCCCTCCCCTGGCCCTTACCCTAACCACTCCCTCCCCTGGCCCTTACCCTAACCACTCCCTCCCCTGGCCCTTACCCTAACCACTCCCTCCCCTGGCCCTTACCCTAACCACTCCCTCCCCTGGCCCTTACCCTAACCACTCCCTCCCCTGGCCCTTACCTTAACCGTTCCCCTCCCTGGCCCTTACCTCAACAGTCCCCCCTTCCCCTGGCCCTTACCTTAACCATTCCCTCCACTGGCCCTTACCTTAACCATTCCCTCCCCTGGCCCTAACCTTAACCGTCCCTCCCTCTCTTGGCCCTTACCTTAGCCGTCCCCCCTCCCCTGGCCCTGACCCCTGACCCTGTTTTGGCCCTTACCCTAACCACTCCCTCGCCTGGCCCTACCTCTGCCCCTCTATTTGGCCTTGGCCCCTCTAAATTTGCCCCCCTTTCGGATCCCCCCTGCCACCGTTTTCACGTCTCTCTCGATTGGTCTGACCCCACACCATTCCTCTGAATGTTGCACATTATTTAACCCTGTTTATTGTGGTGATATGCTATTATTCTGTTGTTTTTCGTGTGTGTGTGCGTCTGCCTTTCGTTTATTTTGTTTTATTTTATTTATTTATTTATTTTATTTATTGTTTTTAATTAATTTCGTTTAATGTATTCGTTTATGTCCTCATGGTACTGTCGTTTACATTATTTACTACCCCTGAATGCGTTGTGTGTTTGTTTCCCCATTCATTCCGACTGCCACCTGCATCGGTCTATTTGGCGTCACCTGTTGGTAATTCTACCTCATTGGGTCAATTCAAAGATGTTTTTCAATCCTGGTCTCTGATTGGTCCCCCACTCCCGGGCGGCCGTCTTTGTTTATGACATGTGACACACTATATCCCGCCCCCCGTGCACGGCTCTGATTGGTTCAGGGTCGTGCTGAGACCACGGTTCCTTTTCCTCCCCCGTTTTCTGGTTACGTATTTTTAATGTGTGCGTGCGCACCCCCCGTCATTTGTCACCACGGCTCGTTTGGAATGGATATATTCACGGTTTGTTTTTGCAATTATTTGTACCTGATGAAGTCACTTTAGTGACGAAACGTCGTACCTGCTTGCACAGATAGAGAAATCAATAAATACGGATTTTCTATCAGACCACACTTTCCTTTTTTGAACCTTCCGATCGTTTTTTTAAAAACGAAACTCGTACTATGCCTCCCCCGAGCCACCATGACGAATGGACCGTGGTCCACCGCGGACGACGCCAGCCCAGGACACGAGACCCTTCTGACATCCCCTCGCTGGTTAGTTTACCCTTTGGGCCCGTACAAACTATGAGACGCTCCTATGCGTCGGTCGCAGACCCTTACCGTCGCGACTGGGTTCCCCGTGACCCCTCTCCCCGGGGTTGGGCTGCCCCCACACGGCCCGCTAGGCACCGATCCCCCTCTGGGTCGGCCCGCTATCCCCCTCCGTTCCGGCCCCGGGCCTACCGGCACGCGCCTTCGCCGTGCCGCGATGAGCGCCGCCGCCGCGGAGCTAACGCCCGCCCGGCCTTCCGCCCTGCCGTCCAGGACCGAGGCTTCCCCGCCGGTGCTCCGCTACCCCGCCGCCAGGTACCCTCCCGTCCTGGTCCCAGGCCCCGTGCCCGTCCTCCTCCTCCCCACCGTCCCGGACCTTCGGAGGCCGCCGCCGCGCGCTCGGGGCCTGCGCGTCTACCGCCGGCGCGCGTTAGGCCTCAGGCCCCCGACGTCCCGCGGTCTACGGACCCGGACTTCGCTCTGAAAAACAGACTGATCCTCGCTGCCATCAAGGCGGTCCATCACCTGACCAACGCCACCGGTCCCGAGCCCCTCCATGTTATATCAAGACTCACTGGCTCCCTGACGGCCTCCATCCGCCCCGCCGTCCCCAACGCCGCCACCCTGTCCCTCATAGAGGGTAACGCACGCAACTGGGCCCACACCACCACCATGATACTCCGGGACCACTACAAGACCACCGTGGTGGAGAAGGTCAGTGCCCTCTCCCGTCTTGCCGACCCTGCCTGGCACCGCAACTTTGAGGTGGCCGCCTCCTGGGCCGGTCGGCAGTTCGGACGCCGCCTGCGACAGGAGACCCTGGACAGCCTCCGCTCCGACCTCCGGCGTGAGCTTGACGACCCGGGTCTGGTGGACGGCTCCCTGCCCCTCTCCGGCCTGCCGCCTCCCTCCCCGTCTCCCGCCGCGCTTCCCTCCGCCTTCCAGCTCTCTGGATTCGACCCCGGGACCCAGGACGGCGCTGACCGGACGGACCGCTCTCCGTCCCTGGCCAGCTCTGTATCCCTCTTTTCCTCCTTGTCCTTCCCCTTTTCCCCTCCCCCCCGCTGCCCCCCTCCCACCCCCCCTCCCTTCCTCCCCCCCTCCTCTGTCCCAGCCCCCCTTCCCTCCTCCCCCCTTCCCCCTCCCCCTCCCTCCCTTTCCCCTCCCCTCCTCCCCCTCCCCCCGACCCCACCCTCTCCCCCTCCCCCTGCAGGCTCTCGGCCCCCTCCGGCTACGCCCTTGCCGCGGAGGACGGCGCGCACCTCTGGCTTGGCTGGGCGCCGGACCCTCACCACGCCCCTTCAGACGGCTCCGGCTTCTTCTGGCACGACACCCCCCAATGGGTTTGCCCGGACCAGCACTCGTCGGGACGCTGTCCCCACCGACACTCCCCTTGGCTCCACCCGCACCCGGCTGGCCTTCGACCTTCCAGCTGACGGCGTCACCCCGGACACGCCCACCAGGAGGTCCACGAGACACGTCGCAGCACTCACCGACCAACGGGGACCGGTCCAGAGTCTGCTGCGTTTTGGTCCTATTGCAGCTTACACACCATGCCTACCTGCTAGAGTTTCCACCAGACGCATTGCTGCTCTCGAGAAGAGAACGAAGCGGGCGATCAAGGGCAAGTACGTTATGAATGTGGGGGTGGGTCGGAGATTCCGGGATGTTGTGTGATGATGGCCTGTGCACTCGACGTTGCCGCCTTCGGCGGCGCCGTCTTTAATCTTGTACCTAACCCGCCCGTGCCTCCTATCGACTCCTCGGATCTCCTTCCCTCCCCACCAACACATGGGCACGCGAGTCCGGCCGGACCGCTCTCAACATGAACTGCACCACCTTCGTCATCATCGTCGTCGTTGTCACCGGACATCTACGACCTGTTCCCCTATAGGGTTGATGATTTGTGTTGTGTGTTTTAGTGTTCTTGTTGTTGCCCGTCATCCGTTCACCCTGTTTACACTTGAAGGTTCGTGTATACTGTGGTTTTGTTTCTCCCATGTGGTCCCGTGTGTTCCTCCCCGAGCTGTAGGTGTTTTCCCCTTCGTGTGCCCCTCTCCTTTCTCCCTCAGAGACGTGCCCCTTGCCCCGGCCCTCGCCCCTTCCCCGTCCCGCCCTGCCAACCCCTTTTGTCCCCGCCCTCGTCCGGGCCCTCACCTTAACCACTCCCTCCCCTGGCCCTCACCTTAACCACTCCCTCCCCTGGCCCTCACCCTAACCACTCCCTCCCCTGGCCCTTACCCTAACCACTCCCTCCCCTGGCCCTTACCCTAACCACTCCCTCCCCTGGCCCTTACCCTAACCACTCCCTCCCCTGGCCCTTACCCTAACCACTCCCTCCCCTGGCCCTTACCCTAACCACTCCCTCCCCTGGCCCTTACCTTAACCGTTCCCCTCCCTGGCCCTTACCTCAACAGTCCCCCCTTCCCCTGGCCCTTACCTTAACCATTCCCTCCACTGGCCCTTACCTTAACCATTCCCTCCCCTGGCCCTAACCTTAACCGTCCCTCCCTCTCTTGGCCCTTACCTTAGCCGTCCCCCCTCCCCTGGCCCTGACCCCTGACCCTGTTTTGGCCCTTACCCTAACCACTCCCTCGCCTGGCCCTACCTCTGCCCCTCTATTTGGCCTTGGCCCCTCTAAATTTGCCCCCCTTTCGGATCCCCCCTGCCACCGTTTTCACGTCTCTCTCGATTGGTCTGACCCCACACCATTCCTCTGAATGTTGCACATTATTTAACCCTGTTTATTGTGGTGATATGCTATTATTCTGTTGTTTTTCGTGTGTGTGTGCGTCTGCCTTTCGTTTATTTTGTTTTATTTTATTTATTTATTTATTTTATTTATTGTTTTTAATTAATTTCGTTTAATGTATTCGTTTATGTCCTCATGGTACTGTCGTTTACATTATTTACTACCCCTGAATGCGTTGTGTGTTTGTTTCCCCATTCATTCCGACTGCCACCTGCATCGGTCTATTTGGCGTCACCTGTTGGTAATTCTACCTCATTGGGTCAATTCAAAGATGTTTTTCAATCCTGGTCTCTGATTGGTCCCCCACTCCCGGGCGGCCGTCTTTGTTTATGACATGTGACACACTATATCCCGCCCCCCGTGCACGGCTCTGATTGGTTCAGGGTCGTGCTGAGACCACGGTTCCTTTTCCTCCCCCGTTTTCTGGTTACGTATTTTTAATGTGTGCGTGCGCACCCCCCGTCATTTGTCACCACGGCTCGTTTGGAATGGATATATTCACGGTTTGTTTTTGCAATTATTTGTACCTGATGAAGTCACTTTAGTGACGAAACGTCGTACCTGCTTGCACAGATAGAGAAATCAATAAATACGGATTTTCTATCAGACCACACTTTCCTTTTTTGAACCTTCCGATCGTTTTTTTAAAAACGAAACTCGTACTATGCCTCCCCCGAGCCACCATGACGAATGGACCGTGGTCCACCGCGGACGACGCCAGCCCAGGACACGAGACCCTTCTGACATCCCCTCGCTGGTTAGTTTACCCTTTGGGCCCGTACAAACTATGAGACGCTCCTATGCGTCGGTCGCAGACCCTTACCGTCGCGACTGGGTTCCCCGTGACCCCTCTCCCCGGGGTTGGGCTGCCCCCACACGGCCCGCTAGGCACCGATCCCCCTCTGGGTCGGCCCGCTATCCCCCTCCGTTCCGGCCCCGGGCCTACCGGCACGCGCCTTCGCCGTGCCGCGATGAGCGCCGCCGCCGCGGAGCTAACGCCCGCCCGGCCTTCCGCCCTGCCGTCCAGGACCGAGGCTTCCCCGCCGGTGCTCCGCTACCCCGCCGCCAGGTACCCTCCCGTCCTGGTCCCAGGCCCCGTGCCCGTCCTCCTCCTCCCCACCGTCCCGGACCTTCGGAGGCCGCCGCCGCGCGCTCGGGGCCTGCGCGTCTACCGCCGGCGCGCGTTAGGCCTCAGGCCCCCGACGTCCCGCGGTCTACGGACCCGGACTTCGCTCTGAAAAACAGACTGATCCTCGCTGCCATCAAGGCGGTCCATCACCTGACCAACGCCACCGGTCCCGAGCCCCTCCATGTTATATCAAGACTCACTGGCTCCCTGACGGCCTCCATCCGCCCCGCCGTCCCCAACGCCGCCACCCTGTCCCTCATAGAGGGTAACGCACGCAACTGGGCCCACACCACCACCATGATACTCCGGGACCACTACAAGACCACCGTGGTGGAGAAGGTCAGTGCCCTCTCCCGTCTTGCCGACCCTGCCTGGCACCGCAACTTTGAGGTGGCCGCCTCCTGGGCCGGTCGGCAGTTCGGACGCCGCCTGCGACAGGAGACCCTGGACAGCCTCCGCTCCGACCTCCGGCGTGAGCTTGACGACCCGGGTCTGGTGGACGGCTCCCTGCCCCTCTCCGGCCTGCCGCCTCCCTCCCCGTCTCCCGCCGCGCTTCCCTCCGCCTTCCAGCTCTCTGGATTCGACCCCGGGACCCAGGACGGCGCTGACCGGACGGACCGCTCTCCGTCCCTGGCCAGCTCTGTATCCCTCTTTTCCTCCTTGTCCTTCCCCTTTTCCCCTCCCCCCCGCTGCCCCCCTCCCACCCCCCCTCCCTTCCTCCCCCCCTCCTCTGTCCCAGCCCCCCTTCCCTCCTCCCCCCTTCCCCCTCCCCCTCCCTCCCTTTCCCCTCCCCTCCTCCCCCTCCCCCCGACCCCACCCTCTCCCCCTCCCCCTGCAGGCTCTCGGCCCCCTCCGGCTACGCCCTTGCCGCGGAGGACGGCGCGCACCTCTGGCTTGGCTGGGCGCCGGACCCTCACCACGCCCCTTCAGACGGCTCCGGCTTCTTCTGGCACGACACCCCCCAATGGGTTTGCCCGGACCAGCACTCGTCGGGACGCTGTCCCCACCGACACTCCCCTTGGCTCCACCCGCACCCGGCTGGCCTTCGACCTTCCAGCTGACGGCGTCACCCCGGACACGCCCACCAGGAGGTCCACGAGACACGTCGCAGCACTCACCGACCAACGGGGACCGGTCCAGAGTCTGCTGCGTTTTGGTCCTATTGCAGCTTACACACCATGCCTACCTGCTAGAGTTTCCACCAGACGCATTGCTGCTCTCGAGAAGAGAACGAAGCGGGCGATCAAGGGCAAGTACGTTATGAATGTGGGGGTGGGTCGGAGATTCCGGGATGTTGTGTGATGATGGCCTGTGCACTCGACGTTGCCGCCTTCGGCGGCGCCGTCTTTAATCTTGTACCTAACCCGCCCGTGCCTCCTATCGACTCCTCGGATCTCCTTCCCTCCCCACCAACACATGGGCACGCGAGTCCGGCCGGACCGCTCTCAACATGAACTGCACCACCTTCGTCATCATCGTCGTCGTTGTCACCGGACATCTACGACCTGTTCCCCTATAGGGTTGATGATTTGTGTTGTGTGTTTTAGTGTTCTTGTTGTTGCCCGTCATCCGTTCACCCTGTTTACACTTGAAGGTTCGTGTATACTGTGGTTTTGTTTCTCCCATGTGGTCCCGTGTGTTCCTCCCCGAGCTGTAGGTGTTTTCCCCTTCGTGTGCCCCTCTCCTTTCTCCCTCAGAGAC
>NW_027641670.1:0-53537 GCF_949987615.1 Pollachius pollachius
GATATTGCTCAAAACTAATGGAATTCACTCCCAAATGGTGGTTTATGCTTAAATAACCCTTTTGTAAGCATAATAACACGTTTCCATTGAAAGAAACAGAAATATTCACATGTCAAGTTTTTATGCGTGCAAAATGCTTTTCAGAGCGAGAGAAGCACTTTTTGACCAACAATGTGATTCTGACCTTTCAATTTTGATATTGCTCAAAACTAATGGAATTCACTCCCAAATGGTGGTTTATGCTTAAATAACCCTTTTGTAAGCATAATAACACGTTTCCATTGAAAGTAACAGAAATATTCACATGTCAAGTTTTTATGCGTGCAAAATGCTTTTCAGAGCGAGAGAAGCACTTTTTGACCAACAATGTGACTCTGACCTTCAATTTTGATATTGCTCAAAACTAATGGAATTCACTCCCAAATGGTGGTTTATGCTTAAATAACCCTTTTGTAAGCATAATAACACGTTTCCATTGAAAGTAACAGAAATATTCACATGTCAAGTTTTTATGCGTGCAAAATGCTTTTCAGAGCGAGAGAAGCACTTTTTGACCAACAATGTGATTCTGACCTTTCAATGTTGATATTGCTCAAAACTAATGGAATTCACTCCCAAATGGTGGTTTATGCTTAAATAACCCTTTTGTAAGCATAATAACACGTTTCCATTGAAAGT
Organism: Pollachius pollachius; assembly: GCF_949987615.1. Lineage (NCBI taxonomy): Eukaryota > Metazoa > Chordata > Actinopteri > Gadiformes > Gadidae > Pollachius > Pollachius pollachius. The sequence goes on from NW_027641670.1 coordinate 679, forward strand.
AACAGAAATATTCACATGTCAAGTTTTTATGTGTGCAAAATGCTTTTCAGAGCGAGAGAAGCACTTTTTGACCAACAATGTGATTCTGACCTTTCAATTTTGATATTGCTCAAAACTAATGGAATTCACTCCCAAATGGTGGTTTATGCTTAAATAACCCTTTTGTAAGCATAATAACACGTTTCCATTGAAAGAAACAGAAATATTCACATGTCAAGTTTTTATGCGTGCAAAATGCTTTTCAGAGCGAGAGAAGCACTTTTTGACCAACAATGTGACTCTGACCTTTCAATTTTGATATTGCTCAAAACTAATGGAATTCACTCCCAAATGGTGGTTTATGCTTAAATAACCCTTTTGTAAGCATAATAACACGTTTCCATTGAAAGTAACAGAAATATTCACATGTCAAGTTTTTATGTGTGCAAAATGCTTTTCAGAGCGAGAGAAGCACTTTTTGAGCAACAATGTGATTCTGACCTTTCAATTTTGATATTGCTCAAAACTAATGGAATTCACTCCCAAATGGTGGTTTATGCTTAAATAACCCTTTTGTAAGCATAATAACACGTTTCCATTGAAAGTAACAGAAATATTCACGTTTCTAGTTTTTATGTGTGCAAAATGCTTTTCAGCGCGAGAGAAGCACTTTTTGACCAACAATGTGATTCTGACCTTACAATGTTGATATTGCTCAAAACTAATGGAATTCACTCCCAAATGGTGGTTTATGCTTAAATAACCCTTTTGTAAGCATAATAACACGTTTCCATTGAAAGTAACAGAAATATTCACATGTCAAGTTTTTATGCGTGCAAAATGCTTTTCAGAGCGAGAGAAGCACTTTTTGACCAACAATGTGATTTTTACCTTACAATGTTGATATTGCTCAAAACTAATGGAATTCACTCCCAAATGGTGGTTTATGCTTAAATAACCCTTTTGTAAGCATAATAACACGTTTCCATTGAAAGTAACAGAAATATTCACATGTCAAGTTTTTATGTGTGCAAAATGCTTTTCAGAGCGAGAGAAGCACTTTTTGACCAACAATGTGATTCTGACCTTTCAATTTTGATATTGCTCAAAACTAATGGAATTCACTCCCAAATGGTGGTTTATGCTTAAATAACCCTTTTGTAAGCATAATAACACGTTTCCATTGAAAGAAACAGAAATATTCACATGTCAAGTTTTTATGCGTGCAAAATGCTTTTCAGAGCGAGAGAAGCACTTTTTGACCAACAATGTGACTCTGACCTTTCAATTTTGATATTGCTCAAAACTAATGGAATTCACTCCCAAATGGTGGTTTATGCTTAAATAACCCTTTTGTAAGCATAATAACACGTTTCCATTAAAAGTAACAGAAATATTCACATGTCAAGTTTTTATGTGTGCAAAATGCTTTTCAGAGCGAGAGAAGCACTTTTTGACCAACAATGTGACTCTGACCTTCAATTTTGATATTTCTCAAAACTAATGGAATTCACTCCCAAATGGTGGTTTATGCTTAAATAACCCCTTTGTAAGCATAATAACACGTTTCCATTGAAAGTAACAGAAATATTCACATGTCAAGTTTTTATGTGTGCAAAATGCTTTTCAGAGCGAGAGAAGCACTTTTTGACCAACAATGTGATTCTGACCTTTCAATTTTGATATTGCTCAAAACTAATGGAATTCACTCCCAAATGGTGGTTTATGCTTAAATAACCCTTTTGTAAGCATAATAACACGTTTCCATTGAAAGAAACAGAAATATTCACATGTCAAGTTTTTATGCGTGCAAAATGCTTTTCAGAGCGAGAGAAGCACTTTTTGACCAACAATGTGACTCTGACCTTTCAATTTTGATATTGCTCAAAACTAATGGAATTCACTCCCAAATGGTGGTTTATGCTTAAATAACCCTTTTGTAAGCATAATAACACGTTTCCATTGAAAGTAACAGAAATATTCACATGTCAAGTTTTTATGTGTGCAAAATGCTTTTCAGAGCGAGAGAAGCACTTTTTGACCAACAATGTGATTCTGACCTTTCAATTTTGATATTACTCAAAACTAATGGAATTCACTCCCAAATGGTGGTTTATGCTTAAATAACCCTTTTGTAAGCATAATAACACGTTTCCATTGAAAGAAACAGAAATATTCACATGTCAAGGTTTTATGCGTGCAAAATGCTTTTCAGAGCGAGAGAAGCACTTTTTGAACAACAATGTGATTCTGACCTTTCAATTTTGATATTGCTCAAAACTAATGGAATTCACTCCCAAATGGTGGTTTATGCTTAAATAACCCTTTTGTAAGCATAATAACACGTTTCCATTGAAAGAAATAGAAATATTCACATGTCAAGTTTTTATGCGTGCAAAATGCTTTTCAGAGCGAGAGAAGCACTTTTTGACCAACAATGTGATTTTACCTTACAATGTTGATATTGCTCAAAACTAATGGAATTCACTCCCAAATGGTGGTTTATGCTTAAATAACCCTTTTGTAAGCATAATTAACACGTTTCCATTGAAAGTAACAGAAATATTCACATGTCAAGTTTTTATGTGTGCAAAATGCTTTTCAGAGCGAGAGAAGCACTTTATGACCAACAATGTGATTCTGACCTTTCAATTTTGATATTGCTCAAAACCTAATGGAATTCACTCCCAAATGGTGGTTTATGCTTAAATAACCCTTTTGTAAGCATAATAACACGTTTCCATTGAAAGAAACAGAAATATTCACATGTCAAGTTTTTATGCGTGCAAAATGCTTTTCAGAGCGAGAGAAGCACTTTTTGACCAACAATGTGACTCTGACCTTTCAATTTTGATATTGCTCAAAACTAATGGAATTCACTCCCAAATGGTGGTTTATGCTTAAATAACCCTTTTGTAAGCATAATAACACGTTTCCATTAAAAGTAACAGAAATATTCACATGTCAAGTTTTTATGTGTGCAAAATGCTTTTCAGAGCGAGAGAAGCACTTTTTGACCAACAATGTGACTCTGACCTTCAATTTTGATATTTCTCAAAACTAATGGAATTCACTCCCAAATGGTGGTTTATGCTTAAATAACCCCTTTGTAAGCATAATAACACGTTTCCATTGAAAGTAACAGAAATATTCACATGTCAAGTTTTATGTGTGCAAAATGCTTTTCAGAGCGAGAGAAGCACTTTTTGACCAACAATGTGATTCTGACCTTTCAATTTTGATATTGCTCAAAACTAATGGAATTCACTCCCAAATGGTGGTTTATGCTTAAATAACCCTTTTGTAAGCATAATAACACGTTTCCATTGAAAGAAACAGAAATATTCACATGTCAAGTTTTTATGCGTGCAAAATGCTTTTCAGAGCGAGAGAAGCACTTTTTGACCAACAATGTGACTCTGACCTTTCAATTTTGATATTGCTCAAAACTAATGGAATTCACTCCCAAATGGTGGTTTATGCTTAAATAACCCTTTTGTAAGCATAATAACACGTTTCCATTGAAAGTAACAGAAATATTCACATGTCAAGTTTTTATGTGTGCAAAATGCTTTTCAGAGCGAGAGAAGCACTTTTTGACCAACAATGTGATTCTGACCTTTCAATTTTGATATTACTCAAAACTAATGGAATTCACTCCCAAATGGTGGTTTATGCTTAAATAACCCTTTTGTAAGCATAATAACACGTTTCCATTGAAAGAAACAGAAATATTCACATGTCAAGGTTTTATGCGTGCAAAATGCTTTTCAGAGCGAGGAGAAGCACTTTTTGAACAACAATGTGATTCTGACCTTTCAATTTTGATATTGCTCAAAACTAATGGAATTCACTCCCCAAATGGTGGTTTATGCTTAAATAACCCTTTTGTAAGCATAATAACACGTTTCCATTGAAAGTAACAGAAATATTCACGTTTCTAGTTTTTATGTGTGCAAAATGCTTTTCAGCGCGAGAGAAGCACTTTTTGACCAACAATGTGATTCTGACCTTACAATGTTGATATTGCTCAAAACTAATGGAATTCACTCCCAAATGGTGGTTTATGCTTAAATAACCCTTTTGTAAGCATAATAACACGTTTCCATTGAAAGTAACAGAAATATTCACATGTCAAGTTTTTATGCGTGCAAAATGCTTCTCAGAGCGAGAGAAGCACTTTTTGACCAACAATGTGATTTTTACCTTACAATGTTGATATTGCTCAAAACTAATGGAATTCACTCCCAAATGGTGGTTTATGCTTAAATAACCCTTTTGTAAGCATAATAACACGTTTCCATTGAAAGTAACAGAAATATTCACATGTCAAGTTTATTATGTGTGCAAAATGCTTTCAGAGCGAGAGAAGCACTTTTTGACCAACAATGTGATTCTGACCTTTCAATTTTGATATTGCTCAAAACTAATGGAATTCACTCCCAAATGGTGGTTTATGCTTAAATAACCCTTTTGTAAGCATAATAACACGTTTCCATTGAAAGAAACAGAAATATTCACATGTCAAGTTTTTATGCGTGCAAAATGCTTTTCAGAGCGAGAGAAGCACTTTTTGACCAACAATGTGACTCTGACCTTTCAATTTTGATATTGCTCAAAACTAATGGAATTCACTCCCAAATGGTGGTTTATGCTTAAATAACCCTTTTGTAAGCATAATAACACGTTTCCCATTAAAAGTAACAGAAATATTCACATGTCAAGTTTTTATGTGTGCAAAATGCTTTTCAGAGCGAGAGAAGCACTTTTTGACCAACAATGTGACTCTGACCTTCAATTTTGATATTTCTCAAAACTAATGGAATTCACTCCCAAATGGTGGTTTATGCTTAAATAACCCCTTTTGTAAGCATAATAACACGTTTCCATTGAAAGTAACAGAAATATTCACATGTCAAGTTTTATGTGTGCAAAATGCTTTTCAGAGCGAGAGAAGCACTTTTTGACCAACAATGTGATTCTGACCTTTCAATTTTGATATTGCTCAAAACTAATGGAATTCACTCCCAAATGGTGGTTTATGCTTAAATAACCCTTTTGTAAGCATAATAACACGTTTCCATTGAAAGAAACAGAAATATTCACATGTCAAGTTTTTATGCGTGCAAAATGCTTTTCAGAGCGAGAGAAGCACTTTTTGACCAACAATGTGACTCTGACCTTTCAATTTTGATATTGCTCAAAACTAATGGAATTCACTCCCAAATGGTGGTTTATGCTTAAATAACCCTTTTGTAAGCATAATAACACGTTTCCATTGAAAGTAACAGAAATATTTCACATGTCAAGTTTTTATGTGTGCAAAATGCTTTTCAGAGCGAGAGAAGCACTTTTTGACCAACAATGTGATTCTGACCTTTCAATTTTGATATTACTCAAAACTAATGGAATTCACTCCCAAATGGTGGTTTATGCTTAAATAACCCTTTTGTAAGCATAATAACACGTTTCCATTGAAAGAAACAGAAATATTCACATGTCAAGGTTTTATGCGTGCAAAATGCTTTTCAGAGCGAGAGAAGCACTTTTTGAACAACAATGTGATTCTGACCTTTCAATTTTGATATTGCTCAAAACTAATGGAATTCACTCCCAAATGGTGGTTTATGCTTAAATAACCCTTTTGTAAGCATAATAACACGTTTCCATTGAAAGAAACAGAAATATTCACATGTCAAGTTTTTATGCGTGCAAAATGCTTTTCAGAGCGAGAGAAGCACTTTTTGACCAACAATGTGATTCTGACCTTTCAATTTTGATATTGCTCAAAACTAATGGAATTCACTCCCAAATGGTGGTTTATGCTTAAATAACCCTTTTGTAAGCATAATAACACGTTCCCATTGAAAGAAACAGAAATATTCACATGTCAAGTTTTTATGCGTGCAAAATGCTTTTCAGAGCGAGAGAAGCACTTTTTGACCAACAATGTGACTCTGACCTTTCAATTTTGATATTGCTCAAAACTAATGGAATTCACTCCCAAATGGTGGTTTATGCTTAAATAACCCTTTTGTAAGCATAATAACACGTTTCCATTGAAAGTAACAGAAATATTCACATGTCAAGTTTTTATGTGTGCAAAATGCTTTTCAGAGCGAGAGAAGCACTTTTTGACCAACAATGTGATTCTGACCTTTCAATTTTGATATTGCTCAAAACTAATGGAATTCACTCCCAAATGGTGGTTTATGCTTAAATAACCCTTTTGTAAGCATAATAACACGTTTCCATTGAAAGTAACAGAAATATTCACGTTTCTAGTTTTTATGTGTGCAAAATGCTTTTCAGAGCGAGAGAAGCACTTTTTGACCAACAATGTGATTCTGACCTTACAATGTTGATATTGCTCAAAACTAATGGAATTCACTCCCAAATGGTGGTTTATGCTTAAATAACCCTTTTGTAAGCATAATAACACGTTTCCATTGAAAGTAACAGAAATATTCACATGTAAAGTTTTTATGTGTGCAAAATGCTTTTCAGAGCGAGAGAAGCACTTTTTGACCAACAATGTGACTCTGACCTTTCAATTTTGATATTGCTCAAAACTAATGGAATTCACTCCCAAATGGTGGTTTATGCTTAAATAACCCTTTTGTAAGCATAATAACACGTTTCCATTGAAAGTAACAGAAATATTCACATGTCAAGTTTTTATGTGTGCAAAATGCTTTTCAGAGCGAGAGAAGCACTTTTTGACCAACAATGTGATTCTGACCTTTCAATTTTGATATTACTCAAAACTAATGGAATTCACTCCCAAATGGTGGTTTATGCTTAAATAACCCTTTTGTAAGCATAATAACACGTTTCCATTGAAAGAAACAGAAATATTCACATGTCAAGGTTTTATGCGTGCAAAATGCTTTTCAGAGCGAGAGAAGCACTTTTTGAACAACAATGTGATTCTGACCTTTCAATTTTGATATTGCTCAAAACTAATGGAATTCACTCCCAAATGGTGGTTTATGCTTAAATAACCCTTTTGTAAGCATAATAACACGTTTCCATTGAAAGAAATAGAAATATTCACATGTCAAGTTTTTATGCGTGCAAAATGCTTTTCAGAGCGAGAGAAGCACTTTTTGACCAACAATGTGATTTTTACCTTACAATGTTGATATTTCTCAAAACTAATGGAATTCACTCCCAAATGGTGGTTTATGCTTAAATAACCCCTTTGTAAGCATAATAACACGTTTCCATTGAAAGTAACAGAAATATTCACATGTCAAGTTTTTATGTGTGCAAAATGCTTTTCAGAGCGAGAGAAGCACTTTTTGACCAACAATGTGATTCTGACCTTTCAATTTTGATATTGCTCAAAACTAATGGAATTCACTCCCAAATGGTGGTTTATGCTTAAATAACCCTTTTGTAAGCATAATAACACGTTTCCATTGAAAGAAACAGAAATATTCACATGTCAAGTTTTTATGCGTGCAAAATGCTTTTCAGAGCGAGAGAAGCACTTTTTGACCAACAATGTGACTCTGACCTTTCAATTTTGATATTGCTCAAAACTAATGGAATTCACTCCCAAATGGTGGTTTATGCTTAAATAACCCTTTTGTAAGCATAATAACACGTTTCCATTGAAAGTAACAGAAATATTCACATGTCAAGTTTTTATGTGTGCAAAATGCTTTTCAGAGCGAGAGAAGCACTTTTTGACCAACAATGTGATTCTGACCTTTCAATTTTGATATTACTCAAAACTAATGGAATTCACTCCCAAATGGTGGTTTATGCTTAAATAACCCTTTTGTAAGCATAATAACACGTTTCCATTGAAAGAAACAGAAATATTCACATGTCAAGGTTTTATGCGTGCAAAATGCTTTTCAGAGCGAGAGAAGCACTTTTTGAACAACAATGTGATTCTGACCTTTCAATTTTGATATTGCTCAAAACTAATGGAATTCACTCCCAAATGGTGGTTTATGCTTAAATAACCCTTTTGTAAGCATAATAACACGTTTCCATTGAAAGTAACAGAAATATTCACGTTTCTAGTTTTTATGTGTGCAAAATGCTTTTCAGCGCGAGAGAAGCACTTTTTGACCAACAATGTGATTCTGACCTTACAATGTTGATATTGCTCAAAACTAATGGAATTCACTCCCAAATGGTGGTTTATGCTTAAATAACCCTTTTGTAAGCATAATAACACGTTTCCATTGAAAGTAACAGAAATATTCACATGTCAAGTTTTTATGCGTGCAAAATGCTTCTCAGAGCGAGAGAAGCACTTTTTGACCAACAATGTGATTTTTACCTTACAATGTTGATATTGCTCAAAACTAATGGAATTCACTCCCAAATGGTGGTTTATGCTTAAATAACCCTTTTGTAAGCATAATAACACGTTTCCATTGAAAGTAACAGAAATATTCACATGTCAAGTTTTTATGTGTGCAAAATGCTTTTCAGAGCGAGAGAAGCACTTTTTGACCAACAATGTGATTCTGACCTTTCAATTTTGATATTGCTCAAAACTAATGGAATTCACTCCCAAATGGTGGTTTATGCTTAAATAACCCTTTTGTAAGCATAATAACACGTTTCCATTGAAAGAAACAGAAATATTCACATGTCAAGTTTTTATGCGTGCAAAATGCTTTTCAGAGCGAGAGAAGCACTTTTTGACCAACAATGTGACTCTGACCTTTCAATTTTGATATTGCTCAAAACTAATGGAATTCACTCCCAAATGGTGGTTTATGCTTAAATAACCCTTTTGTAAGCATAATAACACGTTTCCATTAAAAGTAACAGAAATATTCACATGTCAAGTTTTTATGTGTGCAAAATGCTTTTCAGAGCGAGAGAAGCACTTTTTGACCAACAATGTGACTCTGACCTTCAATTTTGATATTTCTCAAAACTAATGGAATTCACTCCCAAATGGTGGTTTATGCTTAAATAACCCCTTTGTAAGCATAATAACACGTTTCCATTGAAAGTAACAGAAATATTCACATGTCAAGTTTTTATGTGTGCAAAATGCTTTTCAGAGCGAGAGAAGCACTTTTTGACCAACAATGTGATTCTGACCTTTCAATTTTGATATTGCTCAAAACTAATGGAATTCACTCCCAAATGGTGGTTTATGCTTAAATAACCCTTTTGTAAGCATAATAACACGTTTCCATTGAAAGAAACAGAAATATTCACATGTCAAGTTTTTATGCGTGCAAAATGCTTTTCAGAGCGAGAGAAGCACTTTTTGACCAACAATGTGACTCTGACCTTTCAATTTTGATATTGCTCAAAACTAATGGAATTCACTCCCAAATGGTGGTTTATGCTTAAATAACCCTTTTGTAAGCATAATAACACGTTTCCATTGAAAGTAACAGAAATATTCACATGTCAAGTTTTTATGTGTGCAAAATGCTTTTCAGAGCGAGAGAAGCACTTTTTGACCAACAATGTGATTCTGACCTTTCAATTTTGATATTACTCAAAACTAATGGAATTCACTCCCAAATGGTGGTTTATGCTTAAATAACCCTTTTGTAAGCATAATAACACGTTTCCATTGAAAGAAACAGAAATATTCACATGTCAAGGTTTTATGCGTGCAAAATGCTTTTCAGAGCGAGAGAAGCACTTTTTGAACAACAATGTGATTCTGACCTTTCAATTTTGATATTGCTCAAAACTAATGGAATTCACTCCCAAATGGTGGTTTATGCTTAAATAACCCTTTTGTAAGCATAATAACACGTTTCCATTGAAAGAAACAGAAATATTCACATGTCAAGTTTTTATGCGTGCAAAATGCTTTTCAGAGCGAGAGAAGCACTTTTTGACCAACAATGTGATTCTGACCTTTCAATTTTGATATTGCTCAAAACTAATGGAATTCACTCCCAAATGGTGGTTTATGCTTAAATAACCCTTTTGTAAGCATAATAACACGTTCCCATTGAAAGAAACAGAAATATTCACATGTCAAGTTTTTATGCGTGCAAAATGCTTTTCAGAGCGAGAGAAGCACTTTTTGACCAACAATGTGACTCTGACCTTTCAATTTTGATATTGCTCAAAACTAATGGAATTCACTCCCAAATGGTGGTTTATGCTTAAATAACCCTTTTGTAAGCATAATAACACGTTTCCATTGAAAGTAACAGAAATATTCACATGTCAAGTTGTTATGTGTGCAAAATGCTTTTCAGAGCGAGAGAAGCACTTTTTGACCAACAATGTGATTCTGACCTTTCAATTTTGATATTGCTCAAAACTAATGGAATTCACTCCCAAATGGTGGTTTATGCTTAAATAACCCTTTTGTAAGCATAATAACACGTTTCCATTGAAAGTAACAGAAATATTCACGTTTCTAGTTTTTATGTGTGCAAAATGCTTTTCAGAGCGAGAGAAGCACTTTTTGACCAACAATGTGATTCTGACCTTACAATGTTGATATTGCTCAAAACTAATGGAATTCACTCCCAAATGGTGGTTTATGCTTAAATAACCCTTTTGTAAGCATAATAACACGTTTCCATTGAAAGTAACAGAAATATTCACATGTAAAGTTTTTATGTGTGCAAAATGCTTTTCAGAGCGAGAGAAGCACTTTTTGACCAACAATGTGATTCTGACCTTTCAATTTTTATATTGCTCAAAACTAATGGAATTCACTCCCAAATGGTGGTTTATGCTTAAATAACCCTTTTGTAAGCATAATAACACGTTTCCATTGAAAGAAACAGAAATATTCACATGTCAAGTTTTTATGCGTGCAAAATGCTTTTCAGAGCGAGAGAAGCACTTTTTGACCAACAATGTGACTCTGACCTTCAATTTTGATATTGCTCAAAACTAATGGAATTCACTCCCAAATGGTGGTTTATGCTTAAATAACCCTTTTGTAAGCATAATAACACGTTTCCATTGAAAGTAACAGAAATATTCACATGTCAAGTTTTTATGTGTGCAAAATGCTTTTCAGAGCGAGAGAAGCACTTTTTGACCAACAATGTGATTCTGACCTTACAATGTTGATATTGCTCAAAACTAATGGAATTCACTCCCAAATGGTGGTTTATGCTTAAATAACCCTTTTGTAAGCATAATAACACGTTTCCATTGAAAGTAACAGAAATATTCACATGTCAAGTTTTTATGCGTGCAAAATGCTTTTCAGAGCGAGAGAAGCACTTTTTGACCAACAATGTGATTTTTACCTTACAATGTTGATATTGCTCAAAACTAATGGAATTCACTCCCAAATGGTGGTTTATGCTTAAATAACCCTTTTGTAAGCATAATAACACGTTTCCATTGAAAGTAACAGAAATATTCACATGTCAAGTTTTTATGTGTGCAAAATGCTTTTCAGAGCGAGAGAAGCACTTTTTGACCAACAATGTGATTCTGACCTTTCAATTTTGATATTGCTCAAAACTAATGGAATTCACTCCCAAATGGTGGTTTATGCTTAAATAACCCTTTTGTAAGCATAATAACACGTTTCCATTGAAAGTAACAGAAATATTCACATGTCAAGTTTTTATGCGTGCAAAATGCTTTTCAGAGCGAGAGAAGCACTTTTTGACCAACAATGTGACTCTGACCTTCAATTTTGATATTGCTCAAAACTAATGGAATTCACTCCCAAATGGTGGTTTATGCTTAAATAACCCTTTTGTAAGCATAATAACACGTTTCCATTGAAAGTAACAGAAATATTCACATGTCAAGTTTTTATGCGTGCAAAATGCTTTTCAGAGCGAGAGAAGCACTTTTTGACCAACAATGTGATTCTGACCTTTCAATTTTGATATTGCTCAAAACTAATGGAATTCACTCCCAAATGGTGGTTTATGCTTAAATAACCCTTTTGTAAGCATAATAACACGTTTCCATTGAAAGTAACAGAAATATTCACGTTTCTAGTTTTTATGTGTGCAAAATGCTTTTCAGAGCGAGAGAAGCACTTTTTGACCAACAATGTGATTCTGACCTTACAATGTTGATATTGCTCAAAACTAATGGAATTCACTCCCAAATGGTGGTTTATGCTTAAATAACCCTTTTGTAAGCATAATAACACGTTTCCATTGAAAGAAACAGAAATATTCACATGTCAAGTTTTTATGCGTGCAAAATGCTTTTCAGAGCGAGAGAAGCACTTTTTGACCAACAATGTGACTCTGACCTTCAATTTTGATATTGCTCAAAACTAATGGAATTCACTCCCAAATGGTGGTTTATGCTTAAATAACCCCTTTTGTAAGCATAATAACACGTTTCCATTGAAAGTAACAGAAATATTCACATGTCAAGTTTTTATGTGTGCAAAATGCTTTTCAGAGCGAGAGAAGCACTTTTGACCAACAATGTGATTCTGACCTTTCAATTTTGATATTGCTCAAAACTAATGGAATTCACTCCCAAATGGTGGTTTATGCTTAAATAACCCTTTTGTAAGCATAATAACACGTTTCCATTGAAAGTAACAGAAATATTCACATGTCAAGTTTTTATGCGTGCAAAATGCTTTTCAGAGCGAGAGAAGCACTTTTTGACCAACAATGTGATTCTGACCTTTCAATTTTGATATTGCTCAAAACTAATGGAATTCACTCCCAAATGGTGGTTTATGCTTAAATAACCCTTTTGTAAGCATAATAACACGTTTCCATTGAAAGAAACAGAAATATTCACATGTCAAGTTTTTATGCGTGCAAAATGCTTTTCAGAGCGAGAGAAGCACTTTTTGACCAACAATGTGACTCTGACCTTTCAATTTTGATATTGCTCAAAACTAATGGAATTCACTCCCAAATGGTGGTTTATGCTTAAATAACCCTTTTGTAAGCATAATAACACGTTTCCATTGAAAGTAACAGAAATATTCACATGTCAAGTTTTTATGTGTGCAAAATGCTTTTCAGAGCGAGAGAAGCACTTTTTGAGCAACAATGTGATTCTGACCTTTCAATTTTGATATTGCTCAAAACTAATGGAATTCACTCCCAAATGGTGGTTTATGCTTAAATAACCCTTTTGTAAGCATAATAACACGTTTCCATTGAAAGTAACAGAAATATTCACGTTTCTAGTTTTTATGTGTGCAAAATGCTTTTCAGCGCGAGAGAAGCACTTTTTGACCAACAATGTGATTCTGACCTTACAATGTTGATATTGCTCAAAACTAATGGAATTCACTCCCAAATGGTGGTTTATGCTTAAATAACCCTTTTGTAAGCATAATAACACGTTTCCATTGAAAGTAACAGAAATATTCACATGTCAAGTTTTTATGCGTGCAAAATGCTTTTCAGAGCGAGAGAAGCACTTTTTGACCAACAATGTGATTTTTACCTTACAATGTTGATATTGCTCAAAACTAATGGAATTCACTCCCAAATGGTGGTTTATGCTTAAATAACCCTTTTGTAAGCATAATAACACGTTTCCATTGAAAGTAACAGAAATATTCACATGTCAAGTTTTTATGTGTGCAAAATGCTTTTCAGAGCGAGAGAAGCACTTTTTGACCAACAATGTGATTCTGACCTTTCAATTTTGATATTGCTCAAAACTAATGGAATTCACTCCCAAATGGTGGTTTATGCTTAAATAACCCTTTTGTAAGCATAATAACACGTTTCCATTGAAAGAAACAGAAATATTCACATGTCAAGTTTTTATGCGTGCAAAATGCTTTTCAGAGCGAGAGAAGCACTTTTTGACCAACAATGTGACTCTGACCTTTCAATTTTGATATTGCTCAAAACTAATGGAATTCACTCCCAAATGGTGGTTTATGCTTAAATAACCCTTTTGTAAGCATAATAACACGTTTCCATTAAAAGTAACAGAAATATTCACATGTCAAGTTTTTATGTGTGCAAAATGCTTTTCAGAGCGAGAGAAGCACTTTTTGACCAACAATGTGACTCTGACCTTCAATTTTGATATTTCTCAAAACTAATGGAATTCACTCCCAAATAGTGGTTTATGCTTAAATAACCCTTTTGTAAGCATAATAACACGTTTCCATTAAAAGTAACAGAAATATTCACATGTCAAGTTTTTATGTGTGCAAAATGCTTTTCAGAGCGAGAGAAGCACTTTTTGACCAACAATGTGATTCTGACCTTTCAATTTTGATATTACTCAAAACTAATGGAATTCACTCCCAAATGGTGGTTTATGCTTAAATAACCCTTTTGTAAGCATAATAACACGTTTCCATTGAAAGAAACAGAAATATTCACATGTCAAGGTTTTATGCGTGCAAAATGCTTTTCAGAGCGAGAGAAGCACTTTTTGAACAACAATGTGATTCTGACCTTTCAATTTTGATATTGCTCAAAACTAATGGAATTCACTCCCAAATGGTGGTTTATGCTTAAATAACCCTTTTGTAAGCATAATAACACGTTTCCATTGAAAGAAACAGAAATATTCACATGTCAAGTTTTTATGCGTGCAAAATGCTTTTCAGAGCGAGAGAAGCACTTTTTGACCAACAATGTGATTCTGACCTTTCAATTTTGATATTGCTCAAAACTAATGGAATTCACTCCCAAATGGTGGTTTATGCTTAAATAACCCTTTTGTAAGCATAATAACACGTTTCCATTGAAAGAAACAGAAATATTCACATGTCAAGTTTTTATGCGTGCAAAATGCTTTTCAGAGCGAGAGAAGCACTTTTTGACCAACAATGTGACTCTGACCTTTCAATTTTGATATTGCTCAAAACTAATGGAATTCACTCCCAAATGGTGGTTTATGCTTAAATAACCCTTTTGTAAGCATAATAACACGTTTCCATTGAAAGTAACAGAAATATTCACATGTCAAGTTTTTATGTGTGCAAAATGCTTTTCAGAGCGAGAGAAGCACTTTTTGACCAACAATGTGATTCTGACCTTTCAATTTTGATATTGCTCAAAACTAATGGAATTCACTCCCAAATGGTGGTTTATGCTTAAATAACCCTTTTGTAAGCATAATAACACGTTTCCATTGAAAGTAACAGAAATATTCACGTTTCTAGTTTTTATGTGTGCAAAATGCTTTTCAGAGCGAGAGAAGCACTTTTTGACCAACAATGTGATTCTGACCTTACAATGTTGATATTGCTCAAAACTAATGGAATTCACTCCCAAATGGTGGTTTATGCTTAAATAACCCTTTTGTAAGCATAATAACACGTTTCCATTGAAAGTAACAGAAATATTCACATGTCAAGTTTTTATGTGTGCAAAATGCTTTTCAGAGCGAGAGAAGCACTTTTTGACCAACAATGTGATTCTGACCTTTCAATTTTGATATTGCTCAAAACTAATGGAATTCACTCCCAAATGGTGGTTTATGCTTAAATAACCCTTTTGTAAGCATAATAACACGTTTCCATTGAAAGAAACAGAAATATTCACATGTCAAGTTTTTATGCGTGCAAAATGCTTTTCAGAGCGAGAGAAGCACTTTTTGACCAACAATGTGACTCTGACCTTTCAATTTTGATATTGCTCAAAACTAATGGAATTCACTCCCAAATGGTGGTTTATGCTTAAATAACCCTTTTGTAAGCATAATAACACGTTTCCATTGAAAGTAACAGAAATATTCACATGTCAAGTTTTTATGCGTGCAAAATGCTTTTCAGAGCGAGAGAAGCACTTTTTGACCAACAATGTGACTCTGACCTTCAATTTTGATATTGCTCAAAACTAATGGAATTCACTCCCAAATGGTGGTTTATGCTTAAATAACCCTTTTGTAAGCATAATAACACGTTTCCATTGAAAGTAACAGAAATATTCACATGTCAAGTTTTTATGCGTGCAAAATGCTTTTCAGAGCGAGAGAAGCACTTTTTGACCAACAATGTGATTCTGACCTTTCAATTTTGATATTGCTCAAAACTAATGGAATTCACTCCCAAATGGTGGTTTATGCTTAAATAACCCTTTTGTAAGCATAATAACACGTTTCCATTGAAAGAAACAGAAATATTCACATGTCAAGTTTTTATGCGTGCAAAATGCTTTTCAGAGCGAGAGAAGCACTTTTTGACCAACAATGTGACTCTGACCTTTCAATTTTGATATTGCTCAAAACTAATGGAATTCACTCCCAAATGGTGGTTTATGCTTAAATAACCCTTTTGTAAGCATAATAACACGTTTCCATTGAAAGTAACAGAAATATTCACATGTCAAGTTTTATGTGTGCAAAATGCTTTTCAGAGCGAGAGAAGCACTTTTTGAGCAACAATGTGATTCTGACCTTTCAATTTTGATATTGCTCAAAACTAATGGAATTCACTCCCAAATGGTGGTTTATGCTTAAATAACCCTTTTGTAAGCATAATAACACGTTTCCATTGAAAGTAACAGAAATATTCACGTTTCTAGTTTTTATGTGTGCAAAATGCTTTTCAGCGCGAGAGAAGCACTTTTTGACCAACAATGTGATTCTGACCTTACAATGTTGATATTGCTCAAAACTAATGGAATTCACTCCCAAATGGTGGTTTATGCTTAAATAACCCTTTTGTAAGCATAATAACACGTTTCCATTGAAAGAAACAGAAATATTCACATGTCAAGTTTTTATGCGTGCAAAATGCTTTTCAGAGCGAGAGAAGCACTTTTTGACCAACAATGTGACTCTGACCTTTCAATTTTGATATTGCTCAAAACTAATGGAATTCACTCCCAAATGGTGGTTTATGCTTAAATAACCCTTTTGTAAGCATAATAAACACGTTTCCATTGAAAGTAACAGAAATATTCACATGTCAAGTTTTTATGCGTGCAAAATGCTTTTCAGAGCGAGAGAAGCACTTTTTGACCAACAATGTGACTCTGACCTTCAATTTTGATATTGCTCAAAACTAATGGAATTCACTCCCAAATGGTGGTTTATGGTTAAATAACCCTTTTGTAAGCATAATAACACGTTTCCATTGAAAGAAACAGAAATATTCACATGTCAAGTTTTTATGCGTGCAAAATGCTTTTCAGAGCGAGAGAAGCACTTTTTGACCAACAATGTGATTCTGACCTTTCAATTTTGATATTGCTCAAAACTAATGGAATTCACTCCCAAATGGTGGTTTATGCTTAAATAACCCTTTTGTAAGCATAATAACACGTTTCCATTGAAAGAAACAGAAATATTCACATGTCAAGTTTTTATGCGTGCAAAATGCTTTTCAGAGCGAGAGAAGCACTTTTTGACCAACAATGTGACTCTGACCTTTCAATTTTGATATTGCTCAAAACTAATGGAATTCACTCCCAAATGGTGGTTTATGCTTAAATAACCCTTTTGTAAGCATAATAACACGTTTCCATTGAAAGTAACAGAAATATTCACATGTCAAGTTTTTATGTGTGCAAAATGCTTTTCAGAGCGAGAGAAGCACTTTTTGAGCAACAATGTGATTCTGACCTTTCAATTTTGATATTGCTCAAAACTAATGGAATTCACTCCCAAATGGTGGTTTATGCTTAAATAACCCTTTTGTAAGCATAATAACACGTTTCCATTGAAAGTAACAGAAATATTCACGTTTCTAGTTTTTATGTGTGCAAAATGCTTTTCAGCGCGAGAGAAGCACTTTTTGACCAACAATGTGATTCTGACCTTACAATGTTGATATTGCTCAAAACTAATGGAATTCACTCCCAAATGGTGGTTTATGCTTAAATAACCCTTTTGTAAGCATAATAACACGTTTCCATTGAAAGTAACAGAAATATTCACATGTCAAGTTTTTATGCGTGCAAAATGCTTTTCAGAGCGAGAGAAGCACTTTTTGACCAACAATGTGATTTTTACCTTACAATGTTGATATTGCTCAAAACTAATGGAATTCACTCCCAAATGGTGGTTTATGCTTAAATAACCCTTTTGTAAGCATAATAACACGTTTCCATTGAAAGTAACAGAAATATTCACATGTCAAGTTTTTATGTGTGCAAAATGCTTTTCAGAGCGAGAGAGGCACTTTTTGAGCAACAATGTGATTCTGACCTTTCAATTTTGATATTGCTCAAAACTAATGGAATTCACTCCCAAATGGTGGTTTATGCTTAAATAACCCTTTTGTAAGCATAATAACACGTTTCCATTGAAAGTAACAGAAATATTCACGTTTCTAGTTTTTATGTGTGCAAAATGCTTTTCAGCGCGAGAGAAGCACTTTTTGACCAACAATGTGATTCTGACCTTACAATGTTGATATTGCTCAAAACTAATGGAATTCACTCCCAAATGGTGGTTTATGCTTAAATAACCCTTTTGTAAGCATAATAACACGTTTCCATTGAAAGTAACAGAAATATTCACATGTCAAGTTTTTATGCGTGCAAAATGCTTTTCAGAGCGAGAGAAGCACTTTTTGACCAACAATGTGACTCTGACCTTCAATTTTGATATTGCTCAAAACTAATGGAATTCACTCCCAAATGGTGGTTTATGCTTAAATAACCCTTTTGTAAGCATAATAACACGTTTCCATTGAAAGTAACAGAAATATTCACATGTCAAGTTTTTATGTGTGCAAAATGCTTTTCAGAGCGAGAGAAGCACTTTTTGACCAACAATGTGATTCTGACCTTTCAATTTTGATATTGCTCAAAACTAATGGAATTCACTCCCAAATGGTGGTTTATGCTTAAATAACCCTTTTGTAAGCATAATAACACGTTTCCATTGAAAGAAACAGAAATATTCACATGTCAAGTTTTTATGCGTGCAAAATGCTTTTCAGAGCGAGAGAAGCACTTTTTGACCAACAATGTGACTCTGACCTTTCAATTTTGATATTGCTCAAAACTAATGGAATTCACTCCAAATGGTGGTTTATGCTTAAATAACCCTTTTGTAAGCATAATAACACGTTTCCATTGAAAGTAACAGAAATATTCACATGTCAAGTTTTTATGCGTGCAAAATGCTTTTCAGAGCGAGAGAAGCACTTTTTGACCAACAATGTGACTCTGACCTTCAATTTTGATATTGCTCAAAACTAATGGAATTCACTCCCAAATGGTGGTTTATGGTTAAATAACCCTTTTGTAAGCATAATAACACGTTTCCATTGAAAGAAACAGAAATATTCACATGTCAAGTTTTTATGCGTGCAAAATGCTTTTCAGAGCGAGAGAAGCACTTTTTGACCAACAATGTGATTCTGACCTTTCAATTTTGATATTGCTCAAAACTAATGGAATTCACTCCCAAATGGTGGTTTATGCTTAAATAACCCTTTTGTAAGCATAATAACACGTTTCCATTGAAAGAAACAGAAATATTCACATGTCAAGTTTTTATGCGTGCAAAATGCTTTTCAGAGCGAGAGAAGCACTTTTTGACCAACAATGTGACTCTGACCTTTCAATTTTGATATTGCTCAAAACTAATGGAATTCACTCCCAAATGGTGGTTTATGCTTAAATAACCCTTTTGTAAGCATAATAACACGTTTCCATTGAAAGTAACAGAAATATTCACATGTCAAGTTTTTATGTGTGCAAAATGCTTTTCAGAGCGAGAGAAGCACTTTTTGAGCAACAATGTGATTCTGACCTTTCAATTTTGATATTGCTCAAAACTAATGGAATTCACTCCCAAATGGTGGTTTATGCTTAAATAACCCTTTTGTAAGCATAATAACACGTTTCCATTGAAAGTAACAGAAATATTCACGTTTCTAGTTTTTATGTGTGCAAAATGCTTTTCAGCGCGAGAGAAGCACTTTTTGACCAACAATGTGATTCTGACCTTACAATGTTGATATTGCTCAAAACTAATGGAATTCACTCCCAAATGGTGGTTTATGCTTAAATAACCCTTTTGTAAGCATAATAACACGTTTCCATTGAAAGTAACAGAAATATTCACATGTCAAGTTTTTATGCGTGCAAAATGCTTTTTCAGAGCGAGAGAAGCACTTTTTGACCAACAATGTGATTTTTACCTTACAATGTTGATATTGCTCAAAACTAATGGAATTCACTCCCAAATGGTGGTTTATGCTTAAATAACCCTTTTGTAAGCATAATAACACGTTTCCATTGAAAGTAACAGAAATATTCACATGTCAAGTTTTTATGTGTGCAAAATGCTTTTCAGAGCGAGAGAGGCACTTTTTGAGCAACAATGTGATTCTGACCTTTCAATTTTGATATTGCTCAAAACTAATGGAATTCACTCCCAAATGGTGGTTTATGCTTAAATAACCCTTTTGTAAGCATAATAACACGTTTCCATTGAAAGTAACAGAAATATTCACGTTTCTAGTTTTTATGTGTGCAAAATGCTTTTCAGCGCGAGAGAAGCACTTTTTGACCAACAATGTGATTCTGACCTTACAATGTTGATATTGCTCAAAACTAATGGAATTCACTCCCAAATGGTGGTTTATGCTTAAATAACCCTTTTGTAAGCATAATAACACGTTTCCATTGAAAGTAACAGAAATATTCACATGTCAAGTTTTTATGCGTGCAAAATGCTTTTCAGAGCGAGAGAAGCACTTTTTGACCAACAATGTGATTTTTACCTTACAATGTTGATATTGCTCAAAACTAATGGAATTCACTCCCAAATGGTGGTTTATGCTTAAATAACCCTTTTGTAAGCATAATAACACGTTTCCATTGAAAGTAACAGAAATATTCACATGTCAAGTTTTTATGTGTGCAAAATGCTTTTCAGAGCGAGAGAAGCACTTTTTGACCAACAATGTGATTCTGACCTTTCAATTTTGATATTGCTCAAAACTAATGGAATTCACTCCCAAATGGTGGTTTATGCTTAAATAACCCTTTTGTAAGCATAATAACACGTTTCCATTGAAAGAAACAGAAATATTCACATGTCAAGTTTTTATGCGTGCAAAATGCTTTTCAGAGCGAGAGAAGCACTTTTTGACCAACAATGTGACTCTGACCTTTCAATTTTGATATTGCTCAAAACTAATGGAATTCACTCCCAAATGGTGGTTTATGCTTAAATAACCCTTTTGTAAGCATAATAACACGTTTCCATTAAAAGTAACAGAAATATTCACATGTCAAGTTTTTATGTGTGCAAAATGCTTTTCAGAGCGAGAGAAGCACTTTTTGACCAACAATGTGACTCTGACCTTCAATTTTGATATTTCTCAAAACTAATGGAATTCACTCCCAAATGGTGGTTTATGCTTAAATAACCCCTTTGTAAGCATAATAACACGTTTCCATTGAAAGTAACAGAAATATTCACATGTCAAGTTTTTATGTGTGCAAAATGCTTTTCAGAGCGAGAGAAGCACTTTTTGACCAACAATGTGATTCTGACCTTTCAATTTTGATATTGCTCAAAACTATTGGAATTCACTCCCAAATGGTGGTTTATGCTTAAATAACCCTTTTGTAAGCATAATAACACGTTTCCATTGAAAGAAACAGAAATATTCACATGTCAAGTTTTTATGCGTGCAAAATGCTTTTCAGAGCGAGAGAAGCACTTTTTGACCAACAATGTGACTCTGACCTTTCAATTTTGATATTGCTCAAAACTAATGGAATTCACTCCCTAATGGTGGTTTATGCTTAAATAACCCTTTTGTAAGCATAATAACACGTTTCCATTGAAAGTAACAGAAATATTCACATGTCAAGTTTTTATGCGTGCAAAATGCTTTTCAGAGCGAGAGAAGCACTTTTTGACCAACAATGTGATTTTTACCTTACAATGTTGATATTGCTCAAAACTAATGGAATTCACTCCCAAATGGTGGTTTATGCTTAAATAACCCTTTTGTAAGCATAATAACACGTTTCCATTGAAAGTAACAGAAATATTCACATGTCAAGTTTTTATGTGTGCAAAATGCTTTTCAGAGCGAGAGAAGCACTTTTTGACCAACAATGTGATTCTGACCTTTCAATTTTGATATTGCTCAAAACTAATGGAATTCACTCCCAAATGGTGGTTTATGCTTAAATAACCCTTTTGTAAGCATAATAACACGTTTCCATTGAAAGAAACAGAAATATTCACATGTCAAGTTTTTATGCGTGCAAAATGCTTTTCAGAGCGAGAGAAGCACTTTTTGACCAACAATGTGACTCTGACCTTTCAATTTTGATATTGCTCAAAACTAATGGAATTCACTCCCAAATGGTGGTTTATGCTTAAATAACCCTTTTGTAAGCATAATAACACGTTTCCATTAAAAGTAACAGAAATATTCACATGTCAAGTTCTTATGTGTGCAAAATGCTTTTCAGAGCGAGAGAAGCACTTTTTGACCAACAATGTGACTCTGACCTTCAATTTTGATATTTCTCAAAACTAATGGAATTCACTCCCAAATGGTGGTTTATGCTTAAATAACCCCTTTGTAAGCATAATAACACGTTTCCATTGAAAGTAACAGAAATATTCACATGTCAAGTTTTTATGTGTGCAAAATGCTTTTCAGAGCGAGAGAAGCACTTTTTGACCAACAATGTGATTCTGACCTTTCAATTTTGATATTGCTCAAACTATTGGAATTCACTCCCAAATGGTGGTTTATGCTTAAATAACCCTTTTGTAAGCATAATAACACGTTTCCATTGAAAGAAACAGAAATATTCACATGTCAAGTTTTTATGCGTGCAAAATGCTTTTCAGAGCGAGAGAAGCACTTTTTGACCAACAATGTGACTCTGACCTTTCAATTTTGATATTGCTCAAAACTAATGGAATTCACTCCCAAATGGTGGTTTATGCTTAAATAACCCTTTTGTAAGCATAATAACACGTTTCCATTGAAAGTAACAGAAATATTCACATGTCAAGTTTTTATGTGTGCAAAATGCTTTTCAGAGCGAGAGAAGCACTTTTTGACCAACAATGTGATTCTGACCTTTCAATTTTGATATTACTCAAAACTAATGGAATTCACTCCCAAATGGTGGTTTATGCTTAAATAACCCTTTTGTAAGCATAATAACACGTTTCCATTGAAAGAAACAGAAATATTCACATGTCAAGGTTTTATGCGTGCAAAATGCTTTTCAGAGCGAGAGAAGCACTTTTTGAACAACAATGTGATTCTGACCTTTCAATTTTGATATTGCTCAAAACTAATGGAATTCACTCCCAAATGGTGGTTTATGCTTAAATAACCCTTTTGTAAGCATAATAACACGTTTCCATTGAAAGAAACAGAAATATTCACATGTCAAGTTTTTATGCGTGCAAAATGCTTTTCAGAGCGAGAGAAGCACTTTTTGACCAACAATGTGATTCTGACCTTTCAATTTTGATATTGCTCAAAACTAATGGAATTCACTCCCAAATGGTGGTTTATGCTTAAATAACCCTTTTGTAAGCATAATAACACGTTCCCATTGAAAGAAACAGAAATATTCACATGTCAAGTTTTTATGCGTGCAAAATGCTTTTCAGAGCGAGAGAAGCACTTTTTGACCAACAATGTGACTCTGACCTTTCAATTTTGATATTGCTCAAAACTAATGGAATTCACTCCCAAATGGTGGTTTATGCTTAAATAACCCTTTTGTAAGCATAATAACACGTTTCCATTGAAAGTAACAGAAATATTCACATGTCAAGTTTTTATGTGTGCAAAATGCTTTTCAGAGCGAGAGAAGCACTTTTTGACCAACAATGTGATTCTGACCTTTCAATTTTGATATTGCTCAAAACTAATGGAATTCACTCCCAAATGGTGGTTTATGCTTAAATAACCCTTTTGTAAGCATAATAACACGTTTCCATTGAAAGTAACAGAAATATTCACGTTTCTAGTTTTTATGTGTGCAAAATGCTTTTCAGAGCGAGAGAAGCACTTTTTGACCAACAATGTGATTCTGACCTTTCAATTTTGATATTGCTCAAAACTAATGGAATTCACTCCCAAATGGTGGTTTATGCTTAAATAACCCTTTTGTAAGCATAATAACACGTTTCCATTGAAAGAAACCAGAAATATTCACATGTCAAGTTTTTATGCGTGCAAAATGCTTTTCAGAGCGAGAGAAGCACTTTTTGACCAACAATGTGACTCTGACCTTTCAATTTTGATATTGCTCAAAACTAATGGAATTCACTCCCAAATGGTGGTTTATGCTTAAATAACCCTTTTGTAAGCATAATAACACGTTTCCATTAAAAGTAACAGAAATATTCACATGTCAAGTTCTTATGTGTGCAAAATGCTTTTCAGAGCGAGAGAAGCACTTTTTGACCAACAATGTGACTCTGACCTTCAATTTTGATATTTCTCAAAACTAATGGAATTCACTCCCAAATGGTGGTTTATGCTTAAATAACCCCTTTGTAAGCATAATAACACGTTTCCATTGAAAGTAACAGAAATATTCACATGTCAAGTTTTTATGTGTGCAAAATGCTTTTCAGAGCGAGAGAAGCACTTTTTGACCAACAATGTGATTCTGACCTTTCAATTTTGATATTGCTCAAAACTATTGGAATTCACTCCCAAATGGTGGTTTATGCTTAAATAACCCTTTTGTAAGCATAATAACACGTTTCCATTGAAAGAAACAGAAATATTCACATGTCAAGTTTTTATGCGTGCAAAATGCTTTTCAGAGCGAGAGAAGCACTTTTTGACCAACAATGTGACTCTGACCTTTCAATTTTGATATTGCTCAAAACTAATGGAATTCACTCCCAAATGGTGGTTTATGCTTAAATAACCCTTTTGTAAGCATAATAACACGTTTCCATTGAAAGTAACAGAAATATTCACATGTCAAGTTTTTATGTGTGCAAAATGCTTTTCAGAGCGAGAGAAGCACTTTTTGACCAACAATGTGATTCTGACCTTTCAATTTTGATATTACTCAAAACTAATGGAATTCACTCCCAAATGGTGGTTTATGCTTAAATAACCCTTTTGTAAGCATAATAACACGTTTCCATTGAAAGAAACAGAAATATTCACATGTCAAGGTTTTATGCGTGCAAAATGCTTTTCAGAGCGAGAGAAGCACTTTTTGAACAACAATGTGATTCTGACCTTTCAATTTTGATATTGCTCAAAACTAATGGAATTCACTCCCAAATGGTGGTTTATGCTTAAATAACCCTTTTGTAAGCATAATAACACGTTTCCATTGAAAGAAACAGAAATATTCACATGTCAAGTTTTTATGCGTGCAAAATGCTTTTCAGAGCGAGAGAAGCACTTTTTGACCAACAATGTGATTCTGACCTTTCAATTTTGATATTGCTCAAAACTAATGGAATTCACTCCCAAATGGTGGTTTATGCTTAAATAACCCTTTTGTAAGCATAATAACACGTTCCCATTGAAAGAAACAGAAATATTCACATGTCAAGTTTTTATGCGTGCAAAATGCTTTTCAGAGCGAGAGAAGCACTTTTTGACCAACAATGTGACTCTGACCTTTCAATTTTGATATTGCTCAAAACTAATGGAATTCACTCCCAAATGGTGGTTTATGCTTAAATAACCCTTTTGTAAGCATAATAACACGTTTCCATTGAAAGTAACAGAAATATTCACATGTCAAGTTTTTATGTGTGCAAAATGCTTTTCAGAGCGAGAGAAGCACTTTTTGACCAACAATGTGATTCTGACCTTTCAATTTTGATATTGCTCAAAACTAATGGAATTCACTCCCAAATGGTGGTTTATGCTTAAATAACCCTTTTGTAAGCATAATAACACGTTTCCATTGAAAGTAACAGAAATATTCACGTTTCTAGTTTTTATGTGTGCAAAATGCTTTTCAGAGCGAGAGAAGCACTTTTTGACCAACAATGTGATTCTGACCTTACAATGTTGATATTGCTCAAAACTAATGGAATTCACTCCCAAATGGTGGTTTATGCTTAAATAACCCTTTTGTAAGCATAATAACACGTTTCCATTGAAAGTAACAGAAATATTCACATGTCAAGTTTTTATGTGTGCAAAATGCTTTTCAGAGCGAGAGAAGCACTTTTTGACCAACAATGTGATTCTGACCTTTCAATTTTGATATTGCTCAAAACTAATGGAATTCACTCCCAAATGGTGGTTTATGCTTAAATAACCCTTTTGTAAGCATAATAACACGTTTCCATTGAAAGAAACAGAAATATTCACATGTCAAGTTTTTATGCGTGCAAAATGCTTTTCAGAGCGAGAGAAGCACTTTTTGACCAACAATGTGACTCTGACCTTTCAATTTTGATATTGCTCAAAACTAATGGAATTCACTCCCAAATGGTGGTTTATGCTTAAATAACCCTTTTGTAAGCATAATAACACGTTTCCATTGAAAGTAACAGAAATATTCACATGTCAAGTTTTTATGCGTGCAAAATGCTTTTCAGAGCGAGAGAAGCACTTTTTGACCAACAATGTGACTCTGACCTTCAATTTTGATATTGCTCAAAACTAATGGAATTCACTCCCAAATGGTGGTTTATGCTTAAATAACCCTTTTGTAAGCATAATAACACGTTTCCATTGAAAGTAACAGAAATATTCACATGTCAAGTTTTTATGCGTGCAAAATGCTTTTCGGAGCGAGAGAAGCACTTTTTGACCAACAATGTGATTCTGACCTTTCAATTTTGATATTGCTCAAAACTAATGGAATTCACTCCCAAATGGTGGTTTATGCTTAAATAACCCTTTTGTAAGCATAATAACACGTTTCCATTGAAAGAAACAGAAATATTCACATGTCAAGTTTTTATGCGTGCAAAATGCTTTTCAGAGCGAGAGAAGCACTTTTTGACCAACAATGTGACTCTGACCTTTCAATTTTGATATTGCTCAAAACTAATGGAATTCACTCCCAAATGGTGGTTTATGCCTAAATAACCCTTTTGTAAGCATAATAACACGTTTCCATTGAAAGTAACAGAAATATTCACATGTCAAGTTTTTATGTGTGCAAAATGCTTTTCAGAGCGAGAGAAGCACTTTTTGAGCAACAATGTGATTCTGACCTTTCAATTTTGATATTGCTCAAAACTAATGGAATTCACTCCCAAATGGTGGTTTATGCTTAAATAACCCTTTTGTAAGCATAATAACACGTTTCCATTGAAAGTAACAGAAATATTCACGTTTCTAGTTTTTATGTGTGCAAAATGCTTTTCAGCGCGAGAGAAGCACTTTTTGACCAACAATGTGATTCTGACCTTACAATGTTGATATTGCTCAAAACTAATGGAATTCACTCCCAAATGGTGGTTTATGCTTAAATAACCCTTTTGTAAGCATAATAACACGTTTCCATTGAAAGTAACAGAAATATTCACATGTCAAGTTTTTATGCGTGCAAAATGCTTTTCAGAGCGAGAGAAGCACTTTTTGACCAACAATGTGATTTTTACCTTACAATGTTGATATTGCTCAAAACTAATGGAATTCACTCCCAAATGGTGGTTTATGCTTAAATAACCCTTTTGTAAGCATAATAACACGTTTCCATTGAAAGTAACAGAAATATTCACATGTCAAGTTTTTATGTGTGCAAAATGCTTTTCAGAGCGAGAGAAGCACTTTTTGACCAACAATGTGATTCTGACCTTTCAATTTTGATATTGCTCAAAACTAATGGAATTCACTCCCAAATGGTGGTTTATGCTTAAATAACCCTTTTGTAAGCATAATAACACGTTTCCATTGAAAGTAACAGAAATATTCACATGTCAAGTTTTTATGCGTGCAAAATGCTTTTCAGAGCGAGAGAAGCACTTTTTGACCAACAATGTGACTCTGACCTTCAATTTTGATATTGCTCAAAACTAATGGAATTCACTCCCAAATGGTGGTTTATGCTTAAATAACCCTTTTGTAAGCATAATAACACGTTTCCATTGAAAGTAACAGAAATATTCACATGTCAAGTTTTTATGCGTGCAAAATGCTTTTCAGAGCGAGAGAAGCACTTTTTGACCAACAATGTGATTCTGACCTTTCAATTTTGATATTGCTCAAAACTAATGGAATTCACTCCCAAATGGTGGTTTATGCTTAAATAACCCTTTTGTAAGCATAATAACACGTTTCCATTGAAAGAAACAGAAATATTCACATGTCAAGTTTTTATGCGTGCAAAATGCTTTTCAGAGCGAGAGAAGCACTTTTTGACCAACAATGTGACTCTGACCTTTCAATTTTGATATTGCTCAAAACTAATGGAATTCACTCCCAAATGGTGGTTTATGCTTAAATAACCCTTTTGTAAGCATAATAACACGTTTCCATTGAAAGTAACAGAAATATTCACATGTCAAGTTTTTATGTGTGCAAAATGCTTTTCAGAGCGAGAGAAGCACTTTTTGAGCAACAATGTGATTCTGACCTTTCAATTTTGATATTGCTCAAAACTAATGGAATTCACTCCCAAATGGTGGTTTATGCTTAAATAACCCTTTTGTAAGCATAATAACACGTTTCCATTGAAAGTAACAGAAATATTCACGTTTCTAGTTTTTATGTGTGCAAAATGCTTTTCAGCGCGAGAGAAGCACTTTTTGACCAACAATGTGATTCTGACCTTACAATGTTGATATTGCTCAAAACTAATGGAATTCACTCCCAAATGGTGGTTTATGCTTAAATAACCCTTTTGTAAGCATAATAACACGTTTCCATTGAAAGTAACAGAAATATTCACATGTCAAGTTTTTATGCGTGCAAAATGCTTTTCAGAGCGAGAGAAGCACTTTTTGACCAACAATGTGATTTTTACCTTACAATGTTGATATTGCTCAAAACTAATGGAATTCACTCCCAAATGGTGGTTTATGCTTAAATAACCCTTTTGTAAGCATAATAACACGTTTCCATTGAAAGTAACAGAAATATTCACATGTCAAGTTTTTATGTGTGCAAAATGCTTTTCAGAGCGAGAGAAGCACTTTTTGACCAACAATGTGATTCTGACCTTTCAATTTTGATATTGCTCAAAACTAATGGAATTCACTCCCAAATGGTGGTTTATGCTTAAATAACCCTTTTGTAAGCATAATAACACGTTTCCATTGAAAGAAACAGAAATATTCACATGTCAAGTTTTTATGCGTGCAAAATGCTTTTCAGAGCGAGAGAAGCACTTTTTGACCAACAATGTGACTCTGACCTTTCAATTTTGATATTGCTCAAAACTAATGGAATTCACTCCCAAATGGTGGTTTATGCTTAAATAACCCTTTTGTAAGCATAATAACACGTTTCCATTAAAAGTAACAGAAATATTCACATGTCAAGTTTTTATGTGTGCAAAATGCTTTTCAGAGCGAGAGAAGCACTTTTTGACCAACAATGTGACTCTGACCTTCAATTTTGATATTTCTCAAAACTAATGGAATTCACTCCCAAATGGTGGTTTATGCTTAAATAACCCTTTTGTAAGCATAATAACACGTTTCCATTAAAAGTAACAGAAATATTCACATGTCAAGTTTTTATGTGTGCAAAATGCTTTTCAGAGCGAGAGAAGCACTTTTTGACCAACAATGTGACTCTGACCTTCAATTTTGATATTTCTCAAAACTAATGGAATTCACTCCCAAATGGTGGTTTATGCTTAAATAACCCCTTTGTAAGCATAATAACACGTTTCCATTGAAAGTAACAGAAATATTCACATGTCAAGTTTTTATTGTGTGCAAAATGCTTTTCAGAGCGAGAGAAGCACTTTTTGACCAACAATGTGATTCTGACCTTTCAATTTTGATATTGCTCAAAACTAATGGAATTCACTCCCAAATGGTGGTTTATGCTTAAATAACCCTTTTGTAAGCATAATAACACGTTTCCATTGAAAGAAACAGAAATATTCACATGTCAAGTTTTTATGCGTGCAAAATGCTTTTCAGAGCGAGAGAAGCACTTTTTGACCAACAATGTGACTCTGACCTTTCAATTTTGATATTGCTCAAAACTAATGGAATTCACTCCCAAATGGTGGTTTATGCTTAAATAACCCTTTTGTAAGCATAATAACACGTTTCCATTGAAAGTAACAGAAATATTCACATGTCAAGTTTTTATGTGTGCAAAATGCTTTTCAGAGCGAGAGAAGCACTTTTTGACCAACAATGTGATTCTGACCTTTCAATTTTGATATTACTCAAAACTAATGGAATTCACTCCCAAATGGTGGTTTATGCTTAAATAACCCTTTTGTAAGCATAATAACACGTTTCCATTGAAAGAAACAGAAATATTCACATGTCAAGGTTTTATGCGTGCAAAATGCTTTTCAGAGCGAGAGAAGCACTTTTTGAACAACAATGTGATTCTGACCTTTCAATTTTGATATTGCTCAAAACTAATGGAATTCACTCCCAAATGGTGGTTTATGCTTAAATAACCCTTTTGTAAGCATAATAACACGTTTCCATTGAAAGAAACAGAAATATTCACATGTCAAGTTTTTATGCGTGCAAAATGCTTTTCAGAGCGAGAGAAGCACTTTTTGACCAACAATGTGACTCTGACCTTTCAATTTTGATATTGCTCAAAACTAATGGAATTCACTCCCAAATGGTGGTTTATGCTTAAATAACCCTTTTGTAAGCATAATAACACGTTTCCATTGAAAGTAACAGAAATATTCACATGTCAAGTTTTTATGTGTGCAAAATGCTTTTCAGAGCGAGAGAAGCACTTTTTGAGCAACAATGTGATTCTGACCTTTCAATTTTGATATTGCTCAAAACTAATGGAATTCACTCCCAAATGGTGGTTTATGCTTAAATAACCCTTTTGTAAGCATAATAACACGTTTCCATTGAAAGTAACAGAAATATTCACGTTTCTAGTTTTTATGTGTGCAAAATGCTTTTCAGCGCGAGAGAAGCACTTTTTGACCAACAATGTGATTCTGACCTTACAATGTTGATATTGCTCAAAACTAATGGAATTCACTCCCAAATGGTGGTTTATGCTTAAATAACCCTTTTGTAAGCATAATAACACGTTTCCATTGAAAGTAACAGAAATATTCACATGTCAAGTTTTTATGCGTGCAAAATGCTTTTCAGAGCGAGAGAAGCACTTTTTGACCAACAATGTGATTTTTACCTTACAATGTTGATATTGCTCAAAACTAATGGAATTCACTCCCAAATGGTGGTTTATGCTTAAATAACCCTTTTGTAAGCATAATAACACGTTTCCATTGAAAGTAACAGAAATATTCACATGTCAAGTTTTTATGTGTGCAAAATGCTTTTCAGAGCGAGAGAAGCACTTTTTGACCAACAATGTGATTCTGACCTTTCAATTTTGATATTGCTCAAAACTAATGGAATTCACTCCCAAATGGTGGTTTATGCTTAAATAACCCTTTTGTAAGCATAATAACACGTTTCCATTGAAAGAAACAGAAATATTCACATGTCAAGTTTTTATGCGTGCAAAATGCTTTTCAGAGCGAGAGAAGCACTTTTTGACCAACAATGTGACTCTGACCTTTCAATTTGGATATTGCTCAAAACTAATGGAATTCACTCCCAAATGGTGGTTTATGCTTAAATAACCCTTTGTAAGCATAATAACACGTTTCCATTAAAAGTAACAGAAATATTCACATGTCAAGTTTTTATGTGTGCAAAATGCTTTTCAGAGCGAGAGAAGCACTTTTTGACCAACAATGTGACTCTGACCTTCAATTTTGATATTTCTCAAAACTAATGGAATTCACTCCCAAATGGTGGTTTATGCTTAAATAACCCTTTTGTAAGCATAATAACACGTTTCCATTAAAAGTAACAGAAATATTCACATGTCAAGTTTTTATGTGTGCAAAATGCTTTTCAGAGCGAGAGAAGCACTTTTTGACCAACAATGTGACTCTGACCTTCAATTTTGATATTTCTCAAAACTAATGGAATTCACTCCCAAATGGTGGTTTATGCTTAAATAACCCCTTTGTAAGCATAATAACACGTTTCCATTGAAAGTAACAGAAATATTCACATGTCAAGTTTTTATGTGTGCAAAATGCTTTTCAGAGCGAGAGAAGCACTTTTTGACCAACAATGTGATTCTGACCTTTCAATTTTGATATTGCTCAAAACTAATGGAATTCACTCCCAAATGGTGGTTTATGCTTAAATAACCCTTTTGTAAGCATAATAACACGTTTCCATTGAAAGAAACAGAAATATTCACATGTCAAGTTTTTATGCGTGCAAAATGCTTTTCAGAGCGAGAGAAGCACTTTTTGACCAACAATGTGACTCTGACCTTTCAATTTTGATATTGCTCAAAACTAATGGAATTCACTCCCAAATGGTGGTTTATGCTTAAATAACCCTTTTGTAAGCATAATAACACGTTTCCATTGAAAGTAACAGAAATATTCACATGTCAAGTTTTTATGCGTGCAAAATGCTTTTCAGAGCGAGAGAAGCACTTTTTGACCAACAATGTGACTCTGACCTTTCAATTTTGATATTGCTCAAAACTAATGGAATTCACTCCCAAATGGTGGTTTATGCCTAAATAACCCTTTTGTAAGCATAATAACACGTTTCCATTGAAAGTAACAGAAATATTCACATGTCAAGTTTTTATGTGTGCAAAATGCTTTTCAGAGCGAGAGAAGCACTTTTTGAGCAACAATGTGATTCTGACCTTTCAATTTTGATATTGCTCAAAACTAATGGAATTCACTCCCAAATGGTGGTTTATGCTTAAATAACCCTTTTGTAAGCATAATAACACGTTTCCATTGAAAGTAACAGAAATATTCACGTTTCTAGTTTTTATGTGTGCAAAATGCTTTTCAGCGCGAGAGAAGCACTTTTTGACCAACAATGTGATTCTGACCTTACAATGTTGATATTGCTCAAAACTAATGGAATTCACTCCCAAATGGTGGTTTATGCTTAAATAACCCTTTTGTAAGCATAATAACACGTTTCCATTGAAAGTAACAGAAATATTCACATGTCAAGTTTTTATGCGTGCAAAATGCTTTTCAGAGCGAGAGAAGCACTTTTTGACCAACAATGTGATTTTTACCTTACAATGTTGATATTGCTCAAAACTAATGGAATTCACTCCCAAATGGTGGTTTATGCTTAAATAACCCTTTTGTAAGCATAATAACACGTTTCCATTGAAAGTAACAGAAATATTCACATGTCAAGTTTTTATGTGTGCAAAATGCTTTTCAGAGCGAGAGAAGCACTTTTTGACCAACAATGTGATTCTGACCTTTCAATTTTGATATTGCTCAAAACTAATGGAATTCACTCCCAAATGGTGGTTTATGCTTAAATAACCCTTTTGTAAGCATAATAACACGTTTCCATTGAAAGTAACAGAAATATTCACATGTCAAGTTTTTATGCGTGCAAAATGCTTTTCAGAGAGAGAGAAGCACTTTTTGACCAACAATGTGACTCTGACCTTCAATTTTGATATTGCTCAAAACTAATGGAATTCACTCCCAAATGGTGGTTTATGCTTAAATAACCCTTTTGTAAGCATAATAACACGTTTCCATTGAAAGTAACAGAAATATTCACATGTCAAGTTTTTATGCGTGCAAAATGCTTTTCAGAGCGAGAGAAGCACTTTTTGACCAACAATGTGATTCTGACCTTTCAATTTTGATATTGCTCAAAACTAATGGAATTCACTCCCAAATGGTGGTTTATGCTTAAATAACCCTTTTGTAAGCATAATAACACGTTCCCATTGAAAGAAACAGAAATATTCACATGTCAAGTTTTTATGCGTGCAAAATGCTTTTCAGAGCGAGAGAAGCACTTTTTGACCAACAATGTGACTCTGACCTTTCAATTTTGATATTGCTCAAAACTAATGGAATTCACTCCCAAATGGTGGTTTATGCTTAAATAACCCTTTTGTAAGCATAATAACACGTTTCCATTGAAAGTAACAGAAATATTCACATGTCAAGTTTTTATGTGTGCAAAATGCTTTTCAGAGCGAGAGAAGCACTTTTTGAGCAACAATGTGATTCTGACCTTTCAATTTTGATATTGCTCAAAACTAATGGAATTCACTCCCAAATGGTGGTTTATGCTTAAATAACCCTTTTGTAAGCATAATAACACGTTTCCATTGAAAGTAACAGAAATATTCACGTTTCTAGTTTTTATGTGTGCAAAATGCTTTTCAGCGCGAGAGAAGCACTTTTTGACCAACAATGTGATTCTGACCTTACAATGTTGATATTGCTCAAAACTAATGGAATTCACTCCCAAATGGTGGTTTATGCTTAAATAACCCTTTTGTAAGCATAATAACACGTTTCCATTGAAAGTAACAGAAATATTCACATGTCAAGTTTTTATGCGTGCAAAATGCTTTTCAGAGCGAGAGAAGCACTTTTTGACCAACAATGTGATTTTTACCTTACAATGTGTTGATATTGCTCAAAACTAATGGAATTCACTCCCAAATGGTGGTTTATGCTTAAATAACCCTTTTGTAAGCATAATAACACGTTTCCATTGAAAGTAACAGAAATATTCACATGTCAAGTTTTTATGTGTGCAAAATGCTTTTCAGAGCGAGAGAAGCACTTTTTGACCAACAATGTGATTCTGACCTTTCAATTTTGATATTGCTCAAAACTAATGGAATTCACTCCCAAATGGTGGTTTATGCTTAAATAACCCTTTTGTAAGCATAATAACACGTTTCCATTGAAAGAAACAGAAATATTCACATGTCAAGTTTTTATGCGTGCAAAATGCTTTTCAGAGCGAGAGAAGCACTTTTTGACCAACAATGTGACTCTGACCTTTCAATTTTGATATTGCTCAAAACTAATGGAATTCACTCCCAAATGGTGGTTTATGCTTAAATAACCCTTTTGTAAGCATAATAACACGTTTCCATTAAAAGTAACAGAAATATTCACATGTCAAGTTTTTATGTGTGCAAAATGCTTTTCAGAGCGAGAGAAGCACTTTTTGACCAACAATGTGACTCTGACCTTCAATTTTGATATTTCTCAAAACTAATGGAATTCACTCCCAAATGGTGGTTTATGCTTAAATAACCCTTTTGTAAGCATAATAACACGTTTCCATTAAAAGTAACAGAAATATTCACATGTCAAGTTTTTATGTGTGCAAAATGCTTTTCAGAGCGAGAGAAGCACTTTTTGACCAACAATGTGACTCTGACCTTCAATTTTGATATTTCTCAAAACTAATGGAATTCACTCCCAAATGGTGGTTTATGCTTAAATAACCCCTTTGTAAGCATAATAACACGTTTCCATTGAAAGTAACAGAAATATTCACATGTCAAGTTTTTATTGTGCAAAATGCTTTTCAGAGCGAGAGAAGCACTTTTTGACCAACAATGTGATTCTGACCTTTCAATTTTGATATTGCTCAAAACTAATGGAATTCACTCCCAAATGGTGGTTTATGCTTAAATAACCCTTTTGTAAGCATAATAACACGTTTCCATTGAAAGAAACAGAAATATTCACATGTCAAGTTTTTATGCGTGCAAAATGCTTTTCAGAGCGAGAGAAGCACTTTTTGACCAACAATGTGACTCTGACCTTTCAATTTTGATATTGCTCAAAACTAATGGAATTCACTCCCAAATGGTGGTTTATGCTTAAATAACCCTTTTGTAAGCATAATAACACGTTTCCATTGAAAGTAACAGAAATATTCACATGTCAAGTTTTTATGTGTGCAAAATGCTTTTCAGAGCGAGAGAAGCACTTTTTGACCAACAATGTGATTCTGACCTTTCAATTTTGATATTACTCAAAACTAATGGAATTCACTCCCAAATGGTGGTTTATGCTTAAATAACCCTTTTGTAAGCATAATAACACGTTTCCATTGAAAGAAACAGAAATATTCACATGTCAAGGTTTTATGCGTGCAAAATGCTTTTCAGAGCGAGAGAAGCACTTTTGAACAACAATGTGATTCTGACCTTTCAATTTTGATATTGCTCAAAACTAATGGAATTCACTCCCAAATGGTGGTTTATGCTTAAATAACCCTTTTGTAAGCATAATAACACGTTTCCATTGAAAGAAACAGAAATATTCACATGTCAAGTTTTTATGCGTGCAAAATGCTTTTCAGAGCGAGAGAAGCACTTTTTGACCAACAATGTGATTCTGACCTTTCAATTTTGATATTGCTCAAAACTAATGGAATTCACTCCCAAATGGTGGTTTATGCTTAAATAACCCTTTTGTAAGCATAATAACACGTTTCCATTGAAAGAAACAGAAATATTCACATGTCAAGTTTTTATGCGTGCAAAATGCTTTTCAGAGCGAGAGAAGCACTTTTTGACCAACAATGTGACTCTGACCTTTCAATTTTGATATTGCTCAAAACTAATGGAATTCACTCCCAAATGGTGGTTTATGCTTAAATAACCCTTTTGTAAGCATAATAACACGTTTCCATTGAAAGTAACAGAAATATTCACATGTCAAGTTTTTATGTGTGCAAAATGCTTTTCAGAGCGAGAGAAGCACTTTTTGAGCAACAATGTGATTCTGACCTTTCAATTTTGATATTGCTCAAAACTAATGGAATTCACTCCCAAATGGTGGTTTATGCTTAAATAACCCTTTTGTAAGCATAATAACACGTTTCCATTGAAAGTAACAGAAATATCACGTTTCTAGTTTTTTATGTGTGCAAAATGCTTTTCAGCGCGAGAGAAGCACTTTTTGACCAACAATGTGATTCTGACCTTACAATGTTGATATTGCTCAAAACTAATGGAATTCACTCCCAAATGGTGGTTTATGCTTAAATAACCCTTTTGTAAGCATAATAACACGTTTCCATTGAAGGTAACAGAAATATTCACATGTCAAGTTTTTATGCGTGCAAAATGCTTTTCAGAGCGAGAGAAGCACTTTTTGACCAACAATGTGATTTTTACCTTACAATGTTGATATTGCTCAAAACTAATGGAATTCACTCCCAAATGGTGGTTTATGCTTAAATAACCCTTTTGTAAGCATAATAACACGTTTCCATTGAAAGTAACAGAAATATTCACATGTCAAGTTTTTATGTGTGCAAAATGCTTTTCAGAGCGAGAGAAGCACTTTTTGACCAACAATGTGATTCTGACCTTTCAATTTTGATATTGCTCAAAACTAATGGAATTCACTCCCAAATGGTGGTTTATGCTTAAATAACCCTTTTGTAAGCATAATAACACGTTTCCATTGAAAGAAACAGAAATATTCACATGTCAAGTTTTATGCGTGCAAAATGCTTTTCAGAGCGAGAGAAGCACTTTTGACCAACAATGTGACTCTGACCTTTCAATTTTGATATTGCTCAAAACTAATGGAATTCACTCCCAAATGGTGGTTTATGCTTAAATAACCCTTTTGTAAGCATAATAACACGTTTCCATTAAAAGTAACAGAAATATTCACATGTCAAGTTTTTATGTGTGCAAAATGCTTTTCAGAGCGAGAGAAGCACTTTTTGACCAACAATGTGACTCTGACCTTCAATTTTGATATTTCTCAAAACTAATGGAATTCACTCCCAAATGGTGGTTTATGCTTAAATAACCCTTTTGTAAGCATAATAACACGTTTCCATTAAAAGTAACAGAAATATTCACATGTCAAGTTTTTATGTGTGCAAAATGCTTTTCAGAGCGAGAGAAGCACTTTTTGACCAACAATGTGACTCTGACCTTCAATTTTGATATTTCTCAAAACTAATGGAATTCACTCCCAAATGGTGGTTTATGCTTAAATAACCCCTTTGTAAGCATAATAACACGTTTCCATTGAAAGTAACAGAAATATTCACATGTCAAGTTTTTATGTGTGCAAAATGCTTTTCAGAGCGAGAGAAGCACTTTTTGACCAACAATGTGATTCTGACCTTTCAATTTTGATATTGCTCAAAACTAATGGAATTCACTCCCAAATGGTGGTTTATGCTTAAATAACCCTTTTGTAAGCATAATAACACGTTTCCATTGAAAGAAACAGAAATATTCACATGTCAAGTTTTTATGCGTGCAAAATGCTTTTCAGAGCGAGAGAAGCACTTTTTGACCAACAATGTGACTCTGACCTTTCAATTTTGATATTGCTCAAAACTAATGGAATTCACTCCCAAATGGTGGTTTATGCTTAAATAACCCTTTTGTAAGCATAATAACACGTTTCCATTGAAAGTAACAGAAATATTCACATGTCAAGTTTTTATGTGTGCAAAATGCTTTTCAGAGCGAGAGAAGCACTTTTTGACCAACAATGTGATTCTGACCTTTCAATTTTGATATTACTCAAAACTAATGGAATTCACTCCCAAATGGTGGTTTATGCTTAAATAACCCTTTTGTAAGCATAATAACACGTTTCCATTGAAAGAAACAGAAATATTCACATGTCAAGGTTTTATGCGTGCAAAATGCTTTTCAGAGCGAGAGAAGCACTTTTTGAACAACAATGTGATTCTGACCTTTCAATTTTGATATTGCTCAAAACTAATGGAATTCACTCCCAAATGGTGGTTTATGCTTAAATAACCCTTTTGTAAGCATAATAACACGTTTCCATTGAAAGAAACAGAAATATTCACATGTCAAGTTTTTATGCGTGCAAAATGCTTTTCAGAGCGAGAGAAGCACTTTTTGACCAACAATGTGATTCTGACCTTTCAATTTTGATATTGCTCAAAACTAATGGAATTCACTCCCAAATGGTGGTTTATGCTTAAATAACCCTTTTGTAAGCATAATAACACGTTTCCATTGAAAGAAACAGAAATATTCACATGTCAAGTTTTTATGCGTGCAAAATGCTTTTCAGAGCGAGAGAAGCACTTTTTGACCAACAATGTGACTCTGACCTTTCAATTTTGATATTGCTCAAAACTAATGGAATTCACTCCCAAATGGTGGTTTATGCTTAAATAACCCTTTTGTAAGCATAATAACACGTTTCCATTGAAAGTAACAGAAATATTCACATGTCAAGTTTTTATGTGTGCAAAATGCTTTTCAGAGCGAGAGAAGCACTTTTTGACCAACAATGTGATTCTGACCTTTCAATTTTGATATTGCTCAAAACTAATGGAATTCACTCCCAAATGGTGGTTTATGCTTAAATAACCCTTTTGTAAGCATAATAACACGTTTCCATTGAAAGTAACAGAAATATTCACGTTTCTAGTTTTTATGTGTGCAAAATGCTTTTCAGAGCGAGAGAAGCACTTTTTGACCAACAATGTGATTCTGACCTTACAATGTTGATATTGCTCAAAACTAATGGAATTCACTCCCAAATGGTGGTTTATGCTTAAATAACCCTTTTGTAAGCATAATAACACGTTTCCATTGAAAGTAACAGAAATATTCACATGTCAAGTTTTTATGTGTGCAAAATGCTTTTCAGAGCGAGAGAAGCACTTTTTGACCAACAATGTGATTCTGACCTTTCAATTTTGATATTGCTCAAAACTAATGGAATTCACTCCCAAATGGTGGTTTATGCTTAAATAACCCTTTTGTAAGCATAATAACACGTTTCCATTGAAAGAAACAGAAATATTCACATGTCAAGTTTTTATGCGTGCAAAATGCTTTTCAGAGCGAGAGAAGCACTTTTTGACCAACAATGTGACTCTGACCTTTCAATTTTGATATTGCTCAAAACTAATGGAATTCACTCCCAAATGGTGGTTTATGCTTAAATAACCCTTTTGTAAGCATAATAACACGTTTCCATTGAAAGTAACAGAAATATTCACATGTCAAGTTTTTATGCGTGCAAAATGCTTTTCAGAGCGAGAGAAGCACTTTTTGACCAACAATGTGACTCTGACCTTCAATTTTGATATTGCTCAAAACTAATGGAATTCACTCCCAAATGGTGGTTTATGCTTAAATAACCCTTTTGTAAGCATAATAACACGTTTCCATTGAAAGTAACAGAAATATTCACATGTCAAGTTTTTATGCGTGCAAAATGCTTTTCAGAGCGAGAGAAGCACTTTTTGACCAACAATGTGATTCTGACCTTTCAATTTTGATATTGCTCAAAACTAATGGAATTCACTCCCAAATGGTGGTTTATGCTTAAATAACCCTTTTGTAAGCATAATAACACGTTTCCATTGAAAGAAACAGAAATATTCACATGTCAAGTTTTTATGCGTGCAAAATGCTTTTCAGAGCGAGAGAAGCACTTTTTGACCAACAATGTGACTCTGACCTTTCAATTTTGATATTGCTCAAAACTAATGGAATTCACTCCCAAATGGTGGTTTATGCTTAAATAACCCTTTTGTAAGCATAATAACACGTTTCCATTGAAAGTAACAGAAATATTCACATGTCAAGTTTTTATGTGTGCAAAATGCTTTTCAGAGCGAGAGAAGCACTTTTTGAGCAACAATGTGATTCTGACCTTTCAATTTTGATATTGCTCAAAACTAATGGAATTCACTCCCAAATGGTGGTTTATGCTTAAATAACCCTTTTGTAAGCATAATAACACGTTTCCATTGAAAGTAACAGAAATATTCACGTTTCTAGTTTTTATGTGTGCAAAATGCTTTTCAGCGCGAGAGAAGCACTTTTTGACCAACAATGTGATTCTGACCTTACAATGTTGATATTGCTCAAAACTAATGGAATTCACTCCCAAATGGTGGTTTATGCTTAAATAACCCTTTTGTAAGCATAATAACACGTTTCCATTGAAAGAAACAGAAATATTCACATGTCAAGTTTTTATGCGTGCAAAATGCTTTTCAGAGCGAGAGAAGCACTTTTTGACCAACAATGTGACTCTGACCTTTCAATTTTGATATTGCTCAAAACTAATGGAATTCACTCCCAAATGGTGGTTTATGCTTAAATAACCCTTTTGTAAGCATAATAACACGTTTCCATTGAAAGTAACAGAAATATTCACATGTCAAGTTTTTATGCGTGCAAAATGCTTTTCAGAGCGAGAGAAGCACTTTTTGACCAACAATGTGACTCTGACCTTCAATTTTGATATTGCTCAAAACTAATGGAATTCACTCCCAAATGGTGGTTTATGCTTAAATAACCCTTTTGTAAGCATAATAACACGTTTCCATTGAAAGTAACAGAAATATTCACATGTCAAGTTTTTATGCGTGCAAAATGCTTTTCAGAGCGAGAGAAGCACTTTTTGACCAACAATGTGATTCTGACCTTTCAATTTTGATATTGCTCAAAACTAATGGAATTCACTCCCAAATGGTGGTTTATGCTTAAATAACCCTTTTGTAAGCATAATAACACGTTTCCATTGAAAGAAACAGAAATATTCACATGTCAAGTTTTTATGCGTGCAAAATGCTTTTCAGAGCGAGAGAAGCACTTTTTGACCAACAATGTGACTCTGACCTTTCAATTTTGATATTGCTCAAAACTAATGGAATTCACTCCCAAATGGTGGTTTATGCTTAAATAACCCTTTTGTAAGCATAATAACACGTTTCCATTGAAAGTAACAGAAATATTCACATGTCAAGTTTTTATGTGTGCAAAATGCTTTTCAGAGCGAGAGAAGCACTTTTTGAGCAACAATGTGATTCTGACCTTTCAATTTTGATATTGCTCAAAACTAATGGAATTCACTCCCAAATGGTGGTTTATGCTTAAATAACCCTTTTGTAAGCATAATAACACGTTTCCATTGAAAGTAACAGAAATATTCACGTTTCTAGTTTTTATGTGTGCAAAATGCTTTTCAGCGCGAGAGAAGCACTTTTTGACCAACAATGTGATTCTGACCTTACAATGTTGATATTGCTCAAAACTAATGGAATTCACTCCCAAATGGTGGTTTATGCTTAAATAACCCTTTTGTAAGCATAATAACACGTTTCCATTGAAAGTAACAGAAATATTCACATGTCAAGTTTTTATGCGTGCAAAATGCTTTTCAGAGCGAGAGAAGCACTTTTTGACCAACAATGTGATTTTTACCTTACAATGTTGATATTGCTCAAAACTAATGGAATTCACTCCCAAATGGTGGTTTATGCTTAAATAACCCTTTTGTAAGCATAATAACACGTTTCCATTGAAAGTAACAGAAATATTCACATGTCAAGTTTTTATGTGTGCAAAATGCTTTTCAGAGCGAGAGAAGCACTTTTTGAGCAACAATGTGATTCTGACCTTTCAATTTTGATATTGCTCAAAACTAATGGAATTCACTCCCAAATGGTGGTTTATGCTTAAATAACCCTTTTGTAAGCATAATAACACGTTTCCATTGAAAGAAACAGAAATATTCACATGTCAAGTTTTTATGCGTGCAAAATGCTTTTCAGAGCGAGAGAAGCACTTTTTGACCAACAATGTGACTCTGACCTTTCAATTTTGATATTGCTCAAAACTAATGGAATTCACTCCCAAATGGTGGTTTATGCTTAAATAACCCTTTTGTAAGCATAATAACACGTTTCCATTAAAAGTAACAGAAATATTCACATGTCAAGTTTTTATGTGTGCAAAATGCTTTTCAGAGCGAGAGAAGCACTTTTTGACCAACAATGTGACTCTGACCTTCAATTTTGATATTTCTCAAAACTAATGGAATTCACTCCCAAATGGTGGTTTATGCTTAAATAACCCTTTTGTAAGCATAATAACACGTTTCCATTAAAAGTAACAGAAATATTCACATGTCAAGTTTTTATGTGTGCAAAATGCTTTTCAGAGCGAGAGAAGCACTTTTTGACCAACAATGTGACTCTGACCTTCAATTTTGATATTTCTCAAAACTAATGGAATTCACTCCCAAATGGTGGTTTATGCTTAAATAACCCCTTTGTAAGCATAATAACACGTTTCCATTGAAAGTAACAGAAATATTCACATGTCAAGTTTTTATGTGTGCAAAATGCTTTTCAGAGCGAGAGAAGCACTTTTTGACCAACAATGTGATTCTGACCTTTCAATTTTGATATTGCTCAAAACTAATGGAATTCACTCCCAAATGGTGGTTTATGCTTAAATAACCCTTTTGTAAGCATAATAACACGTTTCCATTGAAAGAAACAGAAATATTCACATGTCAAGTTTTTATGCGTGCAAAATGCTTTTCAGAGCGAGAGAAGCACTTTTTGACCAACAATGTGACTCTGACCTTTCAATTTTGATATTGCTCAAAAACTAATGGAATTCACTCCCAAATGGTGGTTTATGCTTAAATAACCCTTTTGTAAGCATAATAACACGTTTCCATTGAAAGTAACAGAAATATTCACATGTCAAGTTTTTATGTGTGCAAAATGCTTTTCAGAGCGAGAGAAGCACTTTTTGACCAACAATGTGATTCTGACCTTTCAATTTTGATATTGCTCAAAACTAATGGAATTCACTCCCAAATGGTGGTTTATGCTTAAATAACCCTTTTGTAAGCATAATAACACGTTTCCATTGAAAGAAACAGAAATATTCACATGTCAAGTTTTTATGCGTGCAAAATGCTTTTCAGAGCGAGAGAAGCACTTTTTGACCAACAATGTGACTCTGACCTTTCAATTTTGATATTGCTCAAAACTAATGGAATTCACTCCCAAATGGTGGTTTATGCTTAAATAACCCTTTTGTAAGCATAATAACACGTTTCCATTAAAAGTAACAGAAATATTCACATGTCAAGGTTTTATGTGTGCAAAATGCTTTTCAGAGCGAGAGAAGCACTTTTTGACCAACAATGTGACTCTGACCTTCAATTTTGATATTTCTCAAAACTAATGGAATTCACTCCCAAATGGTGGTTTATGCTTAAATAACCCCTTTGTAAGCATAATAACACGTTTCCATTGAAAGTAACAGAAATATTCACATGTCAAGTTTTTATGTGTGCAAAATGCTTTTCAGAGCGAGAGAAGCACTTTTTGACCAATCATGTGATTCTGACCTTTCAATTTTGATATTGCTCAAAACTAATGGAATTCACTCCCAAATGGTGGTTTATGCTTAAATAACCCTTTTGTAAGCATAATAACACGTTTCCATTGAAAGAAACAGAAATATTCACATGTCAAGTTTTTATGCGTGCAAAATGCTTTTCAGAGCGAGAGAAGCAATTTTTGACCAACAATGTGACTCTGACCTTTCAATTTTGATATTGCTCAAAACTAATGGAATTCACTCCCAAATGGTGGTTTATGCTTAAATAACCTTTTGTAAGCATAATAACACGTTTCCATTGAAAGTAACAGAAATATTCACATGTCAAGTTTTTATGTGTGCAAAATGCTTTTCAGAGCGAGAGAAGCACTTTTTGACCAACAATGTGATTCTGACCTTTCAATTTTGATATTACTCAAAACTAATGGAATTCACTCCCAAATGGTGGTTTATGCTTAAATAACCCTTTTGTAAGCATAATAACACGTTTCCATTGAAAGAAACAGAAATATTCACATGTCAAGGTTTTATGCGTGCAAAATGCTTTTCAGAGCGAGAGAAGCACTTTTTGAACAACAATGTGATTCTGACCTTTCAATTTTGATATTGCTCAAAACTAATGGAATTCACTCCCAAATGGTGGTTTATGCTTAAATAACCCTTTTGTAAGCATAATAACACGTTTCCATTGAAAGAAACAGAAATATTCACATG
This sequence comes from Pollachius pollachius, assembly GCF_949987615.1. Lineage (NCBI taxonomy): Eukaryota > Metazoa > Chordata > Actinopteri > Gadiformes > Gadidae > Pollachius > Pollachius pollachius. Next base: position 45,323 of record NW_027641670.1, read on the forward strand.
TCAAGTTTTTATGCGTGCAAAATGCTTTTCAGAGCGAGAGAAGCACTTTTTGACCAACAATGTGATTCTGACCTTTCAATTTTGATATTGCTCAAAACTAATGGAATTCACTCCCAAATGGTGGTTTATGCTTAAATAACCCTTTTGTAAGCATAATAACACGTTCCCATTGAAAGAAACAGAAATATTCACATGTCAAGTTTTTATGCGTGCAAAATGCTTTTCAGAGCGAGAGAAGCACTTTTTGACCAACAATGTGACTCTGACCTTTCAATTTTGATATTGCTCAAAACTAATGGAATTCACTCCCAAATGGTGGTTTATGCTTAAATAACCCTTTTGTAAGCATAATAACACGTTTCCATTGAAAGTAACAGAAATATTCACATGTCAAGTTTTTATGTGTGCAAAATGCTTTTCAGAGCGAGAGAAGCACTTTTTGACCAACAATGTGATTCTGACCTTTCAATTTTGATATTGCTCAAAACTAATGGAATTCACTCCCAAATGGTGGTTTATGCTTAAATAACCCTTTTGTAAGCATAATAACACGTTTCCATTGAAAGTAACAGAAATATTCACGTTTCTAGTTTTTATGTGTGCAAAATGCTTTTCAGAGCGAGAGAAGCACTTTTTGACCAACAATGTGATTCTGACCTTACAATGTTGATATTGCTCAAAACTAATGGAATTCACTCCCAAATGGTGGTTTATGCTTAAATAACCCTTTTGTAAGCATAATAACACGTTTCCATTGAAAGTAACAGAAATATTCACATGTCAAGTTTTTATGTGTGCAAAATGCTTTTCAGAGCGAGAGAAGCACTTTTTTACCAACAATGTGATTCTGACCTTTCAATTTTGATATTGCTCAAAACTAATGGAATTCACTCCCAAATGGTGGTTTATGCTTAAATAACCCTTTTGTAAGCATAATAACACGTTTCCATTGAAAGAAACAGAAATATTCACATGTCAAGTTTTTATGCGTGCAAAATGCTTTTCAGAGCGAGAGAAGCACTTTTTGACCAACAATGTGACTCTGACCTTTCAATTTTGATATTGCTCAAAACTAATGGAATTCACTCCCAAATGGTGGTTTATGCTTAAATAACCCTTTTGTAAGCATAATAACACGTTTCCATTGAAAGTAACAGAAATATTCACATGTCAAGTTTTTATGTGTGCAAAATGCTTTTCAGAGCGAGAGAAGCACTTTTTGACCAACAATGTGATTCTGACCTTTCAATTTTGATATTACTCAAAACTAATGGAATTCACTCCCAAATGGTGGTTTATGCTTAAATAACCCTTTTGTAAGCATAATAACACGTTTCCATTGAAAGAAACAGAAATATTCACATGTCAAGGTTTTATGCGTGCAAAATGCTTTTCAGAGCGAGAGAAGCACTTTTTGAACAACAATGTGATTCTGACCTTTCAATTTTGATATTGCTCAAAACTAATGGAATTCACTCCCAAATGGTGGTTTATGCTTAAATAACCCTTTTGTAAGCATAATAACACGTTTCCATTGAAAGAAACAGAAATATTCACATGTCAAGTTTTTATGCGTGCAAAATGCTTTTCAGAGCGAGAGAAGCACTTTTTGACCAACAATGTGATTCTGACCTTTCAATTTTGATATTGCTCAAAACTAATGGAATTCACTCCCAAATGGTGGTTTATGCTTAAATAACCCTTTTGTAAGCATAATAACACGTTTCCATTGAAAGAAACAGAAATATTCACATGTCAAGTTTTTATGCGTGCAAAATGCTTTTCAGAGCGAGAGAAGCACTTTTTGACCAACAATGTGACTCTGACCTTTCAATTTTGATATTGCTCAAAACTAATGGGATTCACTCCCAAATGGTGGTTTATGCTTAAATAACCCTTTTGTAAGCATAATAACACGTTTCCATTGAAAGTAACAGAAATATTCACATGTCAAGTTTTATGTGTGCAAAATGCTTTTCAGAGCGAGAGAAGCACTTTTTGACCAACAATGTGATTCTGACCTTTCAATTTTGATATTGCTCAAAACTAATGGAATTCACTCCCAAATGGTGGTTTATGCTTAAATAACCCTTTTGTAAGCATAATAACACGTTTCCATTGAAAGTAACAGAAATATTCACGTTTCTAGTTTTTATGTGTGCAAAATGCTTTTCAGAGCGAGAGAAGCACTTTTTGACCAACAATGTGATTCTGACCTTTCAATTTTGATATTGCTCAAAACTAATGGAATTCACTCCCAAATGGTGGTTTATGCTTAAATAACCCTTTTGTAAGCATAATAACACGTTTCCATTGAAAGAAACAGAAATATTCACATGTCAAGTTTTTATGCGTGCAAAATGCTTTTCAGAGCGAGAGAAGCACTTTTTGACCAACAATGTGACTCTGACCTTTCAATTTTGATATTGCTCAAAACTAATGGAATTCACTCCCAAATGGTGGTTTATGCTTAAATAACCCTTTTGTAAGCATAATAACACGTTTCCATTGAAAGTAACAGAAATATTCACATGTCAAGTTTTTATGTGTGCAAAATGCTTTTCAGAGCGAGAGAAGCACTTTTTGACCAACTGTGACTCTGACCTTTCAATTTTGATATTGCTCAAAACTAATGGAATTCACTCCCAAATGGTGGTTTATGCTTAAATAACCCTTTTTGTAAGCATAATAACACGTTTCCATTGAAAGTAACAGAAATATTCACATGTCAAGTTTTTATGTGTGCAAAATGCTTTTCAGAGCGAGAGAAGCACTTTTTGACCAACAATGTGATTCTGACCTTTCAATTTTGATATTACTCAAAACTAATGGAATTCACTCCCAAATGGTGGTTTATGCTTAAATAACCCTTTTGTAAGCATAATAACACGTTTCCATTGAAAGAAACAGAAATATTCACATGTCAAGGTTTTATGCGTGCAAAATGCTTTTCAGAGCGAGAGAAGCACTTTTTGAACAACAATGTGATTCTGACCTTTCAATTTTGATATTGCTCAAAACTAATGGAATTCACTCCCAAATGGTGGTTTATGCTTAAATAACCCTTTTGTAAGCATAATAACACGTTTCCATTGAAAGAAACAGAAATATTCACATGTCAAGTTTTTATGCGTGCAAAATGCTTTTCAGAGCGAGAGAAGCACTTTTTGACCAACAATGTGATTCTGACCTTTCAATTTTGATATTGCTCAAAACTAATGGAATTCACTCCCAAATGGTGGTTTATGCTTAAATAACCCTTTTGTAAGCATAATAACACGTTCCCATTGAAAGAAACAGAAATATTCACATGTCAAGTTTTTATGCGTGCAAAATGCTTTTCAGAGCGAGAGAAGCACTTTTTGACCAACAATGTGACTCTGACCTTTCAATTTTGATATTGCTCAAAACTAATGGAATTCACTCCCAAATGGTGGTTTATGCTTAAATAACCCTTTTGTAAGCATAATAACACGTTTCCATTGAAAGTAACAGAAATATTCACATGTCAAGTTTTTATGTGTGCAAAATGCTTTTCAGAGCGAGAGAAGCACTTTTTGACCAACAATGTGATTCTGACCTTTCAATTTTGATATTGCTCAAAACTAATGGAATTCACTCCCAAATGGTGGTTTATGCTTAAATAACCCTTTTGTAAGCATAATAACACGTTTCCATTGAAAGTAACAGAAATATTCACGTTTCTAGTTTTTATGTGTGCAAAATGCTTTTCAGAGCGAGAGAAGCACTTTTTGACCAACAATGTGATTCTGACCTTACAATGTTGATATTGCTCAAAACTAATGGAATTCACTCCCAAATGGTGGTTTATGCTTAAATAACCCTTTTGTAAGCATAATAACACGTTTCCATTGAAAGTAACAGAAATATTCACATGTCAAGTTTTTATGTGTGCAAAATGCTTTTCAGAGCGAGAGAAGCACTTTTTTACCAACAATGTGATTCTGACCTTTCAATTTTGATATTGCTCAAAACTAATGGAATTCACTCCCAAATGGTGGTTTATGCTTAAATAACCCTTTTGTAAGCATAATAACACGTTTCCATTGAAAGAAACAGAAATATTCACATGTCAAGTTTTTATGCGTGCAAAATGCTTTTCAGAGCGAGAGAAGCACTTTTTGACCAACAATGTGACTCTGACCTTTCAATTTTGATATTGCTCAAAACTAATGGAATTCACTCCCAAATGGTGGTTTATGCTTAAATAACCCTTTTGTAAGCATAATAACACGTTTCCATTGAAAGTAACAGAAATATTCACATGTCAAGTTTTTATGTGTGCAAAATGCTTTTCAGAGCGAGAGAAGCACTTTTTGACCAACAATGTGATTCTGACCTTTCAATTTTGATATTACTCAAAACTAATGGAATTCACTCCCAAATGGTGGTTTATGCTTAAATAACCCTTTTGTAAGCATAATAACACGTTTCCATTGAAAGAAACAGAAATATTCACATGTCAAGGTTTTATGCGTGCAAAATGCTTTTCAGAGCGAGAGAAGCACTTTTTGAACAACAATGTGATTCTGACCTTTCAATTTTGATATTGCTCAAAACTAATGGAATTCACTCCCAAATGGTGGTTTATGCTTAAATAACCCTTTTGTAAGCATAATAACACGTTTCCATTGAAAGAAACAGAAATATTCACATGTCAAGTTTTTATGCGTGCAAAATGCTTTTCAGAGCGAGAGAAGCACTTTTTGACCAACAATGTGATTCTGACCTTTCAATTTTGATATTGCTCAAAACTAATGGAATTCACTCCCAAATGGTGGTTTATGCTTAAATAACCCTTTTGTAAGCATAATAACACGTTTCCATTGAAAGAAACAGAAATATTCACATGTCAAGTTTTTATGCGTGCAAAATGCTTTTCAGAGCGAGAGAAGCACTTTTTGACCAACAATGTGACTCTGACCTTTCAATTTTGATATTGCTCAAAACTAATGGGATTCACTCCCAAATGGTGGTTTATGCTTAAATAACCCTTTTGTAAGCATAATAACACGTTTCCATTGAAAGTAACAGAAATATTCACATGTCAAGTTTTTATGTGTGCAAAATGCTTTTCAGAGCGAGAGAAGCACTTTTTGACCAACAATGTGATTCTGACCTTTCAATTTTGATATTGCTCAAAACTAATGGAATTCACTCCCAAATGGTGGTTTATGCTTAAATAACCCTTTTGTAAGCATAATAACACGTTTCCATTGAAAGTAACAGAAATATTCACGTTTCTAGTTTTTATGTGTGCAAAATGCTTTTCAGAGCGAGAGAAGCACTTTTTGACCAACAATGTGATTCTGACCTTTCAATTTTGATATTGCTCAAAACTAATGGAATTCACTCCCAAATGGTGGTTTATGCTTAAATAACCCTTTTGTAAGCATAATAACACGTTTCCATTGAAAGAAACAGAAATATTCACATGTCAAGTTTTTATGCGTGCAAAATGCTTTTCAGAGCGAGAGAAGCACTTTTTGACCAACAATGTGACTCTGACCTTTCAATTTTGATATTGCTCAAAACTAATGGAATTCACTCCCAAATGGTGGTTTATGCTTAAATAACCCTTTTGTAAGCATAATAACACGTTTCCATTGAAAGTAACAGAAATATTCACATGTCAAGTTTTTATGTGTGCAAAATGCTTTTCAGAGCGAGAGAAGCACTTTTTGACCAACAATGTGATTCTGACCTTTCAATTTTGATATTACTCAAAACTAATGGAATTCACTCCCAAATGGTGGTTTATGCTTAAATAACCCTTTTGTAAGCATAATAACACGTTTCCATTGAAAGAAACAGAAATATTCACATGTCAAGGTTTTATGCGTGCAAAATGCTTTTCAGAGCGAGAGAAGCACTTTTTGAACAACAATGTGATTCTGACCTTTCAATTTTGATATTGCTCAAAACTAATGGAATTCACTCCCAAATGGTGGTTTATGCTTAAATAACCCTTTTGTAAGCATAATAACACGTTTCCATTGAAAGAAACAGAAATATTCACATGTCAAGTTTTTATGCGTGCAAAATGCTTTTCAGAGCGAGAGAAGCACTTTTTGACCAACAATGTGATTCTGACCTTTCAATTTTGATATTGCTCAAAACTAATGGAATTCACTCCCAAATGGTGGTTTATGCTTAAATAACCCTTTTGTAAGCATAAAAACACGTTTCCATTGAAAGAAACAGAAATATTCACATGTCAAGTTTTTATGCGTGCAAAATGCTTTTCAGAGCGAGAGAAGCACTTTTTGACCAACAATGTGACTCTGACCTTTCAATTTTGATATTGCTCAAAACTAATGGAATTCACTCCCAAATGGTGGTTTATGCTTAAATAACCCTTTTGTAAGCATAATAACACGTTTCCATTGAAAGAAACAGAAATATTCACATGTCAAGTTTTTATGCGTGCAAAATGCTTTTCAGAGCGAGAGAAGCACTTTTTGACCAACAATGTGACTCTGACCTTTCAATTTTGATATTGCTCAAAACTAATGGAATTCACTCCCAAATGGTGGTTTATGCTTAAATAACCCTTTTGTAAGCATAATAACACGTTTCCATTGAAAGTAACAGAAATATTCACATGTCAAGTTTTTATGTGTGCAAAATGCTTTTCAGAGCGAGAGAAGCACTTTTTGACCAACAATGTGATTCTGACCTTTCAATTTTGATATTGCTCAAAACTAATGGAATTCACTCCCAAATGGTGGTTTATGCTTAAATAACCCTTTTGTAAGCATAATAACACGTTTTCCATTGAAAGTAACAGAAATATTCACGTTTCTAGTTTTTATGTGTGCAAAAATGCTTTTCAGAGCGAGAGAAGCACTTTTTGACCAACAATGTGATTCTGACCTTTCAATTTTGATATTGCTCAAAAACTAATGGAATTCACTCCCAAATGGTGGTTTATGCTTAAATAACCCTTTTGTAAGCATAATAACACGTTTCCATTGAAAGAAACAGAAATATTCACATGTCAAGTTTTTATGCGTGCAAAATGCTTTTCAGAGCGAGAGAAGCACTTTTTGACCAACAATGTGACTCTGACCTTTCAATTTTGATATTGCTCAAAAACTAATGGAATTCACTCCCAAATGGTGGTTTATGCTTAAATAACCCTTTTGTAAGCATAATAACACGTTTCCATTGAAAGTAACAGAAAATATTCACATGTCAAGTTTTTTATGTGTGCAAAATGCTTTTCAGAGCGAGAGAAGCACTTTTTGACCAACAATGTGATTCTGACCTTTCAATTTTGATATTACTCAAAACTAATGGAATTCACTCCCAAATGGTGGTTTATGCTTAAATAACCCTTTTGTAAGCATAATAACACGTTTCCATTGAAAGTAACAGAAATATTCACATGTCAAGTTTTTATGTGTGCAAAATGCTTTTCAGAGCGAGAGAAGCACTTTTTGACCAACAATGTGATTTTGACCTTTCAATTTTGATATTACTCAAAACTAATGGAATTCACTCCCAAATGGTGGTTTATGCTTAAATAACCCTTTTGTAAGCATAATAACACGTTTCCATTGAAAGAAACAGAAATATTCACATGTCAAGGTTTTTATGCGTGCAAAAATGCTTTTCAGAGCGAGAGAAGCACTTTTTTGAACAACAATGTGATTCTGACCTTTCAATTTTGATATTGCTCAAAACTAATGGAATTCACTCCCAAATGGTGGTTTATGCTTAAATAACCCTTTTGTAAGCATAATAACACGTTTCCATTGAAAGAAACAGAAATATTCACATGTCAAGTTTTTTATGCGTGCAAAAATGCTTTTCAGAGCGAGAGAAGCACTTTTTGACCAACAATGTGATTCTGACCTTTCAATTTTGATATTGCTCAAAACTAATGGAATTCACTCCCAAATGGTGGTTTATGCTTAAATAACCCTTTTGTAAGCATAATAACACGTTTCCATTGAAAGAAACAGAAATATTCACATGTCAAGTTTTTAATGCGTGCAAAAATGCTTTTCAGAGCGAGAGAAGCACTTTTTGACCAACAATGTGACTCTGACCTTTCAATTTTGATATTGCTCAAAACTAATGGGATTCACTCCCAAAATGGTGGTTTATGCTTAAATAACCCTTTTGTAAGCATAATAACACGTTTCCATTGAAAGTAACAGAAATATTCACATGTCAAGTTTTTTAA